>NW_020799091.1:65920337-65949533 GCF_003259725.1 Athene cunicularia
GGGGCGACCGCTGGGGGTGGCGTGCGCACTGCGGGCAGCTGCCTCCCTCCGCGGGCCCGCGGCCGCCCTTGCACTCGGTGCCCCGCGGGAGGGAAGGGGCTCCGGGGTCTCGCCGTGACGCCGGCCGGCCCCTCAGGCCGAGCCGCGGGCAGGCGGAGGGGTGAGCTGCCTCGGCAGGGAGGCTGAGGGGGAGCGGGACGAGCCAGCCGTGGCTCAGGGACTAAGTATTTCCGCAGCCGCTCCTCAGACCGCTCTTTGTCCGCGTTGGTCCTAACCTGGTAGCTGTGCGAGGTGCGCCTGCGAGGAAGTTTTGCAGGGCAGGCCTCGTGTCTGTTTTTTGTGAAATCCTCCGACGTCCTCTGGGGGCTAAATAAATGCTTGTTTATTTGCTTATTAGCTCATCACGCAGCTGAAGTCTTAAGAGCCTGAAGAAAGGCACAAAGGTATTTGGGAAAATCTTAGAACAACCACTGACAGGGATGTTTATGACTTCAATTATTGGGCATGAGTCAGATAGTCGCACATCTATAACGTTCTGTCAGTTCTCTTCCCTTTCTCATCCAGATTTTTTTCTGTGGTGGTTTTCAGATTCAGTTTATGTTAGCCTGTTCTGGTTTTAGACTTTGTCAGATTTTACGTAGATGGCACATCGTGAGGAAGCATCTTTGATGCCCTGTCAGCTTAGCTAGGGTCAAGTGATTCTTTTGGTTCTTGAAAGCATATATAGATGAGCTGCTGTTGGGGATGAGTGTGTGCATCAGAGCTAGAATACTCCCTTTGCATTTCGGAGGGTGGAGAGGTACAACTCAAGTAATTTGGCAGAAAGGGTGATGTGTCCTACCCCAAAAACACAACGTAGGAATTCCCTTTACTACCATATGTTACTGTGTCTGCAGGACCTCATTATTTAGATACTGCTGTTACCGTTCAAGTTGTGTGCCAACTCTGACTTTTAGGACAGTTTGTTTGTCCAAGGGACTTCAGGTCCCACCCATATACTAAAGCAGGGACAGCTTAGTGTCTGTTCTTATTTGGAAGAGTGTGATGTTTTGCCAAAAGTTATACTTAGTTTTGAAACCAAAGTCAATAGGCCGCTGTGAAAATACTGAAATTGAGCAGCAGTTGAAACGGTCATTAAGACTTGGCTATTGATTAGATTCTGTGTTTGCTTTCTAACTTTGTGAGTAAAAGTTAAAGAATGGAAAAACTGCCATATGATTTTTCCTGTCTGGGCTCCAAGTCACAGAAGTCTTCTCACAGCTTGTTTCTGGTTGTTCTTTGGGATTCAGAAAAAATGCAGAAGGGACTACAGGTCAGTGTGGCAAAAAGGAGCTTGAAAAGGGGACAGGTTGATGGTCTGATGGGAGTATGTTTTTTTGCAAATTAACATGTCACATTGCTGTGCTTTTCAATCTTTTGACTAGCAGTCAAAAGTAGTGGAATCATTAGTTATGGCTCTGGTGTCTTAAGTACAGAACACGCTAGCAGATGCCTGGTCTAATAGATTCTAGAGAGACTGGGTTTTGTTTTCTTTTCTATGGAAGTGATTGTGATCCCATCCCCCTATCCTAAAAGTGTACTTCTTGCAATATTACTGAATCATCACTGTGCTCTGGTAGCAGCCAGATAATGCCAGACTAAAATAGCACAGAATCTGAGAGAACTGATCTGCTGGTGTAGGTGTATGTGCTGGCACTTTTTACATTCCTTCTTTCTCAAGTGCTCTCCAAATGACTAAGTGTTTTCAGGCTGTGCACCTCCTTTCCATGAATTTCCATTCAGTGTTAGTACATGAGGAATCAGATTTGAAGCACATTATGTTACAGGGAATGAAATACTTGGCAAGTACATTATTTTTTTTTATGAACTAGGAGATAGGACTTTTTTTGATAGTGCCATTTTGTCAGTTTGTGTGTAAAACCCCAAGAGAATATGTAGGGAGTATCTTTTAGAAAAGTGTCTTATTTCATAAAAAGCTTCTGCCTTTGAATGCAAATTTGTTACAAACATGCCTGAAGAACTCTGTGAGAGTTTTCAAACTAAAAGAAGTGCTTATTACAGGCGACTGAAAGCCTCTTGCTATCTTACTCTGAAGAGTCATTGAGTGGCTCTCTTGGTAGTTTCACAGCACAAGGTGTTGGGTGGTTAGGCTGGCTTAGGTATTCCCGATTGCCAACAGCATCCACCACGTACAAGGACTTAAATTACTGTGCTGGTGCACCAGGTAAAGGAACTGTTCTGAACTAAGATCACGTTTTCAGGTTATAAGCATCTGGCAGTGTGGGTGTTCAGACAGCTGTTTTGGCCCGAGAAGGCCATGGGGCAGCTTGGAGTGCTGTTGGCAGCACTGCCATCACACGCTTTACAGGTCTACAGTTAGTGTCTCACCGAAGGAGTCCCGTGACATGAGGTGCACGGTCAGGCTTACGTTAAAGATACCTAGAGCTCTTCATGGAATTCACTGGTTTCCCTAGTGACACTTAGAGTAAGAAGGTTCCTTACTTTACTTCTGGGTTTGAATTAAAGTAATATTTGACATCTCATTTCTGTAAATCTAATTTCTATTAATTTAAAATAAATCTTTGTTCAGCTGAAAGTGTGTTCTGCATACTTTGTCTATATAAAAACAGAATCCAAAAGGAGCATTTCTGTGTAGCAGGCAATTGAAACTGTTGTAGCTTAAGCAACTCTTCCCTGGCAAAACTGAAGTGAACAGAATTTTAAGCTACATTTACCTTATCTGTAGACCCTAGGTGAAAGGGGTGATTTTGTTCCTCCATCACCCAAGTGATGAATCTGGAGATAGTGCAGCTAACGAGCTGTATGAATCACTCTGTAATCTGGTAGAATGCTACTCAGTTTATTATTACTAATTTTTAAATATTTTTTTCAGAATTAGCTTAGTTGTCTCACTTGCAGTGCTATCTCCTCCTGTGAATGTTGTATGGCTATACTGTGCTACATATAATGGGAAGCCTTGCCCAAAGGTTGAAATTTCATTGCCTTTTTAAAGGTACAGTCTTTTGCTACAACTCTTCTCTGATGTAACACACAGCAAGAAACTGCAGGAGTGCTAGTGCTAACCAAAGGAGAGGGGAGGAATGTGGAGGTGGACTGAAACAAATCCTTTCAGTGGTGGGCTGCACTTGCATCATCTTGAAGTCTTTGTGAAACCACAGCTTAAGAATATGGGGTGATTATAAACACAAGTGGATTTAATTGATTTTTGCTGTCTGTAACAAGAAACGTAGACAGATCATAAAACAACCACCAATTAAATAGATACTGTAAAAAATATTTTTAAATCCAGTGTCATCACAATATGAGTAACTTATGTGCAAGATGGGAGGGCTTTTTTGTTTGAAAAGTCTGTTTATGGGTTGGTATGTCAATACATAGACACCTTCAACTCATGCCCTTTGAAGTTTTAATGTTTATTCAGCTTCATATAGACATACTGAGATGGTTTAGTGAGGCTGTCTTTGTAGAACTGGGACCTTACTTAAGTTGTTGGAAATAACACTGTAAAATCTTGTAGCCAGATTTTAAAGACCAATGCTCGACAATCTGCATGGTTTGCTTTAATCTTGGTGCTGCTGTAAACAATCTACTGATGTCTTGGTATAATGAGGGAGTTGCATGTTCTTCATGAAAATAAAGAGCTCTATTTCCGGTAAAGTAGAAATGTTCTTTTTGCTCATTTGTAAATCAAATAGTTCTCAGAAAGTATGTCAGTAGACTTGTTCCTTTTTCCAAGGGAAAAAATAATGAATAGTAAGGTGCTGTTTCAAGATCCATGATTAAGGCCTCATTACCTTTCTGAGATAAATTACAGCACAGCTACTGAAACAACTTAAAACCAAAATGTCAAAATAATATGTGGGAAGTACATCCTACAGTGTTGTGGCTTGACTTCTCCCAACATTGTTAGATTACATGGTGGTTATCTTTTGTTTTACGAGGTTAGCCATTTTTGTCAGATTTCCATCAGCTGGAAAGAAGGTAATGTGCTCTTCTCAGAATATCAGGGTGTGAGTACGCTTTTTGGTTTGAATCGTACCAGCCCCTTGTGTGTTGCTTATCTTGCATGTGTTCAAAACAAAGGTTAAATGCTACTTAATGTTGTGTTCTGATAAGCTTTTACTTTCACTTTTCATAATAGAAAACTAGCTGCAAATTTGGTTCAGGCTAGCTGTCTGAAAGTTACTCAGCACTGCTGTAGAGAATACCAGACATCTTCCTTCCCCAGTTGTTTACAACTAGCCAGCAGGATTGACTGGCCATGGAAGAGTTAGAAATGGTCTGATGTGACATCAGGCTTGCCTGCTTTTTGTGTCAGCATGCCATGGATTCCCCACAAAAAACCAAACAAACCAAAAACATTTGCTTGCTGGCTTCATGTCCTGCAGAGCTCCCTTTCATCTGTGGGTTTATGCAAATAAGTTTACTGTCTTCAACAGCTTCCAGTTCCCTGCTCATCAGGCTTCCATAGCTGTGTAGCGTGAACAAATTTTCCTAAGCTTCAGTTCAGTTTCAGGAATGGATGGACTTCAACTCTGCTTTGCTAGCTCTGATGTTTAAACACATTTTTTTGGCATCCTGGAGAAAAACACCCTTACAGTTCCCATCTTAATTTATTATCTGTATTTAGTGTTTGTTGTTAATATTTTATCTCTACTTAGTATTTGTCTTTCCTGTGGCATGTGCAGGAGGTGGTGCTGTCATCATTCAGCTGAAGGATAAACAGTCTTGGAGCTTTCATCTTCTTTCCTGCCTGTGTTTTTGTAAAGGGGAAATGTTTCCCTGTCAGTTAAATTGCTTGTTTGTTTTCTGTAAGATTGGTTGACCAAAGCAGAGTTTAGTTGAAACCAGTAGTTTTCAACTTCTGCTTCGTGGACCCTAGGGAGGGAGAGGTGGGGGTTACTGCACCAATTTACCTTAAGGGGCTTGTAAAAGGTAACTAGGAAAAGTGCATTTGTTTCAATTGCAGTGCTGACCACTGGAGCATGCTGTGAGTCTGCTGAAAACAACCCCGGCAGTCAACAAAATAAAATGCTTAAAGTAATCGATTTGAATCATGACTCCTCATTTGATTGCCACCCTAATTTGAGTCATGTTACCTTGGGTGGCTGCTCAGTTTCTGGGGTTTGACATGCATGCTAGTGTATCATCATTATCTTGGGAGTGTGGAATATTCTCTGCCTCTTTGAGTTTCTTGTAAAAGTGTCCCACAGTTCTGCTAGCCATGTCTGGGAAGCAAAGAGAAGGTCAAGGGCTAAATTAGTCAGTGGCACCCCCTCCTTCCCTTTTATAAGGCATTTGAAAAATCAGAGCTGCTGTCTAGATTGGGGAAAGTATGATTTGTTTAAAAGTGCATGTGATAAATTGCAGTTGTTGAGATAATAGTTCTTCTGTTTTCTCTTTCCTTCACTTGAAACAGGGAGATGTGTGGCCCTAACAGCAGCCTGTACAGGTCTGTTGACTTAGTTTTGTTGATTTCTGTAACCTGCCATATTGCTTTAAAACAAAGGGAGAAAATGCTTTTCTCAACAGATTTTTGTGCATTTGAATTGTGTAGAACAGATTTATCTGGAGATAGATGTCATTTCATAGGGTTTTTTTTCATTATGTGCTGCTGAAAGACTTAGGGCTTTCAGTTCTTTCTTAAGTGAGAAGGGGACATGGGGATGTTAGCAATTTAGATTACTTAGCTTTCACATTGCCAAAACTTTGACCTGATTCAGAATGCAATTATGGCATAGTACTTCAGTTAGGTGTAGGTCAGACTCCTTCTGTTGTCTTCCTTGGGAATTCAAACCTTTTGTAGGCAGTCAACATATTTGCAAACCAGTTTGCTGTTTCTAGCCAGTAATTAAAAGCTAGTAAGTTTTATGATGTCCAGGGACACTCAAATATATGTGGTAATGAAAACTGAAAATCCTGTTTGGGAGTTCATAACTGTGATGAGTTACATGCATTCTGATTTTATTGTAAATATTGGTTGTTTTTTTTCTGTTTGTAGTAACTAACAATTGGAGTGCAATTACCTTACTTGTGGCATACAAAGGATAGACAAAAAATGGATGAGTAGTGGTAAAGAATGATATGCTAAAGATAGGAAATAGAAAGGAGTAGAAACACTGAACAGAGAACTGGAAAAAAGACTTAGTTGGAAAGAATTTGATATCTGGGAAATGAAGATCAGAATTCAGTTGTAAAGTGATGGTGCTAACTGAAAGAAGATGGAGACTCCCTTTTTACAAGGAATCACATGGAAGAGATGAGGGGTAATGGGGACAAGTTACTCCTGGGGAGATTCCAGTTGGACACAAGAGGGAAATTTTTCATGACAAGAACAATCAGCTGTTGGAATAATCTCCCTGGGCAAGCAGTGGATTTTAAGATTCAACTGGAGAGGGCGCTGGCCCATTTGTCTAGACTTTTTGTCTAGTCTTTCATGACATTTGCCATGAAGGGTTAGACCAGATGATCTTTGACGTCCCTTCTAACCTGGTGTTCTATGATTCTATGTTAGAGTAAGTATTCATGGTCAGCTTCCCATCCAGTATGAAGCACCATTAACTCTTGTAAAGAAAGAAAATTTGCATAATGTTATATCTTGCAGCTGTAGGGATGTATCAGTTTGCTAGAGTTTAAGTAGTTGTAAGAGAGGGTACAAAAATGGTGACTGTTGCCTTCCTTTTGCTAAGTGATGACTATCTGAGGGATTGACAGAGTGGTAGTGTTATTCAAGTTGGAGAGCATCTTCCCCTTTAGAAAACCCTGGTGGGAGAAGCTACAGTTCCTATTTGCTGTCTTTGATTTGTGGCAGGAACTTTACTGCTGAACAAGACATCAGCTGAGGAAATATAACAGGAAAAACTAATTGCCATACAGAAACCTGTATAGACATAGAAGAGGAGTAGATTTAAATAATTTTTTTCTAATATTCAAATTACTGCACATTCCCCAAAGGCAAAACCATAAGCTTTACCCAGGAAGGCAACGTTCCTTAATATAAAGTTATGATTAGTAATTGTATGTTATCTTCACTAATATTGCAACATACTCTTGTTAATCTCAGTATAATAATTTTCTAAAGCAAATTAACAAACTACTGGAATTACAGAAAGGATAGAACTGGGGATTTTTCTTTATTGTTATGGACTCTAGAGTGTAAAATGCATTTTGAAATGCATTGGTCAAGTCATAGAATGGTTTGCGTTGGAAGGAACCTTTAAAGACCATCTAGTTCCAACCCCCCTGCCTTGAGCAGGGACACCTTCCACTAGCCCAGGTTGCTCAAAGTCCCGTCCAACCTGGCCTGGAACACTGCCAGGGAGGGGGCAGCCACAGCTGCTCTGGGCAACCTGTGCCAGTGTTTCACCACTGTCATAGTAAAGGATTGCCCAACAGCAAATTGCTTGGGATTTCTGTTCTACTCTTTTGAGGTGACTTAACAGATTTTGTGGTTTTGTTTTTTACTTGATGCAGGCAGGGTTGGCTTGTATCCAAAGGATAGCTCTTCGAATAGTCCTGTGCTGAAAGTAGCCCAGTTATCGTACTGCTCTACCTCTGGCATAATTTCAGAAAGGGTCTTTTCTAGAAAAACTAAACAAGCCTTTACATTTCCAGGAATATAAATGTATTCAGTAGAAAGAAAAACCTTCTTTACAGCTATGTGACTGATTGGCTTTTGTTTAAGGTAGTTTTGAGAAGTCTTGGAAATCTCCAACAGTTTTACCATAAGGCTGTGCTTGCCAGGTAGTTGTAGGTTTATCTCTCAGAAGGCTGGAGGGGAAAAAACAAAGAACAAACCAAACAAAAAAGAGGGTTGGGGTTTTTTGAAAAACTGTGAATGATTAATGTTTAGTTGGCAAAATGTAAATACCTCTTTAATAACAATACTGTGATTAAAGCTTTAAGAAACAGATCTGTTTTCTGAAAGTACAGCTCTTTATCACTTCATCCAAGGCATGTCATGTCATTCTTTTTCTCTGGAAGCTGTCACTTTAAAGTGTAATGTCTGTGGGAGTGATTAATGCCTTGGATGTATTTTTAATCTTCATGGTACTTGCAATTAATCCCTGTAAAAAACACTACAATAAAAATGATTGTTCTCATTATTTTGTGGAAGGGATGCATAAGGGAAAAAACATCCCAGAACAGATAAGCGTCAAAATAGTACTACACCTTTCTCCTACAGGCTATTAAACCAGGCTTTCATGTGTCTCAGAACAATCCAGATATTCTGATTTCTTCCCTAATGGCAATTTATTCTTACTTTAATCAGTCATTTGGTGAGGTGTACAAATAGTCTTTGAGAGAATAAGCAGAACCACTCTCTCTCCTCTCTTGTAGGTGAGTGTCGTAATTGTTTGGTTACAAGTCATGCTTCTGTCTGTCTAGTCCAATTAATCATAAAGTCTTTCGTTGCACATTCTCTGTCTGAATGCCCTCTAATTGGATGAACAGAAAGTTCTTCATAGAGAACGTAGTGTGTGTGGCTGTAGGGGGTGAGGGTGTTAAATCTCTAAGGTTTGAGATTTGGCATAGGATCCTGGATGAATGCTTCTTGGCTTGAAAGATTGAGCTTTAGAGTTGGATTTATTTTTTTATTGTATATTTTTAAGACTGGCTTTTACAGTGAGGTGCTCAGTTATGTTAGCATTTGCTCAAATTCGGTCCATTAGGAGTCTGATGCTTTTGAAAACTGGGTTTATATGTAGCGCCTGATTCATGACCTTGCTGGTATGGAAGCTTTTTTAACCATCCACATGTCTGCAGCTTGTGCTGCCTGAACTTGGTGGGCCTGTCAAGGGGTTTTATGGTGCCTGTGAGGGTTTCTGTCTTGGATTTAGGCTTGTAATTCTGCATCATTCTGCTTGTGGATTTGAGCCCACTTGCCTTGTTTCCATTATTCTTGCCTGAATGTCAAACTGACCTTTCTTTAGTGAAAGGAAGTGATAAGTCAAGGAAGTCCTCTGTGAGCCATAGTCATACTGCTGGTTCTTCAGCTATGTGAGCTGTTATATGTAAACAATTGTTTAAAAAACAAAACCAAAACCAAAAACCTTAAGTCCGCTGTAGTGCAAAACCTTATCTCTGATCCCTTCCACTTTGATGTAAGCTGTATGTGAACATGCAGCAGTAGCCAAAGAGATCCTCCCTAGAATTGTGCGTTCGGTATACTTTGTCAGGGCAGTATCTTCAAGCGAGTTTTTGTGGCACCTCTCTGCGTGTGAGAGAGGTTTCAAGGTTCTTCAAATCACTCCATATGGTATTTGCTATGTGGCTCATTTTGCAGTTTCTTTCTTTTTTTTTTTTTTTTTTTTTCCCAATTGTACAAAAGTAAAAGTACATTTCCTAGAAGTTTAGTGGAACGTTGTTTACTCCTACAGAACTGGGATATCAAGCATAGTCTTTCTGGAAATATATTAAGGCCTTTCTGAGCTCCCCTTCCCTGCTGTGGACACTGAGCACACAAAATTAAGATGTTTTCTTTAGGAAGAGGGTTTCTTGTATGCAATGTAGCTGCATTGTCTTTGCAACAAAACTGCCAGGGTGGTATTTGTGGTGCAGCTGGCAACTCATTTTTCACCAATTCCTACTTCACCAGCTGAGCCCAGATGTTTCCTGCCACTTTGTAAACAATGTTACATTATTTGTATGGGGCTTTACAGCCCAGAAAAATAACTGGTTGTAGGTATAGCTGAGTAATGTGTAACTTGAGACTTCTGTACCTGTACTTACCAGATGGCCATCATTCACTGAAAAAAAGAAAAAATAAAAAAAAATTCCATTAATGTTATCATAAATAATTCTAAAATCCTAACCAGAGGGCATATAACTTTGACATTGTGCTCAACACAGTATCCCTTTTACACCCAGAGATTTTGTTATCTAATTAACATAAAGTCCACAGCATTTTTTAAATGCGGTTGGATTTTATTGATCATATGTTCTAATATAGAGCTTTCTTATCTTTCCTCAGAGGATGACAGAGGTTTTGTGATACCACCACAGCTATCACTGTGCTCTCCTACAATTTGATAGTCTGTCACGCATTCGTTCGAGTTACTCTTTGAATTACTCAGCAGCACTCAGTAGGTTAAAAACAGTTCACTAGCTTTGCCATACCCTTAGGGGTGGAACAACTGCATTACTTCATCCTCACTCCTGTTTTCCCTGCTCCTCTTTCCTGGGTGATTCCTTTCTTTCGCCCAGGAGGTGCCTGTGATTGTAGCAGCATTTTTTATTTTCTTGCTTCCATAACACCTCATCTGTCTGCTTGAGATTGCTAAATAGTAGTCACAAAAATGTACATGCAAAGCCTGAATCTAGGCAAAATACTTCATTAGTTGCTCCTTGAGACTTGAAGCGCAGTTTACAAAAACTAAGGATGCTTCAGAAGCTTTCTATATGTATATTAATACTGCATATAGGTTTAGGCCTTCTTAAGGCCCAGTGTACTTTGGATCTTTAGGTTGAGCCTTGACCCTTAAAGAGCAATTGCAGAATGATTTTTTTTTTGGTGATATTTGTGTTATATTTCCTGTGTTACTGATTGTTATGGGGTCCCTTACATAACTGTTCCTTATTAACCTTCGTTATCTTGATGATCTGAAGTTGTCAACTCTAGCACAGCCTGGTTTATGGCTTCTCATTTTTTTCACTTTAAACTACACTCTGTGTCCTAGTTGAAAGGAAAATCAGTGTTCTGAGAGTCTTCGTGCAATCACTTAAACCCTGAACAGTTTCAAAAAAATTTTTTTTTCTAGCAGAAAATAAATAGGGCAGATGAATCTTTCTGTGAAGTCAGAAAGAGTTGATATATGTTTGCTGTGCTATTTTATACTGACTTTTGTCTTCCTTAAAACTTGTGGCACCTCTTTGGACTGGTTCAGTTATTGCCTGTAGTGGCCAGTCTTTTTCATCTTGTCAGTCTGCCGTTTCCAATTTGCGTGGTTCACATCTACAGGACTCCTTTCTTGCCCTTGCCATTTCTTTCAGTATCCCAACTAAACAAGTCCAGAGCTCTGGTTTGTTTAATCTGTGTGCAGCCACAAATTATAGTTCAGAGAATTCTTGTACATAGAGTATGGGGTAATGATCAGATAAGTGTATCTGCTGATATACTGGTCAGGTAATTCCAGGTGTGGACTGGAATAGTCTAGTCCTTTTTATTGAATTACTGTATTTTCCTACTTTTTTTGTAGTCTCATGTAATTTCATCATAATTCCTCCCATACCCTTAAACTGTGTTCTAGTCACTTGGGGGATGTGTGTGTGTGTGTGTGTGTATATATATGTAATGAATGTAAGTTACTTAGATAATTTGTGATTAACATACTTCAAGTATTTTAAATTCCTCTTGATGATAATAGGAAAAAATGACCTCACGTACTGTTATATGACACTGTAATGTTCTCTCTCTTCTTATTTTCCAGCTGTATGGGGAAACTTTGTCAATATGAGGTAACGTATATAATTTTTGTGTTGAATATCCTTATCTGAAATAAAATCAACTTACCTTTCCCATCAACATGTATCACCTTCTATTAAGTAGGGAGTAAACAGAACAGCAGCTCACACTGTTGTTTGGATAGTTCCTAAGCAGCTGATACCATTTTTTAAATACAGGGTGTTCAGTCTCGAAACGGGTTGTATGTTGTCTGCAAATCTTGCCCAGGATCTTACACATCAGCATCTGCCTTTATACAAATTCATCTTCTGATTTTGGATTTTTCAGGCAAGTCGGTTGGCATAGCCTGGCACATAGGTTAGGATTTTGCTTTTCCTCAGCACAGATTTGACCATATCTCAATGACAACACTGGCTTAAATATTGAGGAACAACAGATCTCCCACTGCTTGCCATAATTATGTTTCTGTACCTAGAATTAGACGTGCAGTTTTGAGGGGTTTGCCTCCTTAGCAGTTAATTGGGAGAGAATCTGATGCTTTAACTGCTGAAAAGTAAAAAAATCCTGTACTGCTCCCTAAAATTCTTGCCCTTAAAAACAGGAAGCTATAGCATATGCATGCAAAACGTGTGGATTCTCACAGCACTTCTTGCATACTAGTGTTTGTTCTCTGGGAAAATACAGCAGGAAGACACAACTGAAAAAGAAAGTGAAGGGAATATGGGGACACTCTGTTCCCTACAGTAAAGTCTTTGTGCACAGAGGACAAAATATTTCACCATGTTTTGCCAGTAAAGGATTTTGGTACTCTGTTGCCATGCTTAGCATCACAGAGTAAAGAAAGTTTGAGGCAATGTAATAAAAATAATGAATTTTCTGTGGGCTCTGATTCACCTGGGACAGCTTACCCTGGGATTGGTTCCTGACTCAAGCTGTCCACTTTGCTTCTCTGGGAGTTTCCCACCCTTTTTCTGCAAAGAGTGTTCAGCTGTTAGACCAACAGCTGCTGAGCTGCTGCAGCTTGCAGATGGAGATATCATTTAGATTACCATGTTATCATGACCTGCAAACTATGGCAGCTTAGCAGCTGTTAACATGAGCAGCTGAGCATTTCCAAAGGAAGGACAAGAACCTCAGGGAAGGGTTTGAGGTGGGCAGATGGACATGGGACCCAACGTGTTCATTTCCTGTTAATCTGTCCTTACAAATTCTGCCATTAGCCGCATCTGACTCCTTACTTGAGATGTCCTTTAGAGCTATCAAGGGGGAAACCTTTATTTCTGAAGGTCTGATGTTGGTCCTCGATTGTCTTAGGAGGGAGAGATCATTAAAAACTAAACTACAGAGTGCCAGCCCTTAAGTTCCAGGATTTGGGAATACACAGTAGTAGGAACCATTTTTGAGTGGACCTTTTAATATTCTGAGGGGTTTTCCAAATTTTCCTTGCTCATTTAGCAGAGAGGAAAGGCTGTGTATTCCACAGATTGTTCACATGTTTTTTTGTATATTTCTGTTATTTGGAAAAACATTTGAAAAATTCACAAGTATTACTTAATGTTGCTTCTTTATAGTAAATACATATTACCTTAAGTGGAGGGGTTTTATTTGCCACTATTACAGTAAATTACAATTTGCTTTGAAAAGATGGTTCAGGGCCTGTGTGTCTTAGCATAGGAATTTACTACAGTCTTTACTTAGATGACAAAATGAATCTGGTCAATAAGATTTTTGCCTCAGTAATAGACTGAACTGACTTTTTAGTGAGAGTGTTTTACAGCAGGATATGAAGGGAATCATTGCTCTAACTTCTAACAGTGTGGCATATATATATATATCTGCTTAACAAAGGATCTTCTGTTTCCCTAGGTGTAATGACTTCAGATCCCAAGTAAAGGAGCTCTGTTTTATTTGAAAGAACTCCATTTTATGTTGCATACCCTTGAATCCTCTAGTATGCAAAAACTTCCTACTGTAAAATAAATAATTACCCTTTCAGAAAGTTTAATTGAAAAAAAGAATTGTGCAAACTTAAGGAAAATTGAATAGACTAGGTGCAAGAGGTAAAATTTAAAAATACATATTCTACACTTGTAGAAGTTTACTCCAAGAATGAATGCAACTAACTGAGATACTTTACACAGTTAGATGCTAAATAAGACCACACAGGTTTGTTCAAGACGCCAACTACTTAGTACTCTCTTTTCACAAGTTAACTTGGCATCCTTCATCCGTGGCTTCATTTCAAATTAATAACATTTGTGTGAGAAGTCAGTATTGCCAATCATCTGATGATCACTTAAGTTTTAGTATAGGGTTTTTTTCCCCCTTGTGTTTGGAGAAGTTCAAAGTCAAAGCCAGATACATTTCTCCTTCTCTCTTTTTGATTGATATTACAGTTATAATTGTGACATTAAGGGAAAATGTTCTGTTAGCATATTTGTGGCATACAGTAAACAGAGACCCTTAAAAGAGATATCTTAGGCATTTGCATAGTAAAGCTACACTCGGAAACATTTCTGCTGACCCTACCTTAGTGCAGTGATTAGACACTTTTTACAATGAAGTTAATTTTGTCTGTAAAATGAATGTTATCTTTATTGTTGTTACTGTTTCCTGTGAGCTTGGGTCAGTTTCTGATAAACTTGGTGACAAGACTAGCTGATTTTAGTGGGAGGTGGACCATCCGCTTTCATTTGCTCTGAGTATGTCTTTGAAATAATACTAACTTGGGATGCTTTGAAGATTCTATTTTAATAACAAAAGCATGATGCAGATGCAGTGGAGCAACTATTGCTTAGGTGTGAAATATGTTTTTTTCTTTTCTTGCCAACAGGTCTCTTCAAGAAAATGGGGATCAGAAAGTGGAAAGTAAAATAGAGGAGGTTAGTTTGCTAATAATTTTGGTCTGTTCTGTTTTGAGAACTCCATTTCACATTGAAAGGGTATATTTAGTTCATCTAATTACTCTCCATTCCATTAAAACCATTCAAAGCATTGTATTTGTACCTGTATGTAAGTTTTGTAACTGTTCTTCCATGAGCATTTCTGGATCTTGTTTCTAAAGCTTTAGTTGTACAGTATCTTGAACCATCAGAATAGGTTTAACTGTTTCAAGAACTATTTGCTGCTCCACAGAGCTTGATATTTAGTGAATATAAATGACAATACCATATTTCCTCTTAACATGAATATGCAGCTTATTTCAGTTAATGAAGTTCCTGAATTGTCTAGGTCTAACCAGTAGTATTTGTACAAAACAAATTTTTTTTGTGCTTGGTGATGTGTTGCTGTATAGTACTGTTTCAAGTGATAACCCTCTGGTAGCTTTCAACTTGTGTATGGCCCTAGATGGTAAATTTTGCAACAAGGTTTTAGTAAACTTAAGACTAAGAGTTCAGGGACTTGTTGAAATTTGGCAGGACTGTTGGAAATTTGGGTCCTGTGATAACCTGAAACAGATGCTGACTTACGTGATTCTGTCTCTCAAAGCAGTAAAAATACAAACAGAAGTCTTGTAGGTGAACTGTATTTTTCTAACAAATTTCCTTTTTAAAAAAGTGTAGTTATACCTTCAAATCATGATGTGTCTTAGGTTTTTAAACATGATATTTCTTCAAATTCCCATACCGTGTTCTGAGAATTATGGCTTTTGTACTGGAACTAATTCCTCTATGTGTCTGTGTACTCTTAGGTATGTGTATGTGCTGTCCATTTAAATAATTGAGGTTTACTGACTGTCCTACTGTGCTCTGTTGCTCGATATATATTGCCTTTGACAGCCACAGACAAGTCATTTGTGACTTCACTTTGCCAAATGGAAATCATAACATTGGATGTTCCTATCAACAAGGCTATGGTACTCATAGCCTGGAGGTGTTTTGTTTTTAGTGGTAAACTGAGGGATTTCACACTGTGCTAGGTGATTTGATTTTTGGTGGAAAAGGTTCGAGGAATTTTTTGACATAAAGGGTGTTTTAAGGTGCAAGTTTCTTGGAGCGTCTTCAGTGAAGTTCTTCGTAAGACACTGTCATGGTTTTTGCTCTGAAGTAACTTCCTATATGCATGTTTTGTGATGTCAATCTTGTTTTATTCTTCAAAGATTAAATAATATTCCTTTATTTTAGGCTGTTGCACCTCTAAGGGAGAAAATCAAAGATCTAGAAAAAAGGTATGTCTTTTGCTAAATCTGAAAAGCAGTTAACAAGCACGCTTCGTGTTCTGTAGCAGTCAATTCTGTAAATTGTAGGACTAAGATAAGTGTTTTGTGTATACCCTCAGTACCTTGGGATTTTCATCATATCTAAGTGACGATGGGGCCTTGAATGCTGGAAGGCATTAATGCTTAAGGTATTCAGGTTGATTAATCCCACTAAAGTAAACTGGGAGTGCTGGATTTTTGTAAGGTTCAAATCCTGTGGAGGAATTTGCTGGTTTGAGTCCAGATGGTGAACGGATTACAATGGTTTTGTAAATCCAAACCAGGTGTGTGCTAAAACACACTGGTGTCAACTTTGAGAATGAAAATATGTTTTACCTCATATTTCCCACATTTGCGATCAGTTACCATGATTCAGCTAATGTACAGTGATTTGCTTGTGAGTCTTAGTCTGTGCACATGCTTTGGATGAGCCCAACTAACTCGTTCCTCTCACAGTTTGTAACAGAATGTGTTATCAGGAATTAAACTGGATGATGCAATTGAGGAAAAGTAGACAAGCTTTTTGATGGGCTGCAGTTATGAAATATATGCTGTAGTTCCCCAAGTGCCTTAAATTGACATAGTTGTTTAAAACAAAAAAAAAATCCAAGCCTGATCCATTTCTCTATGGCTGCTTGTGTCCACCCTGCAACATAATTTCCTCACTTTTATGCCAGCAAAACCACTTGAGTGTTGGTAGTAAGCTGGATGGGGAAACTGGGCATTTCAGTATCTCTTTGCAAATAACTCCCTTGCTCCCCAGCATGGTTGTCTTTCTGCCTGATCAGTTTTCCCAGTTGAGTGACCTCATGGGCAGGTGCTTTTCATCACAAAATGAGGTCTGGAATAGAGGTGGGAATTATCAGCTCTGACAAGGACACTGCTGCTTTTGACAGTTATACTGTTTCACAGGTGGCACTGTTGATGTCCCAAGCAAGCAGCTAGCTGAGAATGCTGCATTAAAAGGGCCAAGTCTGGACTTACCCAAGCAGTACCAGTAAGCCTGGAGGGTTACATATGGCATACTGGTGGTTGTGTGCCATTCTTCTGGCGAGGGGGGCAGAATCCCATTGCTCTTGGCCAGAGATATGCTCAACACCCGCAGAGTTCTGGTGTTTTGAGTTTTGTCTTGTTAGTGAGCAGTTGCCCCTCCTCCCACCCCTCCTGTGCTATTAAAAAAAAAAAAAAAAAAAAAATCAGTTCTGTTCTTTTACAACTGATTTGAAAGATTTGGTGACCTGCCACATGCAATTTCTTTCAGTGAGAATACTGATCTGATTTCTTCATCTCTTAATATAAGCATGAACTTCATGGATTGTACTAGGAGATGTATTGGCAGCATGAAACAAATTGCAGACTGTGCAAGCTGTAGTAGTTGCATGCGATACTACTGTACCAATTGTAACAGTCAAATTATTATTTTATGTTCAAATTATTTTTTTAATATCCTGCCTCTGTTCAATTGGCTTATTTAATCTTTATTGATAGCCCAGTATATCTTCAGCTTGATTTGCTAGCAATTCAGGTATTTCTTTCTGCCACTCACAGAGGACCTTTGTGGGAGGGTATCCTGATTGGCTCTTTTTTATTAATTGTTTTATTTTTCCAAATAAGCAATGAGTTGTTGGGTGGAACCATTAAGCTAAAACTTCTCCCAGGAGCCATCTAAATGTTTTTTTTCTTTTTGCAGTGTATTGATGAGTCTTATTTCAAAAGTCTAGCAATGAAGAGGAAGAATCAAAATTTGTTTTTATCTCTGTATGAGCCTATATGGGAATTATACTTTCACAGAATGTGGATTTATGGGCTCTTAATGGCCATATCAAAATACAGGCTCTTATTGTTGTTGCATTTTTCACATAGTATAGTCATTTACCTTTGCTGGTTCAACTTCATGTGGGTGGTTGTAATTAATTTTTGAATTTATAGCTATGTAAAGTGACAGTAAGTAACTACTCACTGTCATATGCCTGAAGGCTGATCCTGCTTGCAAAGCTTACTCCCTAGCGTCAGTGGGTTTTTTTACCTCGTAAGCTGATAAAACCTGAAAGCAAGCCATCATCCTGCTTTTGGGAAGCAGGAAAGACAAGAATTCCTTAATGCTAATCTCATGACAAGAGATTGTTTAACTGAGACTACAGCTGGAAGGTTTTTATTAATAATTTGCACAGCAAAAGCATTCCTGTGTAGTCATCAAAGCAAGCATTAGGTCAAGATAAATGTAAGCCATTGCCAAAAGATGAATGTTCAGCTGGATCAGTTTGACTTCTGCCCACTGCCTCTAAGCTAGTATTGGTTTAATGGAAGGAGCAAAAATGATTGGGAAGTTGCTTTGGCAGCATTATGGCTCTATGCTTGATTAATGTGACCTTAAAATAGTGGTCTTAAAAACGGACGAGACTGACTTTTATCTTGTGTCAATATATTGGCATTTAACTTTTTTCTAAACTCTGTAAACCTCTTATTGTTACTGGTGGATTTGCTTTTCTCTTGCAGGAAGGCTGTGTTTAAATGTCTGTATTATACTTACGCACTGCTGTTTCTCATTTCTTCAACTTAAAGAAATAGGGTTACCATTAGAGACGAGTATACTGATAGAAGGCAAGTGTAGGTAGCTTTTTATTTCAGTCTTCATGTATGGGTAGTGTTGGAAGATTCTGCTGCCATATTTTCTCTATCTGGGAAGCTGAAAATGGCTTTCACTCTGGGATGAAAAGCTGACACAAGTACAGAAGCACCTGTGCTTTGCCTCTGAAGAATTCCTGTTGAGTCAGTACTGCAGGTTAGAAGCAGAGGTGCTTCAAGATCAGAGGTGTAGAATCAGTTCAGTCAGAGTCTTTATTTGTGAGTAGATGAAAATGTAATCTCAGTGTGAACTCTTGGCATATGTCTCCTGTGTGCTACACCTAATTGCGTCTATAGCATGTGGTTTGATTTCTGTCCAGTGTCACACTGATATTTAGTTAAGAAAAGCCTTATCTATTAACATATTGGCAAGACTATGATGTTAATTACTGAAATGAATAAAATAAAATTCATACCTTTATTCACACCTTCCTTCAGACAAGGTTGTTGCTGTATGTAGAATGCATGCCAATGGGGAGAGAAAGAAGTTATATAATTCCATATCCATAAAATTATCTAAGGTTCTGAGCATCAAGAGCTTAAGAGAGCCCCTAAGATTCCTACATCCCATTATTTTATTTAGGATGTTTAAGTTCCTGTAAAGAGGAAGGTACAAAAAAGTTAAAGTAGCTTGAAGATCATCAAAACAATGCAGTCTAGCTGTTTCTGAAAAGAAAATTATGCTTAGGCTTCAAAGTGAATAAGCTCTCTGGGAAAAATTATCGAAGTATCTTAGAATTTCTTCAAGATTCTGACTGTAAACTTTATGATGATTACTGTGAAACACTTTATATTGTAAAGTTCACATTGAAACTTTAAGGAGCAGTGTTTGAAGTCAATGTTGTAAGTTAACACAACTTTCTTAAAAGTTCTGGAAAAGAAAGTAAGTTGTTTGTTTTTTAAAACTTCTTTAAAACAAAGAAAGTCCAGTCACTGCTCATGTTTTATTGGTTTAATCACTTGTGATGCCGTGCCAAGCACCAGTTCCACTCTCAAAAAATAGAAGTCAGGTGATTAATTCTAGAGAATCAGTTAAGCAGAAATTTTAAAAGCTCTTTTTGCAGATCAAGTTTGATATTTCTCACAGTGGTTTTACAAAGCATAGGCATATTCTCATGTTGACCCAGATTCTTTAGGAAAAAGGACTGAACATACCCTTAGGAGAACTTTAAGAATGGCAGGTTGTCAGAGTAGTTTTTCGTATTTCAAAGACAGATATGTGAAAGAAGCAGCAAGGCTGAAATTGACACAGTTTTTCTTCTTTGTTTTGATAATGTTCTGTAGTTTCACCCAGAAATACCCACCAGTGAAATTTTTATCAGAAAAGGATCGTAAAAGAATCCTGGTAAGTTGGTATTTACTATGGGGCTGGTTTTGGTGGGGCGGGGGGGGCAGAATCTGTGATGTATAATCAGTCTTGTAGAATTAATTAAAGTTGTGAGCAGGAATAAAGTAAATTACCTTGTATGTCATATACACTACACAGGGTTTGGAGTAGCACTTCATTTACTGTGTAGATGTTCTTGAACTCAGCCTATGGATAATAGACTTGGGCTCTAGTTTGGAGATTTGACTTGCCAATTAAGCTACTGTTCTCTGCTTTTAACATTTCAGGGCTGCATTGCCAAAGGGTCTTTCATCTTGTGCTCCCAGATGGTTTAGACTTGCAGAAACACGGATGCTTTTTAGGCACATCTTGACAGAAAGCTTGTGTGACTGAACTGGACAAAATCTAGTCGTAAAGCTGGAAAAGTAGCTGCTCTGCAGGACCAGTTAATCAGACTGAGGGAATGTTCATCTCTCTTATCTTCTGTGTTGTTTCTGATATTTTGAAGCATCACATGTGTTTTAGGGTGGAAGAGGAAGGCAGGTTAAGTCAGGACAAGTAGTTGTCCAAGGCATTCTTAAAGTCAGCAAATTGTGCTGCAACATCAGCTTTCCAGTTTTGTCTACAAACAATTGAAGTTAGATGTGTCCTAATTTTTTTCATGTTTATGTCTGTCCTAGGGGAAAAAATTGTCCTCATATTTTGAAGAGGCAGAGAAAGTATAGCTAGTTAAGATATATAAATATAGGAGTATGAATTTCTGTAGTAGAGAGCAGTGTCTGAGACAAATCCCCGCTAAAGTGCGTAACTTATCTGATATTCTCCTTTGCTTTGACTCTTCAAAATTTTGAAGAAAAACATCAAAAAGATGCAATTAAAAATATTGGTTTTACTATTTTATAGGCAATAGTCTTCACTGTTATTGCAAAACTTCATACAGAGTGTTACTGAATTAGTTCAGTTCTTCAGAGTTATTCTGTCATTTTATGGCAGTCTGAAGGAGATAGACCTGTAGGCTCCCTGTTCTCTTGTTGAATGTGGAAAGTACACTGAGAGAAGTATTGGAGAGAGGCTTAATTTTGAAAATTTCTAAATTGTGCCTGTGTGTCCAAGTGTAATAAAGTTACCTTAATGTTTTTTTCTGTAAGCAAGAGGTACTTTCACTAAAAAAGTACCGGAGTACTGTTAATAGGCTATGGAGCTCTTATTATTATATTAACTTTTAAACTTTGCCTCTTAAAGTTACTGAATGTTCTGATGAAATCTGTGGCTTCAACAGTAATGGCAAGTAGTTGGTATAGGAGTGATTTCTGGTGATATGGAGGTGAATAGCTTTTTAGTGTCCATGTATTTTGTTGAGTTTAAATTACTAGAGAGAAAGCTGGCCAAAAGAATCGGTGAGTTGCTCAGTTGTTTCTTCTCTGTTATGTCTAGGGACTAGTTCAGTGGAACTCAGATGGGCTTTCACAAGCCTCCTGCCCACATGAACAGTTTCATTCTGTTAGGAAGGTTACTGTTATAATCCTGCATGAAAGATGTTCTTCTGAGAAACTGAAGTCAGCTTGTTGAGAACTCGTATAGACCTTGCATGACACTTGGAAGTTTCTCAGGAGTAAACATAAGAATCAGCAAGCCAAGTGAACTTTGGTAGATGATTTGCTTCATATTTTGTTGGTAGTGCATCTTTTACTGGAATCCATTCTAAATTCTGATATTTTCTCTGAATGCAGTCTCCAGCTGCAACCTGGAGATAATCTACAGTGTTGACCTGATAAGGCAACAGTTCTAACAGTTATTTTTTATTATTCTCTGTATCTGTTTATAGGTGATTGCTAGTAGGGGGTGATGTTTTGGCTGAGAGTAGATATTCTGTCACTTTCCTTCAAAAGAGCTCAAGTCTTTGTCCTGTTGTGCATGAGTTATCTACTTGCTCAGTTCTCTGAAGTGATTAGGCCACAGGCTTTTGTATGCAAGAGAAGGAATTCTGTTAATATTATGGATCATAGTGTTGACATTGGTTCAGTCTGTTTGGTTTTTTTCTGAATTTAATGTGGTAGACCAATTCAAGAATAAAACAATTGTAAAAAAATTTCCATATAGGACATTAGATGTTTTGAATCTGACTGTAGATGGCAGAAATTAACTTGTCTAGCAAATACACAAACTTTTAAGTGCCTCTAGTGGAGGAAATTACCAGTAATATTTATGCCTTGTAGTAGATGATGAAGTTGCCAAGCATATTGGCACTACTAAATAATTAAATATTTTTATTAGTGATATCTTACTAAGGAATGCCTATTTAAGCCACAGGTGCTGTTGCTTCAATTCTATGAAAATGATTCACATACAGTATATGATTTTGTAGATTAATATGTCATTGTCATTTGCAGGAAGTAATATTTAGAAATAAACTATATTGACTTTGCTTTTATGAGTAATTACAGGAAGGTTATACAGAGAGTTTCAGTGATAAATCATCTTTTCTTTTTTAATGTAGCCTCAAGAAATGATAAAAAAAAAATTATACAGTTGTTTACTTTTCCAGGGGAAAATCAGCTCCTTTTCCAAGTAGTTCTTTATCTAATACCTATGGAAGTGGTATGTTAATACAGCTAATGTAGATTTATCATAAATACGACATACAGATTTAAAATAATTGGAAACTTCTTTCCAGGCAAAATTGGTTTGTGCTTTTTTGTTGTTTTTTTGTGGTTTGGTTTGTTTTTTTTGCTTGGATATAGCATAGAAGAGTGCTGTAAGCAGTGCTTGGGTTTATGTTTTTTTCTAACAGAGACATTGGGGAAGAAGACACCTTCTTTTACTGCACCAAAGACACATTGTGAGTGTCAAGTTTGTCTTCTTTGGAATCTTGGAAATAGAAGTAGCAGCAGGGGATTTTCTTGGGCCTTAGTTGAAGGAGTAGGTTCAGGTCATCTATAGAAAATTTTTATACTGGTCACCACAAAAAGGCAAAACCCTTGAAACATTCAGCAAAGCTGCAGCTTATTTCAGGATAAATCAGGATAAGCTTATGACAGTAGGCTTTCCATGAATATTATTTTTCCCTTGGTAAGTGGTGGCACCTGGTAAAGGGCTGTTCTTCCTTGGTTACTACCCTCCTTTTTCCCTTATTCACAGCATTTTGCCAGAAACTTGTTCTTCCCTCCTGTCTGTTCTGGATTAGTTGGAGCTCTGAGACTATTTCTTTTTTTCAGTGAGGGCTTTTCCTAAGTTCTCTCTCCTTCAGGTTTATTAAGGAACTGAATCATATATTGAGTGATAAACCCAAAAGAATACTAGATAAACCAACTAAATGATTCTGTTATTAATGGTACTTTACCATATCTTTGACACACTGATGGCCCTGAATTTTTAAGAAGAAAAACAAGTGTGAGAATAGAAGTGAACATTCAAGCTTTTACAGAAGAGAACAGATATAGTTACCTTTTTTCCCTTTTCAGTTTTTGATAGCTTTCTATTTGTCCTTGTGTCTTTCCTGTTTGGGTTTTTTTTGTGTTTGTTTTTTGGTGGGTTTTTTGTTGGGTTTTTTTAATAACATTTCTGCTAATCTGGCTCTTTTCAACAGTGGATGGGGAGGGAATGGGCAGGATAAATGTTTCGGCTTTGACTAGCCCAAAGGGAAGAAAATTCAGGCATCTACATCCTTCTCTATGCATCACTCTGTCATTGTAACACATTCATGCATTAGATTCCTGCTTGACAATTTCACTAGGTCCTTTTCTTGTTGGTTAGTTGTCAGTGCAGCTGAAGATTGGATATCAACAGCTGAATCACTTTCAAAATGTGAATTTGATCATGCAGTCTTATAGTATAGCTGATGCCACACAGGGCTTTTACAAGTCTCTTCATTCTTTGAGAGTGGTGATCTGTCATGTCTTTGTGTGTTCTTGAAAACAGTTTATGAAGTGCAGAGAAAATAATTGCTTCCATGGATATGTCTGTCTGGATGTGTTAACACAACTTGCAGTTCTACTACTTACTGTCTTTACTGCTTCAATACTGAGCTAGTGATTTTTTGTTTGTTTACTGTTAAAGACAGGTGCAGAAAGGGAAAAAGTAAAAAACTTCATTGCAATGGAACAAGGGTATAAGTTCTTAAATACTTTATTTCTGCTTATTTCTTTGCAGTAAAACATTATAAAATTCCAAGACAGGCAAATGCTGGATGTCAGAGCTAATGGTATGAGAGGCTGAAAACAGAATGATAGGATGTGGGCTATGAATGCATTAAAACACAAAAGGAATAATTGTGGTTTTAACAGATACTTGAGATGAGAGGTCTTCATAGACTTGCTTTTGTCTAAGAATATGCTTGCTTCCTTCCTTCTATGAAGGGTGAAAGAATTTGTTGTACTTAGCACACCTAACATGTCTTCCATTTAAACCAGACAAAACCTGTATTTGACGTTTCAGATACTATAAATCTTCCACAAAAATAACCTGTCATTCTGTCGTCTCTTTTCTGAGAAATGAGAATTGCAGAGAATTCCCCTCTTACCTTTTTGGGTCTTTTTAGGCTCTGCTGTCGCATAAAAGGGCACAATCCAATTTGAAGGAAAAAAAATCAAATCTGAAAAAGATTCTGATATGAATGGTTAGCTGAACTTCTAGGCTGACAGTGATTAAACATGTCAAGCATCTCTCTTGAAATTTTAAACGCTGTAAATAATGGATTTTTTTTTTTAAAAAAAGCATGGAAATGGAGTTGTTTCCCCTGGAGTAAGCAAAGATCTGAAAGCTACTGTTCTTCTGTCTTCATGTTTGTAGACTTTGTCTGGTGTTTCTGTAAAAAGAAAAAGAAATTTATACCAACTGTCCTAACGCAGATAACTGGAGGAGCAGGGTTTGTGGGTTCACATCTTACTGACAAACTAATGATGGATGGCCATGAGGTTACAGTTGTGGACAACTTCTTTACGGGCAGGAAAAGAAATGTGGAGCACTGGATTGGTCATGAGAACTTCGAACTGATCAATCACGATGTCGTTGAGCCCCTGTACATTGAAGGTGAGTAGTCCCTGCTTCAATATCTGCACATTGTTGTCCTTTACCCTCCTAAGTATGTATGTTTGTAAAGAAATAAAGCTTATGTAGACTTCTGCATTGGTTTGTCTAATACTTGTATTCTTTGTTTATTATTAGCCTAATTTCTTTGACCATCGTGGGGTGAGAGGTTCAGAGTGCTTTTGTCTTTGAAATGAGTTCTTCCTTTGAGTGGACAGGATGAAGGAAGTCTTAACTTCCTACTGTAACTGATTATGTGAGAAGGCAAGGTGGCAGTGAGTCAGTCTATCTGTCCCATCCCTTGTTCCACATCCCTGTGCCTGCACAGGCTTATGCACACAGAGTCTGTGGTCTAGATATGTCATGAACTGAGAAGTTTAATTCAGGGCTGCAGTCAGTCACACTAGACAGAGGAGAATAGGCTCTTTCAGCAAGTCAGCTCGCTTTCCTTAGTTGCCTTATGTGTCTTCTGTGGAAAACATTGCTCCTACTTTAGGTACAAGCATTCCACAGTCTATAGAGTAGGAAAATGGCAGCACCCTAGTTGTCAACAAAAAAAACAAACCAACCAAACAAAAAAGAAACAAAAAGCCATTCTGCTTTGAAGAAATAGAAGTAACTTGACATCTAAACTATCATAAACCTCAAACTATCATGCCGAATTGTAAGATAGCATTTATGGAGCTGTGTTTAAGAAATACATGCATTTGTAGACTCTTTTGTGAGTCAGTGGAAAAAGGTACTCAAATTACATTGCAGTTGTTGGGTTTGCTCCATCCCTTTAAAACTTTGTAACAATGTAGTTGTTTCATCTTTTTAAACAACAACAAAAAAATTAATCTGAGGTTGTATCTTTTTTATTCTTGCTGAATTCTAATGGATGGAATTTCACAGGGAGAATCTCTAGCATTGTATCTCTGGTATTATTGCTTATGATGAATTCCTGACAGCACTACTGAAACAGTCCTGCAAACACATGTTCCTTCTCTGCTCTGACAATGCACTGGTTCAGTTACTGCTGGCTTCTACTGACAGGATAATAGGGCTGGGATCTTATTAATTGACTCCAAGTCCTGGTAATTTATACCTCAACCAATTCAGTTTGTCAGCTTTCCTGATCTTTCCCCCTGTGTTACCTGCTTTCTGACTGATTACAATTGAGACCTTCTCAGAGAATTATTCGTTGTGGCTAATACTGTTGTTCAGTTACTAGGCATTAATGAATGGGAATTCTGAGATCCTTCAGCAATCTCTCCCATATTCTGTGTAAAGACACCAATTCCCCATCTTATATTGACAACAAGCCATAACGTGTTATTCAGTGGACAGTTTGTTGAATGTCTTCTCATCCTCCAGCAGCATAAATTAAATCTGGCGTGGCTAAATGTTAAAATAAAGCTAACTTTGATATACTGGTATAGGAACATGATAAAAGTTAATTTCAACGCAGCGTTTATATTCCAACATAGGAAAGGTGAAAAAAAAATGAGGTGATAAGGGATAGTTACCGTAACAAATTAACAAATTGGTATATGACTTAATACTTTTCTTAGTCACAGCTTCTCCTTTTTACTTGTAAATAAAAATTGGAATGACAAAAGGTTTATATCTAAAGAATTCCTGGGTTTTTTTGCTTTAAATGTCATATAAGGATATGTTTGACACTTAAATTCCAGAGAGAGTAATCAGTGGTTTATTTCTGAAGGAGATCTAGAAAGAACAATGTTTGCACTTCTGATATGAAAAGTGAATTTAGTCTCAAGATGCATAGTTTTTGCTAAATCTCTTGATTTTTTTTTTTTTTTTTTTTTTTTTCTGCACACAGTCTGCCTTTTCTGAGTCATTATCTTTGATCCATGACATGAAGTGGCAATCGGCATTCTTGGGTCATGATCTAGATTGATCAGAGACAGAATAAATCACCTAAACACATTTTATTTCTCAGTTCTGTGATAACTACAGTTAACTGTAGAGATGAATGACTTTCTCCTCTTCCTTTGCTTTAGCGTTTGGAGAAGGTGTCATTAGGAAATTCAGAACAACATAGCTTTCACTTAGACTTTCTCAAGCAGAAAAACAAAGGCCCATTTCAAGGAGACATCATAAGGTGGCAGTTGCACCACAAAATGGACTCCTAAAAAGCAAGTAATACCTCACAGTCTTCAGTCTTGAGGTCTGGTTATCAACTGCCGTTAGGTGCACACATCTTATCTACAATATCTACAGCAGTTGAATAAAAGTGGAAGAAAACAGCAGACAGTATGCAGAGCCCCTATCCTTCTCTCACCAGCGTTTCTTCTTCCTACTTTGTCATCAACCTGTGGAAGCCTTAAAACAATCTTTTATAAGGTGATAGGTGCACATTCCCTTTACCCCCAGCCATCTCTTGGATCTGAAAGATGTCTTCCTGAGCTGAACTGTTTAACAGTTCATATGAACACATTTAAGCCTTTGGTTTCTTTTTTTGGTTGGTTTTGGGCATTTTTGTTTGTTTTGTTTTTACCACTTTCACAAATTTTAAACCAAAACAGGCCTGAAAATGCCACAGATTTCATCAACAGTGGAAAGTTGACTCAGTTGAACTGATTTAATTTCCCTAATCATAAATGTACAATATGTTTTGAATGCTTTATTATATCAAAAAAATGTTGTAGCTTAAAGATCCTCATCCCTTGGAAGGATGTTCACAGTAGTCCTCGAGGCTTATGCTTTTAGTCATAAGACTTCACTTAGAGATTTTTCTTCTTTCCAACTTAATTAGATTGCACTGCCCACTTTCATTTTGAACTAAAGGAGCACAGTTGCAGAGTAGGAGTTTTGTTGATGGCCTCCAATGTTTCACTGCTTAAGCCAGGAGTCTTGTTTCAGTATCAGTACAATACTCTAAAATTGCAGTCTGTGGCAGCTGAAGGCAAAATAGGTTATTTCTTTTTGAGCAAAGTAGTGAAGAGTAGTTACATTCTGACATTCAAAGACAGACCTTTTAAAACTAGTGCAAGTGTACTGCCTGACCAGTGTAATAGGAACTGACAGAGAAGAAAAATGTTATGTGTGGTAGGTAAGGATGAACTATTTAATCACTTGTGTCCTGAGATTAATTGAAATAATTGATGGGAAGATCAGTTAAACCTGCTTGGGTTAAATAAAGCTGCTCTTTGCTTGTTTGTTTGGGGTTTTTTTTTGTTCTATACTTAATACCAGCAATCTGGTTTCTGGCAAATCATTTCAGTGACTGTTGTGAATGAAAAGGTAGTTTGGGCTTTTCCGACTTTCATTGAAAAGCTTTCAAAATGATAGAATAAAACCACATTTTGCAAGTTGAGAAGAAGGGCTGTAAGCACATAGCATCCATAGTGACAAGAAGATTGGCTTTCCAAGTTTTAAGAAGATAGGAATTTGTTAGTAACAGGCACATAGGTATATAAAATACATTATTTATAGAACTTTAATAGATCATTGGCTTTTCTGGGACTAAAAATGCTTTTATTCTTAAGAACTTTGCTGGTTTGTGGGTCTGAGTTGACTTTAAAACCAACAGTCTCACAAAATTGGCCAAAAGAATAGGCTATAGCCTTCTTGTGAATAACAGCCTTCAAGAAGCCAAGATGATAACATTTTATTAAACACTGTTCTGTAGTATCCCAGAATTATTCAGTCTTTTAAGTCATTTCACAGGTAATTTAAGGCACATACAAATACAGCTTCTAATTTTTTATATGAGTGCCTGCAATACATTGGGTTTTTTTTTCAGTACTTCCATCCCCTATTTTTCTCCCTGTAGTCTTCATTCCCTCTGCCAGATACTTAATACATTCAACTTGATGGTTTTAAATTGTACAATTTGGGAAAGTCACGGCAAGGCAGAAGAAAATATGTGCTATTTAATTGTGTTTGTCCAGAGCTAAGTGCAGTGGTGACTGGAGCTCTGGTGAAGCTCTCCAGAACTGCTCCAGTATGAGCAATATCGTAAACCTTTATGAAGTTATCCTAGTTTGCCTTAAGTTACCGGGAATATTTTTATCAGGAAAAAGAATTTGTATCTGTAGTCCTTTTTAGTTCAGTGCAATAGAAATGTCTCGCTTCACTGTGTCAGCTTCTCTGGCCTGACCTACAACAATGGAACTGGCATAGCTGTTCTTCACAAGAAAAGTCAGTATGTGTAAGCTGTAGAAACTTGTTTATATGCTTCTGATCAAAGCTTTTCTGCTTAGGACTTCCTGACTAGCAAGTACGGTGATGGATGCAGGTGCTTAGTGGATTTAGTGGCCCATTTAGTCCTTTCTGCTACCATGACACGTGTTGAAGGCACAAATTGAAAGTGAAGGTCATACCTTCATAGAAAGGAATGTCATTTCCTGTCATAGGAAAAGTGGTAGATTCTGCCCTTTCTATTCACTTCGAAAGCACGCGGAGTACAGAGTGCAGTGGTATGGCTGGAAAATAAAGACAGAAGATACAAAGAAAGGTAGTTTTATTGCAATGTTTTGTAAAAGTGAGTGGTTGTATTGATCAGACTTGTTTAGCATTAAGGAAAGCGTAGGAGTGACCATTTGTGTCCAGATTTACATATTACAGATTCCATGTATACTAAATTAT
>NW_020799091.1:65949583-66002118 GCF_003259725.1 Athene cunicularia
GGGGGGGGGGGGGGGTGTGAGCTTTTCACATAGAAAAGGGCACAAGTGACAAATTGTAGTTGCTGTTGATCATGCAATATGTTACTAAAACTTCATTTATGTTTATGGATTTCTCTATTTATCAGTGTGTACCTGATGGCTTGAATGTTTATACCAGCTTCTATGTCTGTGCTATTTTGAAATGGATTTAATTTCTTGCTTTTTTCCAGCAAAATTGTAACATGAAAAATTTATTTAATGTTTATTTTATCACTAGTCTACCATACTGTGCTTGGTAAACTACTTCTTGCTGCTGTATTCACAGTGGCTTACAGAATTCTAGCCCCTGATGTAAGTTACATACAAAACTGTCAGAATTTTATTGGTTTCGTTTGTTCTTTTTTTATGGTCCTTACCTATCTACATGAAGCTTTTCATGACCTTTCACACAGTTATTTTCAACTAATTGCATCGTGGCTTATAATTGCAAAGCTAGCTGAAGGCTTCTTAGTGGGCATTTCCTCATGAAAAAAGGAAGATATGTGTAGGTCACAAGGTGCATTTGCTCCTATTCTCCAGTAGATACTGTCATGTGTAAACAGTTGATCTGCAAAGCTGTAGCTAGGATAGCTTTCCACAGTTCTGGCTTCAGGAGAGTTTAAGTTGCCTGCTGCCTTAAATAACTGCCAACTTTGTGATAGAGTGTGTAAGATTGTTAGCCAAGCTGGGTAGATGACTTTGCCTGGCATGTCGGTCTGGCCTGCTGAAATTCTGAGACAAAACAGTATGCGATTTTAGACCAGACAGTTAAAGGAGAGAGGGTGGAAGGAGAAATAATAGTACTTGTCTCAACATCCTAATCTTGATGGCTCAAATGTGCACAGTTTGGGGTAGAAACTTGTCTTTCCGCCCTTCTGAAATGTCCAGCGTTCTCTAAATGATTTGGAAGACCAGTGATGTTTTCAATTGGTCTAAGGCTTGATACTCCAAAGATTCATTCCTGGGCAAGAGGGAAATGTCCTGCAGCTGCCTGGCTGCTTATCCCTTTGATCTGGAAGATGGCCATCTGACACTTGGCAAATGCCCCATCTTTGATTTAAATATCTGCTAGTTCTGCTCTTGCTGAACCTTTTCATACAGGGGTCTATTTTTGCCTTTGTGCATATGGGAAAAAGTATGTTGAGGCAAACTATACTCAAGACAGGCAAGACTATATCTCTGGCAAGGAAGACCACCTTTTCCCCCCAGGTACTTCTCTTTGTTTCATTTAAAGCAATTGCCAACTGGGAGACAAATGGAAGGAGGAGGATTAGGAGGAGAGTGCTTTCTCTCTTTTTTTTTTTTTTTTTTTTTTTTTTTCATTTACCTTCTTGCTTAAAATAAACAAATACATTTGAAGATTATAAGAAACCTTTGGGGGTTTGTATTTTGTTTGCATTTGTTTTTAACTAACAATCCTACAACCACTTGGATAATCACAGGTCTAACTGTATCCTCATGCCTCAAAAGGAAAAGTATTTTTTGGTCCTGTTCATCTGAATTGTCATGTGCCATTAAAGGACCCACTCGTATAGGAGCTGCTATGTGTCAAAGATTCAGCAGGTACTTAGAAAACACAAAAATGAAGTGGATGGAGAGGGAAGCAGGAAAGTGTTCACTTCTTTGACAGACTAGGATTGGGCAGTAAATTACTGATGGACCACAGTGCTTTTCAAGTGACATTTTCAATCTGCAAAAGTTCCACTGTAGCTTGTTGAAAACTAGATTTAGAAAGGGTTATGAAGGAATAGGTAGAAGGAAACAACATAAAACTCAGGTCAGAGTTCAGCTCTGAGTTGGCTGCAAGTGACTTCATCTATTGCTTTGTTCATTTTTCTGAGCCACTCTGCCTGAATTACCCGCTGCCTGCAAGCAGCAGTCAGTGGCTTCTCTGAACATTTCTTTTGTCAGCTTTTAGTCTACCACTTTGCTTTGGTTTCAAAACAGTACCATGCTGTGGGAAGGGAATGCTTACATTCAAAGGCATAACTTGAGGCAGTCATATTTATATTCAGGGCTTACCTGTAAGAGGCATGTCAAAGTTCAACAGACCAATTAAACTTTATCCCATGCTACATCTTTGCATTATTGCCCCAAAACAAGAAGTCTTGCAAAATAATTTGATTAAGTTTTATTCACTACTTAAGCTTACAGTGTCAACAGTGACCAAAGTAAGAAGAAATTATTCCACATCACACAGAACAATTAAACTATCTTCACGTTGCAGACAGGATCCTGAAAGTTTCGCTTTGCATTAGCAACATGTGTGGGGCTTTGGAATTGAGCCTGAGCTAGGAGTTTGCTTCCTCCAGCGCTAACTGTGTCAGGCTGTCTTTAGGTATTATTTGTGTTGCTACTCTGGGTTGCCTTCTGTGAAAAGCTTTCTTTTGATACTGCATCAGAATTGCTAGTGAATGGAAATACCAATATCTGTTGATCTGAACACAAATAGCAGAGAATCTGCTACATGAAATTGTATTTCTCTGCACTCTTTTTATGTGAGAATAAATTCTCACCAGTGTTACACATCTGCCAAAGCTCTAGGTTTCTGGGCTGTTTTGACATCTTGTAGGCAGCTGGTTGTCTCTGCTTTAGAGATAAATAGCTGTAGACCAAAGAGAGCATGATGACATATAAGAAGTAGATATATTTTGTGGCATCTGCTTGAGCATAATAACTGTCAAATATCATTACTCTGTCAAGATGGTAAAACTTGGGTTGATGGGAGTCATGCAGATTGCCTTAGAAACTGATCCTGTGTTTATGCTGATAGTTGATCTGTGTGATGAGGTTTGCCTTCGAATCATTTCTCCTTGTTTTGGTCACTGTTGACATTGTATGCTTAAGCAGTGAATAAAATTTGATCATAACTTATTTTGCAGGATTTCTTGTTCTGGGGCAATAATTCAAAGAATTAGCATGGAGTAAACTTTGATATTCCTCCTACAGATGAGCCAGTATTCACTCACAGGAGCTATGAGTTTGCCCAGCAGACCTAAAAACAACAGTTAATCCAGAAAAATGTGACTATATTTGCAAGCACATTTCACTAAGGATTCAGAAACAAAGTAGGTTAAATATTTTGCCAGTATTTTTAAAGCTTTATTATCAGAACATAAGCTTCTCTTATAAAGCTTATATATAAAGTAATTATAAAGTAATGTTTCAGTATGAAGGAGATGTTTGTGTTTTGAAGGCTTTTAACTACTTTTAATTTTTTTCACTGCTCAAAAGAACCAAACTTTCCTTTTGTAATACAAAGAATGACTTACTGTCCCTTTCTTCCATCCTGCCACTTTAATTCTTATGTCACCTTTTGACTACTTTTCTTGGATGACCTTGGTGGAGGGGATTTGTTCATTCTTAATCATCACTATCTCTTGTTTGATCTTATGTTTAATTTTGGGGGGGATTAGCTTGTCTGGGTTGGTTTTTTTCTTTAAGTACTGGCTAACACTGAATAATGTTACATAGAAGACAGACAGTTTTATATTTACAATAGTTATGAAATGTTTGCAGGTTGAGGTTTGTTGAATATTGGATATGCTTGTGAAAATGAGTCATTTTCATTGGGTTTATTTTTTATTAGAATTTAACAAAAAAATCTTTTTTCCCTGTAGCATCTCCAACTTTTGCATTCTTATCTCGTGCAATGAATTTTGCAAGCCTGGTATGCTGAAGCTGGTCACAAATTAGGATTTGCCTAAGATTTTAATGATTGCCAATGCTAATCAAATAATATTTTGGGATTGTTTTAGATTTCATATTTAATTCTGGTGTACTGCACAGCTTTTTGAAGGTTTTTTTCAGTTTTTTAAATTTGTTGGGATGAGCTGAGCTGTAAAGTCCAGAAGTGCAGAGATAGCAACTATTCTGACAGAAAGTTATGAAACCAAAGTTGAGCGAAGTCTTCTGTGCTTGTGTTCCTTGCATCAGATACCGTTTATCATACCTATATATGTCTTCTGAATTATCTTGATAAAAATGACTGCCACGCTTTTTCTGGAAATAGGCTCTTTTATGAAAATGGATAAATAGCTGGAAATAAAGAAGCCTGACTACTGGATTAATAGACAGCAAACCACAATTCATCTAGTTTAAGATAGAAATAACTGAAATAGAAAAAGGCAGAAAGAAAAAGAAGCCCCTATTGATGATATATTTGGCCTTTGAACTTACACCTTTACTTCTGTTTTCTCTCTACTCTTGGGCTAGGAATAATTGTTAAATTAAGAATCTTGGGGTTTGATCTAGTCTACACTCATGAAAATGGTGTGATTGTTTAGTTTTGTTGTACTAGTCTATTTTGCTGTTGTGTTGAATAGGTATTTCCTATGGATGAGTTGAATCTTTAGGTTTGTTTACGCTGCAGTCCCAGAAATGCGGCAAATATAATTAGTTAGGATTGGGACTTGTACTACCTGGGCAATCTGTTGCAAATGCCCAAGCTACCTTATTTTAAAATATATTGGGTATCAGTATACTTTCACTGATTGTAAGGTGCTGTCTAGTGTGTTGATTAATGATATTTCATAACTTGTTGGATGAAGGGGGGACTGGAATTTCTGTTTTGGGAATTTTTTTTTTTTTTTTTTTTTCCAAAGTATAGCACAGAACAAAAGCAATAGATAGGGGAAAAAGGACAAAAGTTGCATGCCCATATCTTGGCATGTATATTTAAAATATAAATGTGATTCTAATCCCATCAATATTTCATTGACAAATGGCTTACAAAAAAAAATAAGAGTATTTCTTTTTCCCAAAAGATTCTTCCTGGTATTAAAAAATGTTTCTACCATCTTTGCTTGGGATTCCATTTGAGAAAAATACTCTGAAGCTGATAGTCACTTAAAAATTCGAGAGTGATAGAATGCTGCATTTTGGAACTTCTAAACATCTGTGAAGTACTCATAACTAAAATTTTTACAAGTGGAAAGTATCAACACCCACACAGACTTCTGTACCTGTGTCAACAGTGTTGATATATATTTTGGTTTAGTTTTTGTTCTACTAAAAATTAAGTCTGGTTACTTTGGATTACAACAGGTTTGCATATATGTCATTTGTAGGTAGCAATATAGGAAATGCTGCGTTCCAGTTCTAGGAGATGTAAAAAGAAGTACTTGTTTCTTGACTCTAATGCTTTCTCATTTAATATGTTACATGGGAAAATAGTAATGCTTTCTTTCCCCTCCTCTGGTTTTCTGTAGTGGACCAGATTTATCATCTAGCATCTCCTGCTTCTCCTCCAAATTACATGTATAATCCTATAAAAACATTAAAGACCAACACTATTGGGACATTAAACATGCTGGGTAAGTGAAAATCTTTTTTCTTACTTAACTTGGTTAGACATAATATAACCTGGACAGAGCTATTGGGGAGAGGGGAGGATGGAGCAGATGAGATGTACGTGTTAAAAAGTTGTTTCTTTAAGAAAAATAAGGGGTGCTTTTTTCCCCTCTTTAAAGATCTTTGTACTTTTCCTTTAAAAATATCTGCAGATGAACTCTTGACAACATGCATACTCGGCTGTCAACATGCAAAAGAACTTCACGCCTGTAACTTGGCTATGGAGTGTGCAGTAATTATAGAAGTCAGAAGAACAATTAAGAGCATGGATTTTTTTTATAGCAAAGTTTTGTCCATGACTGCACTTCTCACTTTGGTGACTGTGGAACGTTCTCACACTTGCCATGAGTGACTGTTCCTTTTCACCACAGCAAACCTTGAACTAGGTGGAACTGCATTGGCTCTGTAAGCCTTGAACATCAAGAGTTCTGAACCCTCTTGTGCATGCCTTGGCTAGCAAATGCTGCAAGAACGATTAATGTCTACCTTCATGCTAGATAATTACAAGGCTACATTTTCAGCTTTGTTGGTTTCAGTGCTGGGAATGCACCAATGAACAGAAGGCCTCAAGCCTTCACTCCTTTTTCCTCCCATCTTTGATCTGTTGTGCATATGCTGCAGCTTGAACTGATGTCAGTGATCTTAAGAGTTATTATGAAGTTCCTGGGCATTACCTCAGCTGAGTTTCTCATTTGAGTGATAACTCCAGTGAGTGCAGTTCAGAGCATTAGATGATTTAGAAGCTATTGAGGCACCAAACAGTTGTATGGCATAGATGAGAGATTTCTTTGGTTGGCCATGCCAACTTGAAGGCCAGAAAGTCATTGAAATGGAGTGCAGAGTAATCTCGAGTGATGGGTAGGATCATCCCAGTAGCTTAAAGGGGCATAATAAAGGGAAAATGATTGATTTTTTTTGGTCCTGTAACATATTTTTCTGTATCAGTTTCTTTATATAGCTTATCTTTAAGTTTTGATAATCATAATGTGTTTCAAGATTCTGATTTCATAACTGGAATGGTTTATGCTTCTTTGGCCTTTAGGGTATAGTATATATGTTATATATAAGTTCTTGGATCTTGGTTCAGTGTAACTTTTAGTCCCAGAAGCAAACACATCACGCATGTGGGTGCTGCTCTGCTGTTTCTCAAGTTTTTTAGCTTGGGAGTGGGAGCTATGGATGTGATTTACAGTTAGATCTATCTAGTGAGAGAAATAAAATTCTCTTTAAAAACATGTAAAACAAGATCACACTATAGCAGTTAACGTGACTGAAAGATTCTTGCACTTGATTTAATTATGGTCTTCTTTCTCTGTTGCACAAAATTTAGGGTTAGCTAAACGTGTTGGAGCACGGCTGCTGTTGGCCTCCACATCAGAGGTATATGGAGGTAAGAAGGATAAAACAGTGTTTAGAGCTCTTGAGATGTGACTGTGTAAAAGGGTGTTTATAAACCTTGTGTGAGATGATAGAATGATAGATTTTCATCACTGTCTTGGCTTGATTTCTGTATCAGATGTACTTTTCACAGTTTAAAATGTGGGCATTAGTACTTGCTTTAAATCTCTAATCAGAGTGATGTAAGGAGTCTCAGACTGTTGTCTGTAGTTTTTCTTGAATCTTAGTTTATGTCTCTTTCCAAAGGGCTTGTGGGGGAATTCTGAGTATTGAAATCTAATTAAAATCCAGATGCCATAATGAAAACCTGTGAAGAAAGATAATTTCAGTAGTAAATCTGCATCTCTTTTCCCAGTCACTTATGAACTGTATTGTTACAATTTAGCAATTGTCCTGGTGTAAGAGACAAGGGCATAACCTCCAAGCTAAGAAATTAGTGATTGTGCAGGTTCTTGTGGTGTCTCTTAAAATGTGATATTCAACAATACTGCCATATCTCTCCATCGTCCTTTTACTAAGTGAAGTAGAAAGAGAATGACTGATAGAACTGCTAGCTGGATGTAGTGAGTACCGCCTTGGGGTGTGTAACAGACTGTGCTCAAAACTGCTGTTGTGAACTCTTGCCTAATTGATGATAGCACTGTTGCAAGATTAACAGAGATAGGCAGGCACAGTCACCTGCTCAACCTTAGTAGTTGTGAGAGTCTAGGCTTTAAAAAAAAAAAATAAAATCAAAAAATATTCATTGGTCTAACAGAATACAAAGCTTTGAAGAAAAAGTGAGGGAGGACATAGAAACATACCTCAAGGAGTACACTTTTGGTGGAATAACTTCAGTTGAGAAGATTCAAAGCAAATACACAAGCCAATGATCAAATAAGCCAACCAAATAAGCAGCTTGAGCATGTGCAACATTCCTACTGCCTCCCTTGCCTTTAATTAGTCATGGTCAGGCTCCACAGAGAAAAATGGTAGCCCTAAGGACTCTTCTGTAACTGAGCAAACTCTCTTTTGGAACAGGAGCCCAACAGGCAAAAAAGACCTTAAGTTTTGGAGCCTTGTTGCTTTGCTGCAATCTGCCTGCTGAAATGGAAGACTTGAAATGCTCATTATCTGGCTTTGTCAGTAGCAAACTGAAGCAGCCAGATCACGGCACCTTCTGTGGTCCTATTAAGAATGCTACAGGCTTTTATAATCATGTGAAAACTCCTCTGCATTTACCATTGCTCTGTGCCTCTTGTATGGCAGGAATTCATCTGTAATCATATCTGTGAGCAGCATAAAAACTGGAAGGGTTAATCAGGGCTAACCATCAAAGTTGTTTCAAAAATTAGCCTGTAACACTTGAAAGTTTTGACACACACACACACACACACACACACACACACACACACACATTGATTCCTAGGAGATTTCGGTTGGTTGGGGGTGTTTTTGTAATCAAGAGCTTCTATACCAGATCAAACCAAAGGATTGTGTAACCTGATGGTCTGTTCCCAGTGATAGCTAGTAAAAGCGCTTAGGATAAAACAGTAGAAACAGCAAATACATTGTGGTACATTGCTCTAGTCTTTCTTCTTTAAGAAATTGAGTACTTCTCCATTTTGCCCATTTTTCTTTCTTGTTTCTTGTTTTATAAAGCTTGAAGGTACTTTCCTTTTTTTCAGATAGAGGAAAAAGTGCTACTTACATAATTTATAATGTTTCTTCTGAATTACATTAGATGAGTCATATATGCTTCCTTGAGATAGTCTGTCTTTGCAGAGAAGAGTTGAATTTAACCCTCTGTTTGCACATGCATTTATTGGAAAGCAGATGATGGGTGTTGTTGCTTTCACTCAGTTATCTTAGTAGTCTCACATCTTCCATAACTGTCATTTTCATGGTTCTAATGAATACACTTTTAAGGAATGGTGTTGAAATGTGATGTTTTTTTAAATGCATAGTTCAGAGAGAAGCTATTGAATTGTATAACACCAATGATCTACTGAAAGATTCATTATATATAGTCACCTTTTTGATAGAAGATCATTTAAGGTGTTTTTTTTCCCCATAGATCCTGAAGTGCACCCTCAAAATGAGGATTACTGGGGCCATGTGAATCCAATAGGTCCAAGAGCCTGTTATGATGAAGGAAAGCGGGTTGCAGAGACCATGTGCTATGCATATATGAAGCAGGTATTAAACTTGTATCAGATTCAATGGATTTTCTGTGATTTAATGAAGTCCAAATATGTGGCAAAACTGGAGTATGTGTATTTAGGGTAGGAGGGCAAAAAAGAATGTCTTGAGTGGGAGCATTTATACCATAGCTGCAGAATTTGTTTTCTTTAATGCAAAAGTTTTATTACTCCCATCTGTTGTGTTTTTTCAGATAAGCAGTGTTCCTCAAGAAAATGTACTTTAGTCTTCTTCATAGACATAATATGTCTTTCAGTATCGTAAATAGTTTTTATGCAGGCTAAACTGAGGTAATCTTACTAATTTGGGAGCCAAATAAGAGTTATTTTAAGTTGGTCCTGTGCTTTGAAGTGCTTGGCTGAATAGGGGCATTACTGCTAAATGTGGAATGTTTAATAAGCATAATTGAAATCAAAATATAGAGGTAAAAATTAGGAAGTTCTTTACTGAGTACTTATGTAGGAGCAATGTATTTTAAATCACTTTAGAAATGTCTTCAATTTATGTAGGTATAAATACAGACCGTAACAGAATATATGAATACTTAGCTATGTAATGCACTTTTTCAGATAAATACAGTAACATAAGGATAAAAATGCTACTTAAAATATGGTTGTGAATTGATACGTGCCAGTTCCTTCAGGTTTCATCATCAACAAGTAGAAACGCATTATTAACTAACCCAGCATCAACTCTTTACCTGTATGTGAATCTTATTTAATTGCTGGTCAGCTAGTCTCTAGGAGACAATCCAATTAGAGAATGTGACATGCTAAAGAAAATCTTATCATTGTTTCTTGGTGTTTTCAGCCTTGATATACAAAGGTATAAATCAAATGTAGTATATTCAGTAGAATTTTAAACCTTTAAATGATAAAATACTAAGTCCTTGTAAAAACCTTGAAAACAGAATTAAACTTAAATGGGATGGTACTTTAGTACAGAGGTCATAAATAATTTTCTCTTATCTGTTCAGCCAGATAGAGAAGGCAGAGGTTTGTGTCTCCTTTGTTCTCTTTTAAATCATTTAAGGTCCAGCATGGTGGTACTTCTTTTGTTCAGGATGATGTCTTCTGCACTTAACTGTAGCAAAATATTCCTTGTGGGTCTAGAAATCTGTTTTCAGTTGAATATTGTCGTTTTTATGATAAATTCTTGTGCTGTAGGGTATTGAATTTTTTGCAAGTTTGTGGTACAAGTACACTACAGTATTATTTTAGAAGGGCAAGACTGTAGGTAATTTTGAAAATCATGGACTGTATCTTAAAGCCACAGGATGAGTCATGATACTATCCCATAAATTTTATGCAGGATTTACAAAGGGTAGTAAAGGTTGGTAAAGTGGAACTGCAGTGCACAGATACATTAAGTGAAAACTCTTGATGCAAAAGAGGTGGGAGTGGAGTTTCAGCACATAGTACTACAATGTGAATTTTGTGCTTTGTTCCGGAGTCGCCATTCAGTATGCATTTAACTTTTTTAAAAATAGTGGTTGGAAATAGAGATATTCATGTACATTCCAACTCTGGCTTTATTTAAATACTAGTCAGAATCTGGCACTACCTTCATGGCAGGCGTCTGTTACGTTTGCATAGGCACATGTAAATACAGATACACAGCATTTTAAATGCTTAGCATATTAAAGGTGTTTTGTGAACTAGATTTAATTTATCCTTTTACACCATTGATCTGTAAGGAAATTCTCCAGACCTGAAGCAATACTTCAGGTCAGGTCACCTTGGAATGTTACAGAGAAATTTTTCATCTCCTTCTGCTTCATCCTTTTCTTCATACCAACTGTGTGACATTGCAAGTTTCAGTGGTAGTAAATGGGCTAAGTTCTACATGGTGTGATGTGATAGTTTTCAAATTGCCTTAGAATAGTTCAGATCTTCCAATTAAGAATTGCACTGGATGCCTTTCTAAGCATATAGGAGTGAATTGAGTTATCATAATCAAATATTAAGTATAAGCCTCTTAAGTGTTAAGCTCTGCATTATGGAATATTCTATAACCAGGACTGTGAAGGCTCAGGGTGGCAAAAAATCTTAATAGATAACAGAAGAAAGGAAAGACATGTTAGCTGTGAAGCTTATGGTATTAATGTGAGAGAATAACACATGCAAACTGATGCATTAGTTAAATATAGAAATTCATTGCAATTGCAACATGAGAGTGATTTTCTGTTTTATCTTGAATTGTACTTTCCCCCTAATCTTAATTCACAAATTGAGTTGGTTTTAGTAATAATAAAAAGCCTTGATGTAAAATGTAGGGGTAATGAAAGCTCTTGATTGAATTGCAACTGAAAAGGCACTGAATAGTGAATAACGAGGAAACTATTGAGTAATTAGATAGGAAACATAGCTATGTGGAATTCAAGCAGTTTGCTTTAATGTCTTTTGGGAGTTTTATCTGGTATTCTCTAATTATTGCTTATTGTTTTCTTTCCATGATATTCAATATAGACTATTTCTAAGAATGCAGCAATGTATTTTTTTATGTTGTCACATAAAATTTGCTAGCAGTTTGCTTAAGAAAAGTTGCAGAATTTGTTTTTTGTGGAAGAATGTAACTGAATTGTTTGTGCTTCTGACAGCACAAGGGTAGAAGAGGAAGCATTGTATCATCCTCAGGGCAATAATCAACTCTCAGACACCAGTCCTTTAGTGACACAGATGGTGGTTACTGTTGGTTGTATACCAGGCCAGAGCTAAATTGTAGTGATAAGAGCTATAGATCCCTTTAGCTTTTTAGAAAACATGCAGAGGAACTTTATTTTCAGGAATACTAGTGAGATTAAGGTTGGAGGGGGGAGTCTGTAAGATGCTACAGGCAGTCAGCCACATTGGGCACTGCCTAGTAGGTAGAGATGCTACAGCCCATCTCACTGCCGTACAGGGCATTGAAACCCCTGAAGTGCAGGTGTCAGCATGGCAACTAGTGTCCTGTCTGAGTTGTTATATACCAGGTCAGTGAAATTCAGAAAAAAAGAAAAAAATCATCCACAATTCCTTTCTTCTGAAAAGTCTGAGAGGTCACACACAGTTATATTAACGTTCTCAGTAAATGTGGCAGTTCTATTGAAAATATCAAGTACTGCTTGTTGCTAGTTGCTTTTATCTTTTTCATTAACTGGCTCCACTTTGAAAGAGAAAACAGTGCTGCTTTCAGCCACTGTAACTGCATGGTTCACAAATAAGCTTTTATACTTTGGAAAAGAGAAACCGCAGATAAAAATCCTTCCCACAGTTCAATAGTTAGGTCCTGCAAACTGCAATAATTTAGAGATTAAATAATACTAAGCTTTTGAAGATGGCTTGTTCCAGTTACCCTCGTACAGTCCTTCTGATAGTCCTGCCACTTTGTAAAACCTGCTGGTGTGTATTCTCTGCACTGTTGGATTAATGGATCTGTACATTTTCTAATGAGTTGTTAGAGTTGTCTGTAATATTTTTTTTTTTTCTGTGTAGTTGCTCTGCACATGAACCAAAACACTGTGTTTGGTCCTGTACAAATGCAGAAGTGGCATATAGTTTTCCAAAGCTATCTGTTGCTAACATTCAATTGGAGGAAGTGAGGTGAAAAGGGGAGAACACTACAGTAACTGAGGCAGTATTATAAAAATGCAACCTGTTGTTTCACTGGGTCATTAGTAATGGGAGCTCTTCTGTAAGTGGAGAGTTTTGTTATTTAAGTATCTATTTCTAAATTGTATTGCTTTTACCTGAGTTGTCAGAACTTCCTCATACAAACATAGCCTGGACATAATAAGAGGCTTTTTTGTATCAGTGGAGCAATACTTTTTCCAAATTATATGAAAATGAAGCAGGAAAGAACTGTCAGGTCTTCTGGCCTGTATTCAGACACAATAGTTTCGCTGATGCTCTGGTGTCTTTACTCTTTCTACATGCTCTGTGTTCTTAACAGTTGCAAAATAACTTTGTACCGCAGACAAGGTTAGAAGACTGTATTGCAATGATTATCAAAGCCGTGGACTAAACAAATACAGGCATTTTCTCAATAAAAGTCTGAATACTTTCCATAGTCTTTGTGCTTGAGGTTTGGGGTTTTTTTCTTTCTGCGCTGTAAGAAATGCTATCTTCTGATTTCCCTCAGGTAATTGGAGAACTGAGTTCTTTGGTTTTGATATTGCTGCACTGTTCTGCAAATTGAATTTTGAAGTCATGAGGGACTTCAAACTTTTTTTAGAGATTGATTCACTTCAATAAGTTGAGTCAGTGTTTGAATAAGAGTATATCTATAGCAGCATTCATCTTTAGATCCAAAATGTGTGTTGTTTCTGATGTCCTTTTCATTTTGGTACACCTCTTACTTCTGGCTGTAAGATGTGCCCTCCTCATACAGCCACCATTGCTCTAAAATCATTGGTAAGGCATTTTTGTTCACCTGTAACTGTTATCGTAACACTAATTCATGAGTATAACTCTGCAGAACTCTCCATTATGCAGATGACTAAAACAAAATTGTTTGGAGTATATATTGTTGTCTGTTTACATGTATTCCTGAGCCATATTGGAAGCTTACTGGAAGCTGTGATACATCTCTCATTCACTGGATATTATTGCGCTGGTTACGTTATCAGCCACCTCATGTTCAGAAGCTATGTTGTACAGGAAAATATCGAAGTTAAAAGCCCTGTCTGAAGGGAATATCCTAGTAATTCAGGCATAGATGCAGTTAAGTTGGTACCCATCCCTTCTTAGTGGCAGTGTCTCCTGTCAGAGTGTTGACAGGACCAGGCCTGTACCTGTTTGCATTGGCCACATACGGTACGTACAAGAGATATGCAAGCTGGGGCAAGTGCTAGAAATAGGATGTACTTTTAGCATGGGGGTATAAATAATGGTATGAAGAGACCTCAGAAAGTTGTAGCTTCTCTAGTGTGGGAAGTGATGAACTATAAGCATGGTAATGTTTCAATCATAAGATACGAGTGTTGGAGGTGGGCCTTGGTTGTGTTCAGGGACCTGTATTATGCTGAAAGTAGAGTTATATAACTGATTATCCTTCCTAGCTTGATTAGAAGCTTTACTGTTTATGAAATGCAGATCTTGGCATCACTATTTTTGCAAAATAGTTTTTAAAAGCTGTTAGTAACCAAGAATTAAATCTCGTTTTGCTTATATACTAGGCAGTATACGTATATAAAATACCTTGGATCAAGCCTCAGTGTAGAGTATTGTAGCTTAAACACACATCACAGATGGACGCTGGTGAACACTGTGCTAGGAATTCTGCTGTGATTACAATTCAGGGTTTTGAGAACAATTTTGAGAGTTTGGTAATGATCTCTGAAACACATAGGAAAGAATGTGAATTGGTAAGAAAGTGACTAATAAAGCAAGGGATGTGAGCAGCAATCTCAGTAGTTTTAGCTGAGACATTGATAAGGGCTTGTATTGGGACACAATGATATCCATACAACTGTCTGGTCTTTCCCTGGCAGATTTTTTTAATCCAGTTGTCTGCTGGAGAACAAACAATTGCAGCTTTCCCTTTCCTGATGTTGTACGCAGGGAGGTCTAATTCATGCTTGCTGCTCAGATAGATCCACAGAGTTTACAAAGAAGGAAACACTATTAATTACTAAGAGAAGATTGCATGATATCCTTATGAATTACAGCCACAGCCTATGTTCAAGCTGTTTCAGTTAAAAGAACCTCTTGTCATTTGAGTTGTATTCTGTATTGCTCTATTTTCTGATACAGTCAACACAAGGGAGATACCTTTTCTTAAAAGGCTTATAAAATTAAAACGTCTTTTAAAAATAATATGTTATCATAGCATCCTTGATACCTTAATACTTTCTGAAGCAGGCATATCTAGAACTAAGTGGCAGACTCATGCTGAAGACCATGGGCAAGTTTGTTTTGCAGGGGAGACTGGAAAACTAATGATACTTTTTGACTGACAGCTATAGAATAGTCTAAGTATTTATTCAGAGGAGGTGTCTCTGTAACCCATAACAATCTTTCTTGCATTTTTCTGCCTTCCCTCTCCATCTGTACAGGCGCAGTCTCTGTGAACGTGTTCATATGGTAAATAATAGAGTGAGATGAAGTGTTTTTCTAGCCCACAATGCTGCATTTGATTAGCTTGCTCCCAGGCTCTTTTGGATTGCTCAAGGAACTTTCTCTCTGATTAATCTGTTATAGGAAAGCATAGTCTTAAACCAGTAGAACAGAACAGATAACATTTGATCTCAGCATCAGGGATTAGTCTCAAGATCTCTTTTGTTTAGCAGTATAAATGTGGGCCGAAGAAGTTTTTCTCCTCTCTTTAGGATATAATAAAATACTGTACATGACTTACTGCCACAAATCTGGGGAAGTAATTGGCTTTGCTAGTGGGAATATGGGGGAAGTAGCCAGTCATAATTAGCATGTTGTTGATAATCAGAGTAACAGTACATATGTAAGCGTGTACCATAAGTATTCTCAAGCAGCTAATACAAAAAGGAGTAGAGTTACTCAACATGCAAAAAAGACTTCAGAAGAGATGTCCATGAAATGGCAAAAGAGGACAACTTTCAACTTACTGTCTCCAAATTAATTTTGTGAAAAAGTTTCTTTTGAGACAATAGATTCTGGTTTTACAGGCACAAATGAAAATTCAGCTGCATAGAAAATAGATTTTTCAAAGAACTAGGCTGCAGAGAAAAGCTTTGCTAGATGACACTATAAATAAAAAGTTACTTATTTTAAAAGATATTACAGTGGGAGGAGGGGAATAAATAGAAGGGAGAAGAAATACTGGATTCACTGTGGCTATGAGTAAGTGCCTATAGGGAATGTGTTTTTCTTTTCTAGATCCCTTGATAGTTTCCAGCCAATACTGGAAAATAAGGCTGCTGCGGTAGCTTATGAAGTCCAAGAGAGGCTTTTTGGTCAGCATTGGTTAATGAGTTATTTTTATCTGGAGTACTAGCTTCCAAGTACCTCATTTTCTGTACTTGTTATTAATGGCAATATCTGGAAAGTTCACATGAAATACTGTCCCTCCCTGAAGGAGTCAGTGTCCTTTTTAAGATTAGAGTGCTGAGCAAAAAGAAAGAATGATCATATCAGAGTATATATTTCGAGATACGGTGAAGGCATTGAGAATGGCTCTGTAACATGCTTCTGGAAGTATACGTTTGATGATCTTACACTGCCACACTTTTTTAGCTAACAGGAAATAAAGAATATGTTCCCAACTGATGCATTTTGCAGAGGAAGGGACTTCTGCTCTTTCCAGGGTACCTCAGCAGGGCCAAGTGGATGTTGTGAGGTTGTTATTTGCCTCTGTCGTGGATGCAAGCTTGTTGTGTGACAGAGTCCCAAGACTAGCTTTTCCTATGGTACAGTAGTTACCTCCCTGGTTACTGTTAGCCTCCAGTTTATTTGCACATATAAACATTTGATCATGGCAACTGAAACATTACCTGCAGCTAAACAGAACTGGATGTTGTTTGGCCTTATACATACCAGGAAGTGCTGAGCTTTACCTACACTACTTGGTGTTTCCCATTTCTTGACACCAAGTAATAGCTAAATGGTTATATATGCCTTTTGCCTCTCACTCTCTCATCTGTAAAAAGCTAATGCTATTGCTTTTACAAAACTTCTTCAAGGATTCATTTGTTTATGAATCACTTGGAGACCTAAGAGTTTTCCCTGCAAGTTTCTCTTGTAAATGAAGCTACGTTTATTTCCAAGAAAAATATGGGTTTAGGTCTCTTCTGAGTGAAGTGTGTGTGAGCTGCAGCCTTCAGCCACAAATGTACCAACAGTATACTTCTCCACACTCACTCTTGTCTTCCAAGAAAATGGCAAGCATTGATCTAAGCCTTAGTAAAAGGCATTGAAAATACAAGATGTTCTGTGTGTCCTCTGAAGTGAATAATTGAAGGTTTGCAACTCCCAGAACATTGTGCTTTGTGACTTGATTTGCTTCAGTTAAATCAGCAGCACAAAGTTTGCTTCAAATGACAAGTGTTTCCTGTGACTGATACAAGGATGGCTTTTTCTGGGAGGGGAGAGGACCAAGGAGTATGAGAAGGATGCATAGGACTGGGCTGAAGTTCACACCTTTCTTCCCTGCCTTGTGGCTATCACTCTCACATGATAGCCTCTCTCTGTTTACAGCATAACATGCTCCTCTGAACTCATCAGGAGCCAAGTGCATGCTTCAGCTTGCAAAGGCCAAGCATCCTTCTTGTAGGCTTTATCATGAACTGTGTCTTGTCCAAATGAGTAAGTGTGAATAAACAGAAAATACCTAGAGAGACATTACTTCAGTCTCAATGTCCCAGTGTTAAAATGTTTTGTCCAGACAGTTTTCAATTTCACATATTTGTTGCATTTTGCTTTGAAGATATGCAAAATATCCTGCAGAAAGTACTTCTGGGAATGATAGAAATGTTTCTTGGAAAAAAATAAGCCATTGAAGAGACAAGAATTGTAAAGTATGCATAAGAAAAATTGTGGCTGTATTCAGCATTTATAGATACTTGTCTGAAGTGTTCCAACTTTTCTAGTCTTTGGAAATACTACCTTGGTACTGTATCTGGTGATTGTGTGAGACTTCGCTTATGTGTAAAAATGTGAATAAGTCCCAGGTGAAATAAATTGTTGTTGGAAGGGTACTGTTGAAAAGTCTGAAGTTCTTGTTGGAATTAAAATGCATGTGCTTCATCAGCTGTTCCAGCATTGATTTAGAATTTGCATTGCAAAGACTAAGAACTAGTATAAATTACCTCGCTGTATGCACTACAGTTTCCAGTAGTATTGAGAAGAGGTTAGAAATATTTCATGGTGAGAAAACAATGTTTATTAAAGCTGTGAGAGGGATTCTTAAGAAAGCTTTTGGACAGGGGAGAGTTAATTTGCAGTTTTAGGAAGAAAGTCTTATTAAGGTAGTAACAATTCTTTTTTCTTTGCCTACAGGAAGGAGTTGAAGTGAGGGTTGCCAGAATATTCAATACCTTTGGTCCTCGAATGCATATGAATGATGGTAGAGTTGTCAGTAATTTTATTCTACAAGCTCTCCAGGGAGAACCACTAACGGTAAGTAATGACCTCTCAGTGATATGAACTGTTTGTCTTCATATCCTATCCTCACATATTATGAAGGAGGATGGATTTTTGAAAACACTGAGGTTTCTTCCACCACCACCTCCCCCCAAAATCTGGTGTTTCAGTATATGCAAATACACAAATATTGGTGGTATTGGTTTTCTTTTCCCAGAAACAAGGTTACTGGTTGTGATCTGAGAAGGTATTTTACTCATACTGAACTTGAATCTCTGTCTCTCACACCTCTTTTATGGGGACACAGTGTGACAAGGCTTACAGAATAATGTTTTGATAGATATTTCTGTTGAGGAGCTTTCTCTGAACCCTTCTTGGAAGTTAGGTATCTAAATTCTTTTTGCAAGCTTGGAGATCAGCCTAAATTTTCCATGTACAACATAATGTTAAAGGCCTTCAGGCTACATTGCTTATTAGTAAATAAAGCTGGCCAGGACTGTTTTTTGTTATCATTGACAAAGTGGTGTGTCATGACCCACATCTTGTACAGCTAAATTTTCCTGCCAAATCAAGTTGCCACATCCAAAGTGTTTGCTGTGAATGGTCCTATGTCACAACATTGTCTGGGAGAACAAGAGCTGGCACGGGCCGGTACTCTGCCAAAGTTGCTGCTGGTAATTTAGCAATACAGGCAGTGCCTGACCTATGCCCTGCTCCTGTTTTGTTTACTGTTATAAAATAGTGAGAGTATGTAAAATAAATGAGACTACATCCTGAAACAGAGAGAAGTAGTTTAGAATCTGAGATCAGTTATGAGTTCATGGAAACCTTTATGTGACATACAACATATGTGACATACAACAGCAATAACTACAGATGTTGCTAAGTACCTTAGCAGAGGGCAGCTATCTTGAGATTGAGGTGGCATTTCATCTATTAGAGACTGTAAAATTCAGCCAGGAATTCCTCTAGGAAGGAGCAGACAATCCACGGAGAAAAAGGATGAAAGTTTTATGGCAACTCCCACTACTGTGATTTCTGTAGAGCAAAATCTGAAACTGGACAGAGCATTGAGGAGTGTAGATCAGGTAGTAAGTCATGCCCAGGCAAGGTGAAGCTCAGTGTCCTGTGAAAGATCTCCCCTAGCTTTAGCCTTTTTCAAATAATATGCCAAAACACAGCTGCCTTTGCAAAACTTGGGTAGTAGACACTACCCTACTGACAGGGTGAAATCTAGAACTCTTTACAAAAAACAAAATTTAAGAAGCTCGGATTGTATATATTCTGCAAAGTGATGCACATCACCTGACTTAAGCACACTGATAATTTTTGAAAGTTTGGCCTTCTCTGGAGGTCAACATTTGCTTACTTGCTTGCTGTTTATCAGTGATTCTTAACTTAGGCAATTTGTTACTATTTGTTAATGTCATCAATGATACATCTTGACTACCCTGTTGTTCCTAACCATTGCTAAATTTCTGATTTAGGCTTGTGGTTCTTTCAAGGTAACAAGCCTGTACTAATTTTTATGCTGTGTTCACTGCATGTCCTAAAGATATGCCTTTTCCCGCAGAGATTTACTTTTCTCTTCTACAAAGGACTGTCAATGCTCAGCATACAGTAGCAATTGTGTGATGTTGACTGTGACTTAATGGCCAGTGCTTACTAGGACATACGACATTTAATGTGTCATATAAGTCAGCATTAAGACTGCAGATATTGGGGTTTAGACTTGATTAGCTGAAAAAAACAGTGACCCCAACTTGCCTAGTCTCTACTGATTGGATTCACTTCAGCACTGAACAGGCTAGTTGCACAATAAAATGGGTTCAGTGCTTTTTTTCCCTTTCAAAACATTAAATAAAAAAATCACTCAAATTCCTGCAGAAAGAGTTTCTTTTTCTTACCTGGGCATCTCCCCAAAGATGCAGATTAAGGCTGGTTCTGTTTGTTGCAAGACACTCAGTAAATAGGAACAGACAAGAGTCTAGAGCTTCTTGCTTTGACACTTTTGATCATTGTAGAACTTGGTTATATCAAAATATGAGTGTAACCATATACTGGTTTGTCAGTATTGTATGTTCCCAGAATGGCATCCTGGGGCATAAAGTCTGAGCCTCTAAATGCTGTTTAAAGCCCTTATCTAGCCTACAGAGGGTCAAAAGGTACTTCATTTTTCAAGTTTGTACCCCAGTGTATGCAGTGAGTTATTGCCATATTTGGCCTCTCAAATGTTTATTTTAGTTCATGCTTACTTTCTCAAGTTTTATTAAAGAACACTGACTGGGAGTTTAGTGAAGCCTTACTAAATATTAAGCAGTTACCTTGTTTTAAAACATACAAACCATGGGATATTTAAGAGCATCAATAAGAGGAGTCTGGAGTCAGTGCTGTTCTGTGGGAGGCAATATTGAAAGCTTTTTTTTTTTTTGTAATTGCCATGCTGTCTAGACTTTATCAAGAATGTAATAGCGGATAAAATAGAACATTTTTCCCAGCATCACTCTTCTGCAGGGGGTAACTATCTGACATTGAAAATTACTGAATATGAGAAAAAAAACTAAGGGGAGAGTTGTTTAGCTGACCAGGTCAAATAAAATGAATTGTCAGCAATAAGCAGTAGTTGAGACCAAAAAAAAATTTCACCCTTGTATCATCACAGAATTTGGCTGACAGGAATACCAAGTGTTGACCTTTTTAGAAACTGAATATATTGAGTCTCTTTGTTCAAAGTAGTTGTTCAAATGGAGTAAGTAATATCTTGAAAACTATGTCTTTAATTTGAAGAAATTATAGCCGATACAAACATGACCATTGTTGCTTTGTATTTTTGTAAAGGAAGAGTTTATTGAGAGAAATTGGGAGAAGGGAACTATGTTGTATTTTCCAGCCACATAGGAGAGCTAGCCACATGGTTGACTTTGCAGAAATCATGCACGTATTACTTGGTTCTGTAAAACCTATCCCACAGGCTAAAAGAAAACAAGCAGAAAGCTTTACATACCTAAAATATGCTCCCTGTTTGCTTTGGGAGTCCATCAGGCTGTCAGTGTGCTCTCCTGGTGCATTCTTCTGAGAATCGGTTACTGGGTAAAGTTTTAAACCACTGATCTTACCCAGCGCCTACTGAAATGTGAACTGTTTTTGTTCTGAATTGGTCTCAGAGAGCATTAGGTTTACGATCTAACCAACGATGGCACATATACCAATTGCATTGTCTTTCTTGTCCCCTCGGAAAACAAACATGCTTGCTGTTCTGTCCTGAAAAGCTTTTCTTTTGTAGTAGGTTGATGATAAAATGTGTGCATCCCCAGTTAAGTGTTTTCACCACTTAAATATGCCTGCTGATAGCTTCCAGAAATTAAAATATTCATGTTCTAGGGATTTTAGTACTGCATGCAGTTGAACTGTGAAAAAAATAATGTTAAATTATACCATTGTACACTTTAGGTATACTGTAATGGCTGTTTGAACTTTAAACAACTTGCTTTCTCCAAGTGCTTCTAAGATTTTGATACAAATTTGTCCAGGTGATTGTGGGAGCCATATCATCTAGAACTTATCTACCTCCCATTTCACCAGATAATAATATTTAGAGCCACATGATTTTTTTTTTTTTTTGTCCTATAAGCTTTAAATGCTTAGAGTGCTATTTTTCTTGACAGTTTTTTTAGAGACCACTAACATTTGGTGGTCTCTTTGAAGTTGGCTGTTGTTAATGAGTGAATAAAAATTACTCGTCATAACCACATCTTAGTAGTCTGAGGTTTGCTTTAAATATTTGGCGCTCTTTTCTGGCTGAGTGCATGCTTCAGCCTCTTTCAGTGTTCCAGGAGAGGACAAAGCATCGCTGTGTCCTGCATCCCTGAGAATGTTTCCTACGTTCAGAGTTCTGGTTAACAAAATGCCTAAAGATACGCTTACTGGAGACATGTCCAAGAGGAAGAAGACCTTCAAAGAACTGATACTTTGCCAAAGGCTCTGCAAGCACATGTTTTTCCATTCCTGTAACACTGAGCTTGTGTCTCAGGTGTTTCTCCTTGGGACATTTTTCTAGAATAGTGAAGAAAAGATAATTGGGCTAGAGAGGACTTTTATATTTGTGTAACTTTTCTGATTTTCTTCTGTTTTTTTAGGTCTATGGACCTGGAACTCAGACGAGAGCTTTCCAGTATGTCAGGTAAACCTTGTTTGTACTGTCTGATATTTACTTCACTTGATGATTCTTTGAGCTTGGCCAACTTTTTGTATGAACGTACGTTTTAGTCAAAGAAATTATGTTCATTGTTAGGCCAGCTTTATTTTCAGAACTGAAACACAGAAGTTTTAAAAAGTACCAAGAAACAAAACGTTAGTTGGTTCAGAACTTTGAATTGAGATATTAATGTGTTTTTTCCCTTCAAGGGACAGCAGGTAGCACATAGCTGAATTTTTGACACTGAGCTGTTTGTCGCTCCTTGCATTTTAATGCAATACTGCCACCTTGTGCCTTTGGGGCTGCTGTGGTTGGTGTGTGTATTGTACACGCATGTCCCCTTTTGGGGGAAGGAACCAGCTGAAGTGATATTGCTGTAGCTATTATTTATAGTGTAAGCAACGCCAGAATGTGCTTTTACTATGAAAAAAGTGAATCTGTTCCTCACAATATTTTGTTCTGTCCTGCTACCTAAACTTCTGTGCCAGGCTTCTGGGTTTTAATCATTCTCTGCTTGGAAATGTTCTTTCTGTCTGACGAAAATAATAACAGCAGTGGTAGATGCTGAGGAAACCTCATCAGTTCAAAGTAGGCACTCCTTTCCTGATGATGTCATAATGAAAGGGATCTGGATTTGTATGTCCAGGGGCAAGCTGCTGAGTCTATTGCTGATAATCCAAAATAACTTTGGGTTATTTTGCTGGGGGGAGGTAACACCAAATTACTAGTAGTTTTTTAACAAACTTGGTTTAAGAATCTCTGAAAGAGAAAAGACAATTCAAACAACAAGCTGCAAAGCAGGTGGTGGTGTTGTGTGTCTCTGTACTACAACTTTTTCTTTTTGATATGTGTTGGAAATGGGCCTCTAAATATGCCTGGGTACTGGAGGGAAGAGGAAGTATTTAATTTTTTTTTTAGTAACTTGATATATGCTCAGAGGAGCTATAGCTAGTGTATCCCAAAGATAATCACCCTTACAAACTAACTTCCAGTTTAGTATATCTTACAACAGGGACTGTGGAACAAACAGCCAAGAAAACATGCACCCATTGAAGTATATGCTGTCAATCTGATTTCAGTATTCCTCAGCTGCCTGATCTGCTTTATGGAGCTCTGAGGAGGCAGCTCTCTTTTTAGGCAAGAATATTATTTATAGGGAAGTGGAAATTGCCTCAATCTGTTCTTCCCTTTTCATAGTGATCTTGTGAATGGGTTGGTGGCGTTGATGAACAGCAATGTCAGCAGTCCTGTCAACTTGGTGAGTATGAGAGCTCCACTCTACTGTGTTTACTGTGCGGTGGCCAACATCACCTCTGTTTTCTTCCTTGTCACTGATGCCAATTTGTAGATGAAATAAATGGATCAAAAAAGCTCTTTCCATTATGAGTAATATATTCTTCCATCTTTTTTTTTTATAAATAAGAAGATTAAGCCCCTAGATGTAGAGAACTTGTAGGTCCAAGAACAGGATAAATTTTCTAGAGTTTTTCATTTGTTTTAACAAAAAGATTTATGAAATTAGAATAAGAAAAAAAACACACACAAAAAAAATAGGAGCAGGGGAGGGACACACAAAATACACCAAGGAAATGACTGATGTCTGGTTTTAATGAAAAAAAGCACTGAAGGAATACTTAGCTCTAAATAATGAGAAATCACTTCATACTAGCCTTGACTAGAGGAAAATGGGATAGCATTTGATGGTATAATTTTCTAATATTGATTAAGGCTGCTTACAACTTAACTTTTCCAATACGATTTTTGTTTTGTCCCATTTGTTGTCACCTTATTCTCAGCAGTGGATATAAGAATGGAAAAAGGATGCATATACCAGGTCATTTCTGTGTATGCCAACTTTTGCCAAATCAGATATTCAATTCTGCAGGGCAGTCATTCAATAGATTTCCCTTTTTTACTGTGGTCTTGAGTTCATTTTTACGTTTCTATCCAAATGATAATATATTTAAACGGCATCACATGCTTAATCTCCAGAAAATTCAGTGTTTAAATCTATATGTACCTAAATGTTCAGCTTTAGGTCAAATAAGATGTAGTAAAGAAGAGGTTTGCAACAAGGAAAGCTAGGGATGGAGGGAATTGAGTCTCATGAAGGTGAGCTAGTGCTAACAGGAGGCTTTCAGCATTTTGTCCTGAGTTCATGTGCAAGTTGGTTAAAAAAGTAGAGAATTAAGAAAAGGAATATTGTATAGGAAAGCAAGTAGCCTTTATACATAGTGATATATAAGCCATAGTAAATATGGAATCAATTGTTTGCAGCTAAATTAGTTTGGGTTCCTAACTTTGGATGAACTGAGGATTTAGCACACTTCTTCATTGCATTGTCTGTCCTCAACTCAACAAAGTTCTTGAATCCAGATGACAAACTGATGATGTGGCTGTGTGGGCTGCTAAATGGCAAATGCCTTTACTGTGATTGAGCTGCATTTGCCCATTCTTTACAGACGATTTTTTTGGGCATCCCCCTACATACACTGAATTACAGGCAAATGTAATGGAGGGCAACTTTTCTAATGAGTATAGAGCTTGTCAAAGTTACATTTGTTTTCATCAGAGTAGGAATAAATCATAATGTTTAGCTTTTTCAGAGTTTAACATGGCCCTGTTAGAATCGTCTCATGTCAGAAAGCTTGCATGTTGTAAGGTGTTTAATTGTTATTGTAATGAATATCTCTTCTATTTTTAGGGAAACCCAGAAGAGCACACGATCCTAGAATTTGCTCAGTTAATTAAAAAACTTGTTGGTGAGTATGATAAGTAATTCTTAGTAAAGCTTATGAAGAACTTATTGTCATTAGATGATTATTATTTGATTAGTGTGTGTAATATAGGGATCATTTAATTGGTCTTTGGGTTTCTTAGTAACTTTATCAAAGGCATTTAATTGTATCCTGATCTAGTTAAATATTAATAAGATAATCCAAATCCTCTCAATTACATGTAAAATATTGCATGAACAGTAGAATAAATACATTCCTTCTATGTATCTGTGCAATCTATACCCATTATTTTATATGATGTTTATGCATTTTTTTTAGCTTTGTTTTGACCCCAGGACAATACATAAATGAAATGTAAAACATATGAATGAAAATGTCTCGCGTAACATCTTAGCTGAAATACAAATACTTCAGCAAGGTGGATCTTCACATTATGTAGGCAGTTCTCCCACTACCATTAAAAACCTCATGCTGTAGTGACGGTCTTCCTGTACTTTTTCACTGATCTACCAATGGCTCTTGCAAGGGCTGTCAGCACCTCCCTTGAATGTGGCTGGTAAAAAAAACAAAACACTGTGGCTTTCTCTTCGTTCTTGCTTTGGTACCTGTAGCAAATCAGAGCTCTCAAGAATGGAAGTGAAGAGCTGTGCTTATTCTTCTAGTGCAGCTTCCTAATGAGATGAAACATACTGATGCCATTAGCCAAGGGTTTTTAGTCCATAGATTCCAGAAGTGCTTCTGAAGGATCTGAAGAAGGCAAGTTCAAACATACAGTAAAAAAGCTGATGCATATGATGTTTCTAGCAGAGGATTGTCCCCTCTGGAAGACTGCTATGAATCCACAGATCAGGGAAGGAAATTGAAAATCACATCACCAAAAAGCCATTAGGCACATAGAATAATTATTACCTCCATTTGTCTGTTCACAAGCAACTTGATCTGTTTCAGTCCACCCGGAAAGGCGGTTCAGTTCTTCATTCATAAAATCCCACAGTAACATGGCATATATTTGCTAGATTTGGTTAGAGAAATTGTCCTGTTTCTGTGTATTGTCACAAGGAAAGGCAAGTATTATGTCAGCTATTGAAATCAGACTGAAGAGTATGAGCAAAGAGGAAGTAAAGTCCTTTTACAATGCAAAAGAGCTACCAGAATCACAGAGTGGTTGAGGTTGGAAGGGGCCTCTGGAGGTCATTTGGTCCAACCCCCCTGCTCAAGCAGTGCCACCTACAGCTGGCAGTGGCCCAGAACCATGTCCAGACTTCTTTTGAATATCCCCAAGGATGGAGACTCCATAGCCTCACTGGGCAACCTGTGCTAGTGCTCTGTCACACTCACAGTAAAATAGCATTTCCTGTGTTCAGAAGGAAAACCTCCTGTGTTTCAGTTTGTGCCTGCTGCCTCTTGTCTCATCACTGGGCACCTCTGAAAAAAGCCTGGCTCCCAGATCTCCCAGATACAGGAAGACTGAGATCACCTCCCTTGACCTTGCTTTTCTTTATGGCAAACCCAGCTCTCAGAAGAATCTCAGTTACTCTTTGTCCTTTCCTGAACACTTCTGCCTCATTGCCCCACACAGTGATGTCATCAATGTATTGGAGATGTTCAGGGGCATCACCCTTTTCCAGTGCAGTTTGAATTAGTCCATGACAAATAGTGGGGCTGTGCTTCCACCCCTGGGGCAGTCAATTCCAGGTATACTGGACACCCCTCCACGTGAAAGCAAACTGTGGCCTGCACTCTTCTGCCAAAGGAATTTTATTCCTTTATTCCCCCGTCAGGTATTTACACATGTGGATAAAATCCCCCCGAGCCTTGTCTTCTCCAGACTGAACAGTCCCAGCTCTCTGAGCCTGTCCTCACAGGAGAGGTGCTCCAGCCCCTTCATCATCTCTGTGGCCCTTTGCTGGTCTCTCTCTAATATGTCCATGTCTCTGTCTTGTACTACGGAGCCCAGAACTGGACCCAGCCCTCCAGGTATATCTCACCAGTGCTAAGTAGAGAGGAAAGATCATTTAGACTAGATATTAGGAAACATTTATTTGCAGAACAGGTTGTTAGGTGTTGGAATGGGCTGCCCACGGAGGTAAGTGAAGTCCCCATCCCTGGAGGTGTTTAAGAGTAGAGTCGACATAGCGCTGAGGGATATGGTGTAGTTTGGAACTGTTAATGTTAGGTTGACGGTTGGACTGGATGATCTTCGAGGTCTTTTCCAACCTAGACAATTCTGTGATTTGTCCTGCTGCAGCTCAGAATACCATTTGCTGCCTTTGCGGCAAGGGCACATTGCTGACTCATACTCAACTTGGTGTCCACCAGGACCCCCAGGTCCTTTCCTGCCAAGCTGCCTTTCAGCTGGTTGGCCCCCAGTCTGTACTTTTGCCCGGGGTTGTTCCTCCCCAGGTGCAGGACTTCATACTTCTCCTTGTTGAACCTCATGAGGCTCCTGTCAGCGTTTTTCTCGAGGTCCCGCTGGATGGCAGCACAGCCTTCTGGTGTATCAGCAATTCAGTATTGATCCAGTATTGACCCCTGGGCTATACCACTAGTTACCAGCCTCCAAATGATCACCTCTAGGCCTGGCTGTGCACCTAGTTTTCAATCCACCTCATTGCTCATCCAGCCCTCATTAAGGATGAGAGACAGTGTCAAAAGCCTCACTGAAGTCAAGGTAGATGATATCCACTGCTCTGCCCTGGGCTACTGAAACAGTCATTTCATCGTAGAAAGTTATAAAACTGGTCAAGTGTGACTTCCTTTTTGTGAAATCTTTGTGAATCCTTGTTGCTGTGGAGCAGCTGTTTCACCCAGCTGCTGCATGCAGTGCAGCTGTCTGTGGAAGGCGTTTCAGTGGTAGAATTATGAAGCAGAAAGCTGCAGAAAAACCTGATGATCCAATAGGTAGGAAAGATGTAAATGCAAAGCATAGTAAATTGCAGATGATAATGCACAGTCTCTTGTTTAATAGGCAGTGGGAGTGAAATCCAGTTTCTCTCAGAAGCACAGGATGACCCTCAGAAAAGAAAACCTGACATCAGAAAAGCCAAGTTACTGCTTGGCTGGGAGCCCGTGGTATGTACAGCTGTGTTACTCTTGTTGTGTGTAAAAAAAAAAACCAAACACAGGGAGGCAGAGGGGGATGGGGAAGGACTACATCATAATAGTATGTTTCAGTTACTGGAATATCTGCTTAACACAATTACCAGGACAGTTGTTTAAAAGGCTGTCTCTTTTACGTTGCCTTAGCTCATGATTCAAGAACTGATAGGTAGGATTGTATGGCCTGTGCCATACATAAGACCAGATTAGCGTTAGCATTTGTAATAGACTTATGTAGACATTGTTAGGATAGATGTTTTAACTTTTTCACATGCATATTATGAAGTGTCTACCTTTCTGTAAGGCCAATAAATCCTTTGAAATACGTGGCACGTTGTTACGAGAGGTAATGAGTTTGCTGTTGCTGCAATCTTCATTCCTCTTTCTCTGTGGTAACATGCATTATGGAAGGAAAAAAATTGCTTTAATTAAAATTTTATAACTATTTTTAAGATTATCTGTAGCATCTCTGTTACCAAAAAGTTTGTTAGGATTAATACCGAGAAATATGAGCACCATGAAAATGTTCTGGTTTTTAGAGTTTGCTTAAAGGGAAATGTGAAACTTGGGCAAAACAGAAGATAGGCAGAGATGACACTTTTTTTTATTCTGGTAGACTGAGGTAAACCAGAATAAGAAGCCCTTGTTTTGGACTACAGGTACCATACATAGAGATGTTCAGGGCTTGTTCCATGTGTTGATAATCAGGGTTAGTCTAACATCTCACCACCCACAATAATGTCTGTCCACCTCTAAAGCCTAGTTACCAGCCATCTGAGGTAATACTAGGATTGTGGTTGTTACACACAGCTAATATGCAAGAAATGCGAAATGCCTGTGGTTGCTGTTTTTTCATTTCTCCACCTTTTTGGTGAAGTTAACTATGTAAAGCCAGCCATAGCTGATAAGAACTGGTTTGTATGGGAAGGTAAAGTCTACTTAATGCCCAGAAAAGGTGTGACTTTCTTAGCCATCTCCCCATTCTAGCTAGTGCAGTGGTTTGTAGGCTTTTATAGATTTGCAGACAAAAATCTTTCCAGGAAACATCTAGTAAATGTAAGCCTATTAATAGAAAAAGGTATCTCCAGACCCTTCTGAAAGGATTCACAAAGACACCTGGTATTAGACTGCCTGAAAGCATAAGGACAATGGCAAGTGTTACCATCACAAAAGGTTTAAAACAGTTGACTTTTGTACTTCTGACCTTCTGTGTTTGGCACAGTCAGTAACAAAACTTACTCTGAAGTAGCAGTACCGTGTTGTTACATCAAGGTAAATAGTTTTTGTGCTGCTATTTTATCCTCCTGTGTTGATGATGGTATCAGCACAAGCATGTCAGAGCATATGGCTCCTGAAAAAAGTAGGTAGTATTTCTGTTGTTCCTGTCTCCAAATCGTAGTGTTTAAATACAGGCATAGAATATGAAGAATTACAATTATTTGAACAGGATTTAAGAATATCAAATGAGATACTGGATGATAATTTGTATCCCTTTTTCTGTATATCACCAGAGCACTGAAGAAATAAAAACTAATAAAAAACCTACCTTTATGCCTTTCCGTGGTATATACCATTCTGTGACATGCTGTGAAAGAGGATCTTTAATTATTAAAACCAGAAGGGGCTTAAATTTCTGTGTGCCTGTCTCTTCCGATGTATTAGAAATTGAAAGTAGAATTACGTACGTTTGTTTTGGCACTAAACAGATCAATCATAACTATCAGATGAGATATAAATTTGTTGGGGTTTTTTACTTACTATGTCAGAAAATATAGCTGATGTTTTAAAAGGTAACATGCATTAGCAGTACAGAGTTGTTACCAGTATGTGGTGCTGTTAATACTTATATTGGCTAAGAACAAGACTTCGTAGCAGTCTGTTGATAGCTGTATTAAAAAAGATACTGTTGTGAAAAGAGCTTGATGTCAACTTAGAGTGATACGATTCTGTCCTAACTTTTGGGAACAGGTACCACTGGAAGAAGGTCTGAATAAAGCAATTCATTACTTCCGTAAAGAACTTGAGTATCAGGCAAACAACCAGTATATTCCCAAGCCAAAACCCGCAAGGATGAAAAAAGGAAGAACAAGACATAACTGAAGACTATTAGTTGGACAGGAAATTCCCTGCTTGACATTTGACGGATGTAATTTTTTTTCTTCTTGTTTTTTTTTGAGAGAGACTTTGAAACAGGTATCATGAAGAACAAACTGGAATTTCATTCTGAAGCTTGCTTTAAAGAAGTGGATGTGCCTAAAAATAACAAACAAATATTCCCCTTCCCCTGCAAATCTTGCCTTGCACTTTTTAAATCTGTCTTTTTATGTAAAATAGAGTAGAAGCATCTTTTAGTATCTTCAAGTTTTATATCTTGCTGTGAGATCATTTTGTTGTGACTGTCCTTGACAGTTTTATTTACTGGTTTCTTTGTGAAGCTGAAGATAAACACAAATGGGATGGAAAATGCCAATTTATTTATAAAATGGGTACTATAAAATATGAGATGTTCTACTATGCATAAGAAAAAAGCTAGTGGTATTGTCAGGTGAGAGACACTGACATCTAAGTATAGAAGAGTTTAAAAGAATTCTGTATGAGAGCTTTATGTATTCTTTAAAGGAGATATCTTTTCAAAGGTTTAGTTTTAGTTGTACACTTGAATTTGAGATATTTTCATTGATTACCATGGATAAGGATATTTTGAATCACTACTGTGTTGTGCGTACTCTGGGAATAAAGTTAATGTATTATTGGTTACAGTGGTTGAATATGCTATTTTAATAAAATATTGAAACTTCTATTTACTTGTTTGAGGTTTTCACTGTGGGCACTTCCAGCATTATACATCTCTGCATTTATTGTATATTAATTAGATAGTAACAGTCTATAAATAATAGGCTCAAAGTTAATAACTTTGGTCTTTCATCGCTTGTTTCTTCATAGAGACACAGGAAGAGCTGCAGGATGTTTGTTGAAGTGGATTGGACAAAACCATCATGATTTATTCTAGTTCAGGTAGTCGATAGTGAAGGAGTCTAACTTCAGCCTCTCTAACAGAGTAAAAGTTTCTTTTTTAAGCAGTTACTGTATTGCCAGTAAGTTCTTTCAGCCTTGATAACTGTGCCTGTCGTCTTAACAAAAAAAAACCTAAACAAAAAAATCCAATTTGCCTTATATTTAATAGTTACCCTTTATTTTTAATACCGAAGACTGGATAAGGGGAGATTGGCAGAGAGTTTTTAAAAGGTATTTTGGCTTAGTGCCATCCAAAACTGAAAATCCTGAATCTCATCAAGTGAAGTGACTTGACTTTATCTAATTAAAGTTTGATGTTTCATTATCTTTTGAGTATCTTTAGGTTGATGGTCAAAGTGGGAGTTACTTGTAGCAATGACTTGTTGCCGGGGCCCAGGGCGGGCTCTGGGAGCAGTGTGGTGTCCAAGCATGCCACCCACCAGAGCCTCCCGCTGCTTGCAAGGCTCAGAGTCGCATCCAGTCTGCCCGGGAAAACTCCCTAGGACTCCAGCACTGATGGGGCTGCTGTGTTCATTTGTGTGCCCTGTCTGGACTGGGTCTGCAGTGATCTTTTTAAGACAAAATGGTTTTTGCCCTGCTCACATCCACAGGTTTTCTCTCAGTGGAAATCTGCCATGTGACTAACATGGGGAGCCAGGAAGCATTTTCCTGTCTGGACTTACCTCCATATTTTCACAGCTTGAGGTCTGCTTTTTGCTTGAAGCATTTTTCTAGGTACTTGATCTGGGCATTTATTTCATATTAAATTGCTTGAAAAGTACACCATGGTGTATGTGAGCCAAATGTACCTGTAACCTATCATTACTGATACACTCACAAAGCACAGCCTCTCCCTATACTCGAAACCACAGCTGGATGTATGTGAAAGTAGTGCCCACTGCTTTAATAGTGCTGTGACAAGAACTGTTAATCAGCTCCCAGCATGGTGTTTTTAACCCTTGAGCTCTAGATTGTATTTGGGAGAAGGTGTGCTTTCTTACTCCTCGTGCAAATGGTACCATTGGATGCCAGAGCATCTGAGAAGAGGTGGTACATGAGAGTGCAACCCTAGCCCTGCATTTAGAGCAGCCCTTGAGAATAAATGGGAGCTGTGGGTGCCAGCTGTTACTTCCAGGGCTGGTTTTCATTTAATCAATGATTTAAGTGCAAAATACCTAACTCTACTGCAACAAGCTTGCTTCTGGAGAGTAGCACAAAACGTGTGTTTTCAAAAAAAAAAAAAAAAATGTTTTAAATATCCCTCAGGAAGTCTGAATGTTTGGATACTACACACGTGAATTTAAAAGTTTTTAATGTTACTTCACAATCTAACTTTCATAAAAGCAGCAAATCAGAGAGAGAGCAAATGGCTGGTACCAACAGAACCCATCTGTGAGCGTGCGTTCTGCCTCCCACTGACCCTCAGTGGGGGACTGTATTGATTTGCTACTTTCCTTGTACTGTCTCTAGCTTTTGTTCCAGAGGTTCCTGCTTCAGTTCACATATTCTTTCTAAATAGTGTCTTCCAGAAACAGCAGCTGAGGTAGCTGTTGCCCTTTGTGTTTGAAGCCAGTGACTGGCCGCCTAGCTGATTTGAGAGGCATGACTCATGGGTGTTAAAACAGAGTCTGCTGGTGTTTAAGACTGAAAGTCTAGAGTGAGTTCGATTTTAATCTGAACTGGTTCTTCGAGAAGTCAGGTGCGGGTTTGCACATTGGTGCTCTCTGCTTCCATCTGGGGTTATGCATCTCAGTCGGAGAAAGAAGCATCAAGTTTGCAGGGAAACACAGGTGAGAAGCAGCTCCTGCCTTTCCAGAAGAGCCATTTTTGATTGAGGGCAGTGGAATACAGCACTGAAAGCTTGGGAACATAGGACTTGGGAGTAAATGAAGCCAAGCTGGTTTCTTATTTCCATGCCTGAACACAACGTATGTTGGGGTTTTTTTTCAGGAACTTAAGAGAATTGGGATTTTTTGCTGTCACTGGGTCAGTCAAGCAAGGTAAAACTGACATGACCAGGATTGAGGTGCCTGTTTAGTCTCAGTGATCTGCACAAAGGGGCAGCTCAGCTAGTGTTAGATGCAAGTCCTTTTCTCTCAGGAGGGGTCATGCAATGTAGCAGAGGTCTGTGATGAACTGGCCAGCTTGATGCTGGCAACTTAGATAAGTCTTCTAGAAAGAGAGGTGTGCAAGGTAACCACTACTGTGGATTCCTTCAGCCTCTCAAGGACCACTGTTGCTGCTGGGAGTTATAACAGTGTGAGGTCCTCAGCTGGATTTATTTTTTTTTTTTAAGACATTAAATACTTTTGGTTTATTTCTATATGAAGACTGGTCAGAAGCTTTGTAAACTGCATTGCTGGTCTACAGACAAGCTACATCAGGGCTTGCAGACCTAATTTATTTTAAGTAGTTTCACGAATATATAGTCTAGAGAAGCATTGGGTCTACCTCTAGATTAAATTTTTTGCTGTGTGGGGAAATCATGATTTGACAGTCCTCCTACTCTGTCTGCAGTGTTTGCAGTTTCTTTAACCTATGTAGACTGGCAAGTTTTGTGGCCGTTGAACTCACCACCCTCTGGGCATTTATGAATGTCTCTCAGTCATCTATTTTTTCAAGCAACTTTTAGAAATGTAGTATATTTGGAAAAACTTTCACTTCTGTCAGGGTTGGAATTAAGTTTCAAAGTGGAGAGAAAGGCAGGGAGGGGCAAGACACACACGATTGCATAAACTTGTTAGCCTTAGAAAACAGGCTACAGAGGGCAAAACAGAACTTTGATTAGTGTGATGGATTGAGCTAGTCTGCAGGCTTTTATTAGTATTGAGTTTAATGCTACTTGAGTCCAAGAGGTCTTTGAGGGTAGAGGCTGTTCAGGAGAGACCTGTCCACAGGAAGAAGATGCTTTGTTAATAGCAAGAGTAATGTGTACTAGCGTTGCTAGCCCTAACATCCATACATCCCCTCCCTGAAATCAGTGGGAACGTAGCTACCACAACTTCATAGTTCCTCTGTTGTGAACATTTCCCTGCACTTGGATGACAAGTGGCAGGAGAAGGGAATGCCTTATTTGCAGCTCTGACTCCTTAGAGATATCAGGAACAGCAGCAATAGCTCTGGAGAAAAACGGCTCCTTCTGTATGGCAGGAAGCTCCTGTATCAACAGGGAGGTTTTGGTGAAATAATTCACATTTCTTGCAAAAAACAGAGTCTGGTTCTCTATTCCTTTTCCCAGTCCCTTTCCTTCTCTCATTTGCCTATTCCATAATAGCAAATAACTTTTTGTCCACCTTGTTTTGTTGCCATTTACAACCCGGAACAAACAATGGATTCACTCTTGCTGTATCTTCCCTAGTTTCTGCCATTCTCTTCAGCAAGGATCCTCTGAGTCTATGCTATGGCTGAAGCAGCCGGAACATCCAAAACATGAAGCCACAGGGAACTATGGGGTGGCCTTAAGTACCACAATCTGGGCTCTGTCCACCCCACTGTAGAGAAAGCTGTTTTGAGCAAGGGAGCATCCATCTTCCACCTGGGGAACAGTCCTGGGGTAACAGTGCCCAATCTCCCATCCCCAGCCTTTTTGTGTTTAAGTAGGAACTTAAAGGGAATGAAGGCTCCAAAATAAAGAAAATAAATGTATATTTAAGACTGCTGATGAAAATGCTGGATCTGGAGAGAGACATCTCTGGGCCTGAGGTGGGGACAGTATATGAGAGTGGCTGTGGGGGCACATCAGTAGTACTTCCATGCTTTGACACGGAAGGGTTCCTCAAGGTATTGTCAGCAGAGGAAGCGGGACTCCCCTACCAGTCTGACTGACGGACTTGCCTAGCTGATCCCAGCAAGCAGGGGGATGTAGCAGTGTCGGTCTTGAAACATGAAGCACTGGACCGTGGCCAAGCTGTTCCTGTTCTTGTGGAGCCACAATGAACAATGGGTGCTCTTCTGTCTTGGTGGAGAGGTGACATGATGTCAGTGCTGGGATGGCTGGGGGTGATGATGATGTGAAGCGCTCTGTGCTGTCTGCACAGCAGAATAGAAAGGCTGGAGCGTGCGCAGTTTTATCTGTGTTTTAGGACAGAAATAGTCACAAGGAAATTAACTTTGTTAATGCCATTAACTTTGACTCACGCTGTGCATATTTGACAGACAATTTTTTAAAAATAGTTTTCCTCCTTTTGCCCAAATCTGTGATGGCTCATACCTGCTTACATTTTTTTGTTGCTTATTGCATATACTTTTGCATCATTGCAACTGCTGCTCTTCAAATCAGGTAGACCCCCTCTGCAAGGACGGTGCCCTCCCCTCAGAGCTATTGGGTGGTGGTAGGCTGACCCCAGCCAGCATTTATGTACCCACACAGCTGCTCACTCCCCCCAACACCAGTGGGACAGGGGAGAAAATATGAAGAGCAAAAGTGGGCAAACCTGAGGGCTGAAATAAGAGCAGTTTCATAAGTGAAGGGAAAAAAAAAAAAAAATAAAGTGATGCAAAGGCCACTGACCAGCAGACTGATGCCCACTCACTGTGAGCACTGGCTACCCTGGAAGACAAAACCCCCACCCCCTTGTTCCTCTTCCCAGCTTTTATTGCCAAGTAAGATGTGATAAGGTATGGAATTGGTCAGTTTGGGTCAACTGTCCCACCTGTGTCCCCTCCCACCTCTCACCCACCCCCAGCCCACCTGCTGAGGGGCAGCGTGGAAAACAGAGAAGGCCTTGGTGCTATTCAGGCACTGCTCAGCAATAGCTAAAGTGTTATCAACACTGGTTTAGTCACTAATCTAAAACACAGCACCGTATGCGTTGTTATAAAAAAAGTTAACTCTATCCCAGCTGTACCCAGTACGTGGTGGGAAACTTCAGTGTGCAGCATGAAGTAATGGAAAAGATTTCTTTCTTTTTTTTTTCTCTTAAGACAATCCAGAAGAGAGAGATCATAGTATTTGTTGTGAGCCTGCAAAGCGCAGAAAGCTGCTGGACTGAGTCAGCCTGAAGGAATGGACACAGTTTACCATGGCCTAGGGGTGGGATACTATTTATTTACAGCACTTTTTAATTTTTTTTCCTTATTCAGCAGGTCTGAATTCCCAGTTGTTGTAAATTCTAGGAAATGATGGAAATTATCAGCATCGTTCAAATGTTGCCAAACTCAGCACGCTTGTTTGATAGGACACAAAAGGGAAGTATTCTTCTCGGAATAGGTGTTTTCCAACTTGCAAAAGAGTGCGTGCTTGACTCAGAATATGATTACTCCATATTTGGAATAAAGGGTCTTCTACCGAGGAAACACACCAGTTTAAACTGATTAAATTGGCAAGGATTCTGCTAAGAGCAAGTGCTCCAAAACCTATGGGAAAGCTGAGTTTCTGGAGCGTGTTAGGTTAGCACATAGCTGTGCATGCAGAGAAGTGACTAACGTGTTTGTTCAGTTTGGCTCCCTTGGCTAAAAACTGTCTCCCTGGATGAGTTCCTGCGGGGAGTGGGACAGTGCTGGGCTGCCTCTCCTGGACACCGGTCCGCCACACAATGAGGGCTTTAAGTGAAAGATTAGGAAATACACTCAAATTTAAGAAGTAACTGAAGTGTAAAGAATGGTGTTGCCATGATCCATGCTTTGGAAATTTCTTGTAAGCTTTAGATTGTAGACAGCTAAAACATCCATACTCTCTTCTCTGACTGCTATAGTTTGCAGTACACATTTCATCTCTCTTTATCCTGATTCTTCAGCTCCAGAAGTCATGGAGCAGCCAGCCTTCCTCACCTGCCCCTTCCCAGTCCTCTACATTTGTCAGGATCCAGCAGTGCTTTCCCCCACCAAGCTCATCCTGAAGCCCTTGACAGCTGAAATCTCCCCGCTAGGCTTAGGTCTGCGCCAGGACTTTCTCTACAGCAACAAAAGATAAGCTGATATTGCTGTGGTAGAATAGTTGGTTGTATTTCGGGGTTCATAACACACACAACCCCACCAACCAACCCCCCCTTTTAATCCACTATACTTCATTTACAAATTCCCAGTCTCTGATATATTTTGATGCTCAGCCTAGTGTGTATAGATTCCAGTTTGAATTGGGGATAGAGGGAACTTCGTGGTAGAAAAATATGTCTGGGGACTGTGTTGGATGCTATCTGATGCCAACCTCATTTTAAATAGCTTAGTTTGTTATTTTATTCCCTGTTTCGAGCTAGACTGAAAGCTTGCAGCTAAGTGGAAAGGACACAAAGGGGAGTATTCATCAAAGATAACCTTGGGGTTATCATGCCTGGGAGGGGTTGGGGCCACTCAGGTTAGATGCTCCACGTCTTAGCAATTACTTCTGAAGTCAGGCTCCTGCACTGAGCCCTTTCCCTGGAGAATCCTTTCCTTTCACAGCCTTTGCAGGTAGACGAGCTCCTCTGCATTGAATTTTGCTTTTGTGAGTATCTGTGTCCTTGCCCTGACAGGAACTGCAGAAGTGCCGCGCTACACAAGTTTGGGGCACTGTGCGCAGTAGGTATGGAAACAGCAGAGGAGGCAACAAGGCAGCACTTCAGTTGAGAGGATTTTTTTTTTTCTTTTCCCTCAAGAATAATTGGATTTATTTGTTGACACAAATCTGAATGAGCAGGCCCATCTGAAATGTATTGGCTTATATTATGTATTCTATATGCCAAACTAGATGATGTAATTTTGCAATTGATTGTAGGAAAGCAAATGAAAAAGCCCTTTAAAAAGAAATCTGTAGTAATACAGTTGGAATGGAACTTGCTGTTACAAAGTCTACTATTAAATAATGGCAACCTGTTTATTTTATAAAAAAAGCTTTATTTCTATAACACTTTATATATAGTGTACTACTAAGTAATGATAATTAAAAAAAGTCAGGCACTTCCTTTACTCTTGCTGGTTTACATTAATAGAAGGAAAGCAGGCTCATTCTGACTGAGGGAGGACTCAGCCTCACCCAGCACAGCCCGATAGGCACCAGCTACAGTAGGATAAATGGCATTAGTAATCATCGTAGTTGACACCTGCTCCATGCCTGAAGGTGTGTGGGTTTCGTGGGCCAATTGGTGAATCTTCATCATAGTGGTGTTGGTAGTATCCACCATAGTATTCATTACGAGCGCGCCCTAAGTTTGTCCAGTAGGAGATGTCATCTTCAAATTTCTGCCAAAAAAAGAAAATACTTGCTTTCCAAGCCTGAAACTTTACAATGAAGAAAGTGAAACGGAAGTGGTGAAAGAGGTACCTTTTTTTTTTTCCTCTAGAAGTTCAGATCCTTTGCATATTTGCCAAAACAAGATCTTTAGATCTGAGGGGTTTTGTGGCTTGTACTACCGTCTCTATAGGATTATCAGGGCCCCAAATGCTGGAACTGTCCTGCCCAGCCCCACCTGGGACCCACCCCCATCCCCTCTGCCCGCTGCAAAGGGCTTCAACTGAGAGCACCTGCAACTGAAACATGCATTGGCCACCTTTAATGTTTCTATTACCGTTTCAGTGGTGGACTATAAAAGCATTTGAATGTTTTGTTCTTAAAAGTCTAAAGGTTTGGTTCTCTGCTGCCCTGATGTCCCCGAGTCAGAGTGGGTGCAACAGGCTTTTGCTTTATGCCCCATGATCTTTCATTCCCATTTTGCATGGGTAAAAATGAATGTACAGCACAGCCTTCTAGCTATGGAAAGGCAGTAAGCAGTTCAGTTCTGCTCACAACAGCAGAGGAAAAATAGTGTTCAAGGATATCAAATACTTGCCAAGTCAAAGCCTTTCCATCTGAATGACTCTTTGGAAATATTTTTGGATGAGATTTGAAAAAAAAGTTTTGCAGAATACACAATGGGTAAGTATGGCCCAAGTCCTTTGCTGGAACAAACAGTTATTTCATTGTTAAAACTGTGTCTTAATACTCAAGAAAACCTACTAAGTAGATTCATTGTATCCCACAACAAGCCTCATTTCAGTTTTCAAAATGCACACAGGAACTCACGAGGAGAATTCATCTTATCTGCATGGTTTGTCCCTGTTACCTCCTAGTATTTTCCCCCAGTCTTCATTTTCTGATGCATAAACCCACTTTTCCTATTTTTTCTATTGTTACTGGGGGGGGGGGGGGGGGGAATATAGCCATGCTGTTAAAAGGTCATTTTTATCTGCATAATGTCCAGGAGCAACAAAAAATTGGACCCTTCATTCTTTCAGTCCAAGCAAAGGGTTATTTTTTTAATTGTTCCAGCTTTGAAAATGAAGGCATTCATCTTGTAAGCAATTCACATAGCATGAACGTCCAAAATGTACTCCAGCTTGCCTGTGCCAATGCAATCTCATTAAACGTACTCACGCAGCTGACACAAGCCAAGAATTCAACATCTATAACTATTTTTACCTCTTATTAATGTAGAAATTATTCTACGTGTGGGACTGCAACTAAATGCACATTTTTCGCCCTATTTCAGCATCTATTTAGTAGAGCTTTGTGCAAAGCTAAGAACTCTTGATTTCACTTCAGCATTTTTACAAACTAACTGTTTTTAAAAAATGTATACTTCTCATTTGAGGGGAGGTTGGCTGAAGGCTATCCAGTGGTTTTCTTTTCACATTTAGAGTCAAGGCACAGCTGCCGGTGCTCGCGATTGTCAGGAGCTGCCCACGCCACGGAGATACACGCATGCATTAGGTACCTAATGTTAGTGCAATTTCACTGAGGAATGCTGGTCACGGCCAGCTTGGTGTGGGTTTCTCAGAATGTTAAAAAGCAAATTGATTAGGTTGAGTCTGCCAAATTAATTTCCTGAAATACAATTGATTGCTTTGGGTCTGGCCCCCTATTTCTCAAAGCAAACTTTGTTTATACATCCATTGGCAATTTATTAAGCTTAAGTTTGGTAGCAGGCAAGAGCTGCACACAAGATTTCAGTGTCATTTTTTTCTAGTAACAAAATAATGCAGAAATCCCTAACAAATAACGGAGCTTACATTTCTGTGCAATATTCGCTACTTTACAGAAAGAAATCACAGTGTCTGTGAACAGAGCAGGGCAGCTTCTCCCTGGGTGCCCCTGTGGCTGTGCACCCACGCTCGCAGCCGCTCACGCCGAAGCCCTGCTAACCCTTGAAAGTAAGCTTTGCACTCACCGCCTCATCGAACCCCAGGTAGAGGAACTGCTGGTACCACTGCTGCACGTCGGGCTGGCTCCTGTCCCACAGCTGGCGCCTCTGGCGTCTCAAGCTGCTTAGGAACTCCTTGGCTGCCGTTTCTTTCACTGACACCTCAGGCTTCATGGCAGCAGGGGCTGAAATTAATTCCCCCCCCCAAAAAAAAGGCATGCCAGGAAATTTTTAGTCAGCCTGAAGTGTACTGCTTGCAGCAAGTAAGAAAATGCTTCTTGCATCATGCCATCACCTTTGTGCTTGGCAGCATGATGCGTGTAGCAGCAGTAACAGTAATAAACCCAGGAATCAGCGATGTAATAGGATTTCTCAGCTACTCGCATTCTCTTGGATTTTTCAAAAAGCTGTTGTGAGCTCAAAGACAGAAGCTAAGTAAGGAATTTAAATAAATAAACCCAAACTCAAAGAGCATATACACAACGTGTTTGTGCTTTGAGGCGAGGAGACTGACCTCTGCATGATGCTGTTGCAGAAATGGGAACGGATATGAGGGGTAAAGTTAAAAAGCCTGAAGGAGCTGGAGAAACACTGCTAATTTATTAGGGCGAAGGGAGGCATGCATAAAAAGACAGATTTTTCAATCTGTTATATAAAAACATAGCTTTTAAATAGTGAGTGCTACTAAATGCCTTGTATGCCCAAAAACAAAAGCCCATCAGGCTTTGATAGCACATTGCTTGGTGGATGCATGGGAATGCCCTTGACCTGCCAGCCCCAGACGTGCCATCTGGTTTGCTCCATGCCCAAGAGGCAGACAGTTTGCTGCGGCTGCTAGAGCAATTTATGTACCTCTGAAAGGTATGGATGTGAGGACTGGCTAGCCCTCTGCCACGCATGGGAATGATAAAACGTAGTATGATGTTTGGTCTTCCCATGAAACAAGAAGCGTGTGTAAGAGTAGGAGGAACGCCTTGGCTTCAGAGGGTTCACTGCAATGAGGAACATGGGTTGGGTGGGGATTTTCCGAGGATGTGAGGAAAGAGGCTGGGGCAGACAGGGAAATCAGGTGGAGATGTGAAAACCATTGAAGTAGGAGCCAGGCTGACTCCCAGGGAAGAGGCAAAGGACTGCAGAGGGGAGGAGATTCAAGAGGTAAAAGTGACAGAGGGTTGTCGCAGGAAGGGTGGGAAACAGCAGGCTGCCTTGCCGTGATGAGCTGGAAAAATAACTCACCATGCGCTTGAGCTGGGTGTTATTCCTGGGAAGGGGGACACTTGAACAAGTGTCACATGAACGAGCCTCGCACAAGGGACACTGCCGGCAAGGGAACCATCACCATGTACTTAGCCTGCTCATGTTAGTGCACAGCTGGGAAAGGGAAGTTAGGCTGGAACTAAGGGGCTGCCTATTCATCATCAGTTCAAGGCTTTGCAGTTCTTCTGGTGTAGGCCATGTTGCCTGCACACTCCAAAAGCTTCCCCTGGGGAGGTCCCTCTCACCAGGGGGCCTGAACAAACAAGTGGACTGTTGCTGGGGAGCAGGGAGGGGTGCTCTTGCAAGTGGTCACTCCTGTCTGCATGCAAGCACTGCAGAACAGCGAGGCAGGGAACCCACACACAAGGAAAACAGCCGTGGATGAGGCACACATTTTAGGGCTGGCAAAAAGTGGTGGGTGATGCCAGGAAAAACCCAGTGGGAAGTTATACAGGCTTGCAGAAAGTGGGAGCCCCCTCTGTGGGGGGGTGTAAATTCTTTGCCTCGGCCACAGAGCAAGCTGAGGAGAGGCAACCTAAACTTCTGGGGTGCTTCAGCCTGCCCCCCATCTGCTGCAGCACTGCTTGTCCCCAGCCAGCTCCATTTCCATCCCCTTCCCTCAACCAGCAAGTCATTTGGTGCAACTGCCTGCTGGGCCCTTGGCCATCATCTCTCCCATAGAGAGAACAGTCTTCCAAGAAGGAATCACACGTGGGACCAAGAGGACAAAGGGAACAAGTCAAAGCATCGTCAGCAAGCCTGGTTTGCACATTTTCTTCTCTGCACCTGAGCCAGCAGTATTTCCATGCATTAGAATTCCCTGAAAAAGCTTGTGACTTCTCAGAATCGACCAGATAAATGCCACGTCTGCCATGCATACGCTGGAAAAGGCAGGTGCTGTACACTGGGCAGAGCAAAACACAGGTGTACGGCCTGAGGCTGGGAGCCCTGCTTTTCAGAAGGGGCTTGGTAAGCAGAGCCTCCGGCCTTGCCAGGACCAAGTCCCAAATGGACATGGAGGCGCAGGCTCCATATGCACAGGTTTTGGTACCGTACATAAGCGAGAGTGGCTGTATGCTACCAGCTTGGAACAGAGGCCACGGGGAGGGGCGGGAGGCGCCCGGGGCAGGGCGGAGAGGGCAGCCGCCGTGCCGCACCGGGCGAGGGCTTTGCCCTCTGCGCTCCAACACGGGGTGAGATGCGCTTCGGTAGGACGAGGCAACCCCCCCACCCCCTCCTTTTGTTTGGCATGGCACAGTTTGCCAGGTCCCCGCAGGGGTTTGGGTCTTCTTGGGGTTACACATAATCCAGTGCAACTGGTAAAAGACCTTTCAGCAATTCATGCAGCCTTTTCTTACAGGGAAATTAAAAAAAAAAAATAAATAGCTGTAGCATGTCATTTAACATATAAAGCCAGTTTGTCAGTTGCCTGTAACAGCGCATGAAATCTGACAGTTTTTCTTGGTGAGGAAACGAAATCAGAATCAACCAAAAGTGGCTTAGTTCAGATTTTTTTCTCCCTCTCCTTCCCATCCTCCCACCCCCCCAAGTCCACAGAAAATCACAATGCATTTTAACTGAACAGCTTTCAAAAATAATTCCAATTTCTTTTTTCTACATATAGACAGCCTTAGCTTACAGTAAGAACTCAGGGACCAAAAGCCAAACTCAGAAACTAAAAGCCTTTGCTCAGCAGGATCATAACTGTAATGGTGCCTAGGCTTACTCTGCCTTTTCCTAATTTGGATTTAACCTTCACTCGGTGAATTCTGCTTCTCTTAGCTCCTTCCCCTGCAAATGTCAGAAACACCCTAACTGAAGCCTAGTGAAATCCTTGCCTGTCCTCAGACACACACGTCTTTCTTCCCTCACAGCAGAGACCCACGACACTCAGGAGACTATCACGGGCATCTCGCCTCCTGCTGAAGCTGTGCCAGGGTACAGCAAGGAGTGCGGGAGGGATTTATAAGGGGAGGTGAGGCTGAGCGAGGGTGAGCCAGACTCTCTCTGTAACCTACTTGTGAGAAATCTGGCAAGTGCCGGGGCCTCAGTTCCCTGATCCAAGAATTGTTTCCAGATTGGTTGCAGATGAATATATACACACACGCTGTATATATTGTAACTGTGTATAAATATGTACACTGAATACATATGTGTATATATACATATACGCATGTGTATGGCTGGGGAGCCATGCAGTGGTGTGGCAACTCACTGTAATGAGATGTGGAGCCTGTCAGCGCTATTTCAGGCACAGCTAATTGTGGGGCTGGGACAAGGCCCTATGTCTGGCTTTACCACTTGCCATAAAATACAGAAGCAGCACAAGCACGGGCTGGTCCCTCAGCGCTTCCCCAGCCCCAGCCTGAATTGTCACTTCAGGTGGCCACTGTGATTGCCCCACTCATCAATCCCTTTGTGAAAAAAGTACTTGGAGTACTCGGAGCCTCTCCCCTGCTGTCTTCCATCCCCCAGCACCCTCAAGCTACTGCTCAGGCCTCTCTGCTCATCCCAGTTGAAGCAGCAGTGGCAGTAGCTTGAAAAAGCGATGTGGTCACTCCAGCTAAAGTGCCCCTTGCTCTCTGCAGGAGCCATGGCTTTGGAGGGGAACAGAGTGGGAGGGAGCAGCACCTTCCAGACACTTGCAATGAAAACACTCCCCTAGGAGGCTGTTGTCCCAGTTCAACTCCCATGAAACTGGGAACAAGAATTAGTTTGTCCTTTCCGTCACTGCTTTTGAGTGTTTTTTCCCCATAGCCCCATGTTTCAAGTGTCAGCAGTCTGTTGGAGCAAACACTCCTTCTTCTGAATGAATGCACTCTTTCACCAGCTTAACGTTGACAGCCTCTTTACTAAAACCACCTGAGGTTTTTGGATAGCTAGTTGCAAATATAGCTAGAAGGGACAGAAGTGAAGAGGACATATGTAAGGCTGCACGAACAGCCATGATGTAGATAATTTATAAAACCAGGGTGAAAACCTGTGAATATTTATGGTCTGCTGTTCTACTGGTAAAGGCAAAGGGTGTTTTGTTCAGCTCATCAGTCTGTAACAAGCCTTATGTGGGAGCTGGAGCTCTACAGAACTTCAGGTACTTGGTGCCTCTGGACCAGGGGAATACAAAGCACAAAACCTCCGGATACCAAGTATATCATGATGACTCAAGAAACTGCTGTGATAAAATGCTACATGGTGAAACCCAGAGAATGAATTGACTCAAGTGCAAGGTTATTGTAGAAAATCATTGCTCTAGTGGTGGAAGAAGTGATTGACAGAAGAATATAATGCTCAGGGTTAAACTGAGTGCAGTATCTTCCCAGAATAGGTCACTTTTTCAGTTCAGGGCACAGAAGTTTTTGACATAAAGTAAAAAAGTTGTGTAAAAATACACCACCACTTCTTTTCAAAGGCAGTGGTGAAAGGTGACTGGTGTTTTTCCAGCAGCCATCTTTATTTCTGTTCCAGGTTGGTTTAAGGACTATTTTTTTTTTTTTTTTTTTTTTTTTTTTTTTTTTTTTTTTTCTGCTGAGCTTGTAAATCATTCATAGAAGTATTTAACTTCAAATGAGTATCCATGTTTACTGACATATCTGCAGTACTCTGTTCTGCTATTTGTCACATAAAAACACAGATGCTGTATGTGTAGTTTATACTGTGGTGTTTCCCTGGGTTCTCTCCATCAGCAGTGACATCACTCTCTTTAAAACACCCCTATCTTTATCATGGAGGAGTTTAAGGCCTGTTTTAGGTCTTGGTTTGCCTCCACTGGCATGCCAGTGCTGGGAACTCTATGGTGTCACAGCTGCACAGCATCCCCAAGGACTCTAGGTAAGCAAGTCCACACTAATGATGTCATTCGGTTAAATGTCTGTCATCACTTCTGATGACAATGGTAGATGCTTGGTGCCAAAATTCTGTTGAAAGATATTGATTAATGTCATCAGCAGGACTGTTCCCCAGACAGCTCCAGGATGAGGAGCGGTGAGCAGGGCCCCTATCATGCCCTGTGTAAAACTCTGTCAAGCCCCTAGCGTAATGGGGACCACTAATCAGAGGGATGCTCGCGGCAGGATAGCAGGATGGAGCTGGCAGGTTTCATCGCTTCCCCAGCATGGGGCTGCGCTATGGTCTTGCAAGCTTGTGTGTTGAGGCAGAAATTTGCGAGCAATCCAACAGAAAGACACTCTGAGCCTGACCTTGAGAAACAACAGGCAGAAGCCAGGCAGGGAGCTCACTGGAGCCAGAGAAATCCTGACTGCTGAGCCTACTGCCTGCCAGTGTTGTCTTCAGAGCCTGCAGGACTTTGGGCACATTTTCTGGGGTAAGCAGATAAGATTCTAGCTGATTTTTTAAAAGATCTGCAACTCACTGCATGTTTAGCAACTGCTTGGGTGACCCTGTTTCTCCAGTATGATCTCAGAGTTTACACACAGTGGTTTTAAGCCCAGTGGCTTCTAAAACTACCTAAAGTGGTGTGGGCATGTGCAGCTGTTTAACTAATCTGAACTAAACCAGAGGGAAAATCTCAGCCCCAAAGTATCACTGAATTTTAAAGTGTCTGAATTCCTTTATTATTATTGTACATTTTGCCTAAAATCAAGTACAGAGATATCCCTGAATAGCAGTGAGACAGCTCTGCTTTTGCATATCATCATAGTAGCTGTTGAGAAAAGGGTGTTGTATTCATTAAAATGTAAGAGACAGCATCAGTAATGACCATTCAAGGATATTCAGAAATTCAAAGCACAAAAAACTGTGTTAAAAACATTGATCTTCGTTTCATTCCTCCTTCCTTTATTAAGCTTCATGTTTTCAAGCGTTTCAACACAATAATGATTTTAAATATAGCATAGATGTATTGGGTTTGTGTGTTGCAGGGTTCTGATAGTGGGGGAGGGGGCTACAGGGGTGTCTCCTGTGAGAAGCTTCCCCAGCTCCGAGTTGGACCCACGGCTGGCCAAGGCCAAGACAGTTAGCTATGGTGGCTGCACCTCTGCAATAACATATTTAAGAAGGGGAACATGACAGGAGGAGTGGGAGGGAGGGAGACAGCTCTGCAAACAGCAAGGTCAGTGGAAGAAAGGAGGGGGGACAGGGGCACGACGAGTGCCAGAGCAGCCCCTGGTGAGAGGCAGGGCCGCCCCGCTGCCACCCTTGGAGGTCACCGGTGGAACAGATGCCAACCCACAGCCCGTGGAGGACCCCACGCTGGAGCAGGTGGCTGTGCCCAAAGAAGAAGACCGTGACTCTGTGGGAAAAAGCCCCCGTTGTTGTAGCTTGATGCTGGGAAGACTGAAACACATGGGGGGTGACCCATGCTGGAGCAGTTTGTGAAGAGCTGCAGCCCATGGGAAGGACTCATGTTGGAGGAAGTTCATGGAGGTCTGTGTCCCGTGGGAGGGACCCCACGCTGGAGCAGGGGAAGAGTGTGAGGAGTCCTCCTCCTGAGGAGGAAGGAGCAGCAGAGACAACGGGTGATGAACTGACCGCAAGCCCCTTGCCCTGCCCCTGCACTGCTGGAGGGGAGGAGATAAAGAAATCAGGAGCAAAGCTGAGCCTGGGAAGAAGAGAGGCATGGGGGGGAAGGAGTTTTTAAGATGTGGCTGTATTTCTCACCATTCTATTCTGACCTGATTGGTAAATTGGTGGTGGTGGTATTCAAATTAATGTTCTTTCTTCCTAAGTCAAGTCTGTCTTTTTTTCCCTCATGATCATAATTGGTGAGTGATCCCTCCTGCCTTTGTCTCGGTCCCCAAGCCTTTTGTTATATTTTCTCCTCCCCATCTCACCAGAGGGGAAGGAGTGTGCCTGGTGCTCAGCTGCCTTCTGTGCTTTAAACCACGACAGTAGATTAAATGCTTATATAATCACAGGATTATATGGTGGATTTTCAAGGAAAAAACACCACCAAATATAACAAGACTTAGGATAAAAAACTGATACCTGGCATCAGTTTACTTAGTAGACCGATAAATGGGAAATTGGCAGGGATTGTAGGAGATGACACTTTTGCAAAGAAGCGCCATGAAGATTTTAATGATCCACTAAAACGATCCATTTGATCAAGACCATGGCAGTGAACAGTGTTCCCAACACTCAGAAAATTATTATTTTCTGTTAATGAGGTTTTTACAAAATCTCCCAGCGATACTGGCCTGGTCACTAGCCTTAGGACAGAGGCACTTGGCACTCCAGATTGTTTTCTGCAGCTTGTTCCAAGAAAACCGCAGGACTTGTGTTTTCCTTCCAAACAGAAGGAAGAAGGAAGAATATTCAAGTCATCAGTCAGTTCTTTCCAAAACATTTTGAGTTTCATGCTATTTCTTCCACTGTTCCAGAATCCTTCTGACAGCCCCAAGTCCCAGGATAAACACCTTTTTTTTAGGGAAAGTTTATTTGTTGTTGGCTATGAGTGTCACTGGCCTCAATGCATGGTTTGGGACACATTTCACCCATTGTGTCTCAACCAGTTGCACCATTACTTTGGTCCATGGTATTAATAAATATTAGTGTTTATATTTTCCATAGAAAATACGTTAGTCTTTTTTTTTTTTTTTTTTTCTTTCTTCCTCTGTGCTTGGCTACTGGTGATATTTTTTGCAGTTTCTGGCTGACTCTGTCAGATAAGAAATGGTGTCTGCTGGTCTGTCCATCTTCCTTCACTAACTGGCAGTATTTTGCTGCCCTCACTACAGAATTAACCTTATTGCTCTTGTGATAAGCACAGTGAGAAGCAGATTAGTTCAGCAACGTTATCTGATCACGGCTGCTTCCTTTCTGCAGATGGCTAAAAAAATTTCTCTCTCTAAGAAATCCTTCTCCTTTTTATTTTCCACTGCCTCCAGTATATTTTTAGGATAAACCTGGAAGTATATAGCTAGTCTGCAAGTCAGATATAACAGGAAGTTATAACTGTATTACATTACAACGTGTCTTTTTACCACAGCCTGATTTCATTCGAATCATTCTTTCTTTTGCTGTGATCTCTTGGGACTCTATGCTTCAAAACATTTTTTCTGAACTCTTATTTCTGAGCTATTTTTGACTTGTTTTCATTCCCTTATTTTGTTATTCACATCCAGAATGCACGGACACTCTTAAAAAAAAAAAAAAAAAAAAAAAAAAAAAAAAGAAAGAAAGAAAGAAAGAAAGAAAGAAAGAAAGAAAGAAAGAAAGAAAGAAAGAAAAAAAACTCCACTAACAAACAAGTTGCAACTGCTCAAAGATTAGTAAATTCAAAGTCTTAAAAATCTTAAATTTAGCAATTTGGTTTTAGCATCCCTTTTCCTGCACATTATTGCTGTCTTAATGGTCTGTATACATTTCTGTTCTTTCCCCAAAACTCTAGGCTTACTCATGGGGTTGGTGTTATTCATATAATATAAAAAGCTAACTCAGCTTGTGCTACATCATGTTATCATTGACCACATGCTATTCACAGTGATCAAGCCCTTCCCTGAAGAGTGTCCCATTCTACCACCAGCTGCCCTGTCCCGGCTGCCAAGGTCTCCCCGTCTTCCCAGGCCCCCAACGAAATCCTCATCATGAGATCATTATTTCCTCCCTCATGCTTGACCAGAAAGCTGGTTTGAGGACACAGCACCATCACACCAGCAACTACAAGACCAAGGGAAGTTGCGAGGAGTTTCTTACAAACCCAGCCTTCTTCAAACACTTGGGCACCTTAATCATGAATGGAGGACTATGCCTTCTCTCACCATCTGCAGCCCTAAACCCCTTTGCAGAACACCACACGTGAGTCTTTTCCTTTGTAAAGAGTGTCACCAGAGGAGCGAGCCTAGTTCAGTACCTTATGACTCCAGCACAAACTGGAGGACGGCTGGAAACCATGTTGTGCTTCCTGAGGCAGCTGCCTTACCCTTAAGAGTTTAAGACAATGTGGTGGCTTAGTACCACCAAGATGGGGAAGTCCATCTGTCCCCTGCTACCTCATCCTCCCCTCTCTTACTAGAATTGGCTCTAGTACTTTTTGGAGCCAGTTCAGTTTGCTAGAAAAGCAGACACAATTCACTTTTGCTGAAATTATCTTCAGGACTAGCGACCTGTGATGGTACAGGTTGGTAGCTTGCAAGAGATGAGGCCAGAAGGCAGTGAGACAGTATGGCCAGAAGTGGGAATGGGGTGGCACTGGTGAAACAGAACTTCTCCTTTTTGCTGGAGAAGGATATTATGTCTGTGGAATAGATGGGGATTGGGTTCACTCAATGCTTGGTAAGCACTGTCCCTGGAGCAGGTCACTGCAGAGAGAAAGGTGATCTGAATCCACACCGATCCCATCCCACCTGAGCGCTCTGGTCAGATTGTTTCCTCCTCCTGTCTTGTGCTTGAGGCTTTAGCAATGCCTAAAACCGGTTCCTACAGGCCAAATTAGTGTTTTCATGACTTCTTAGCGATGACTCAGAGGCCTGGGCATGCTCCAGAATGGATTTCCTCTTGTGCAGGGAAGTTTACTAGCAGAACAAGTTTGCTTGCTGAGGAGCAAAGGGCTTGAGACAGTGACAGGGTAGCTCTACCCAAGGTTTCCTTTCCTGTCCCTCAGTCCCCTCAACCCTAGCAGCCTGCAGCGACGCATGACAGCCTGGGCGGCAGAGCAAGCCCCACGCATATCCACTGCAACCTCACCAGTGTGGATATAAGCCTCAGAGACCTTCAGGGACATGGCACACAATTACTAAGTGTGTGCTTTGCAACTATTTGTTTTTAAATCTGAAATGGGACAAAGTGGGTGCATCTTCATGGGTAAGGAAAAGGGGCGCATCCCAGACAGCTTCTGCTGCCCCATGCTCAGTCTGAAGCCCCTGTTTCAGAGCATGAGTTGGAACATCGCCTGAAGACTGCCAGGCGTTTTTAGCATAAACAACCCGCTTTCCCTTGCCTGCCTTCTCTGCCTGCAGGTGGGAATCACATGGGCTGAGATTTTCAGCAGCACCCCCAGCCTGCCTGAGGCAGGCCCCCAGCACGCAAAATGTCTGCCCAAACGTTCAAAATACGGCAAAGTCATCCGCAGTGGAGGGCAGGTGATTGGTCTCTCCTCGGGTCGAACACAAGCCTTTGGGAGCCTTAATAAAAGACAGTGCGTCCCAGCCTGGAGCGCGATTCTCAGGTTATCCGAGCAGAAACCTCACTTGTCTTCCTGACGTTATCACATGTGACCTTACACCTCTCTTGATCTGCTTTGTGGCCGCTCTCGCTGGCTCTGCTTTGTATCTGTGCTTTCCAGCTTCACCAATGCCCTGCGCTTAAGCCCTGCCTCTGAACAAGCCTGTGCCTCTGTTCATCTGATGTTGGATTACCTTTCTGATTTACGAATCAGTTTGTTTCCAGGAGAATGCACTTCTGTAGTCTCTCTGTGCTGCTGCTGAGTAAGAGATCACGACATCTTTAATCTTCCCACGTGAAGCCCCACTGCACCCAGCTGTGCTGAGATGCCAGCAACTTCAAAGGGTGTCTGTGCCAACCTGGCAGTATAATGGCTGCAGGGTATGGAAATCTGAGGGGAGATTTTTTTGCCTGTTGTGATCATTTAGGCACCCGCCCTGCAAGTATTCATGCACACATGTATTTTTAATCATAAGAGCCCTGCGGAATCCCATTTATCTCAGAAAGATTAAATCCCAGTCTGCTGCTGCTTATGCCTGAATCTCACAAAACGCCGTCGTGCAGAGATGTGGCTACCCTGGAATGGCAGGCGTTTCATCCCCGGCTCTTTGCTCTCCTGGGTTTGTATTTGGTGGGTGGTGGAGGGGAATGCTGCTGGGTTCTGATCCCAAAGCCTGGCATAAGGCCTGACCCAGCTCACAGCAGGGCCCATTAGCTCTGTCTGTGCTAACAGGGCTGCACAACTTTTGAACTTAAACTGTCTCTCCTTCAGCCAAGCAGAAGGACCTGCCCGCATTTGTTGATGTAGACAGGCCTCTGAAGTCCTTGCTAGCTCCTCTAGGCATCAGCATAACTGCTCTTATGCCCTGGAGCTCTTGCTATGGGGGATGGTTGTGGCACAGAGGAGCTAATATGCTGCCATCCATTTCCACCCTGTTGTCTCCTCTTCATCAGAAATGTCCTCGTGAGCAAGATAGCCCTGTTTTGGGTCAGATCACTCAGTTTTGAACCAGATCAGATATACACTTTAACCAGAAAGCTAACCAGCTTCAGAAATAGGAATTCTAAGGCTGTAATTCTTCAAGGTGGGGTGAGCAATTTAATCGCTTACTTCTACCAAAACCAACACAGAAGTCTTTTGCCTCCTCCTTTCTCAAGATCTACCATTATAAACCTTTGTGTCTGACTCCTTTTTCTAAAAAGATGACTGCAGTGATTTTTGCTTTAATGAACATATCCTGGTTTAGCATCTCTTCACACCCTGCACTGCAGATTGTAGTATTCTTCATAAGCTAAAAACTGCCTTTCTATTAGGTGATGTTACCACCTAATGGCCACAATGGAATGATGCTTTCACCTGGTAATTATTAGTAACGATGCATTGGCTGTAAGTCTGATATCTACTAGCTGAACATTATTTGGATCTGGGGAGGACCTGAGCAGGGTAACTAACTGCATAGCGATGCTCTGGTGGCACTGACCTCTTTCTCTCCCACATGTGTCCAGGTTAGTGTTTAGCCATACAGGAGTCAGTAAACAAGCAGATAAACATTTGAGGATTTCTTGTGCCGTACAGAAATTATATGAGCACAGTAATGACTATATGACAGATCAGGAGAGGCCATTCAGTGGTATTAGACTGTTTATTTTCACTCAAGTAATAACTGGGTTAGGAACATCTTAAAGATGGCCATTTAAACTTTTACTTTTCATGTTGATTAATGCAGGAGCAGAGACAACATGCTATAATACATGCAATATAACTTCACTGTTGGTAATCACTTGTTAATCAGAGATGCTAAGATCATAGAATCATTTAGGTTGGAAAAGACCTTTAAGATCATCGAGTCCAACTGCAAACTTAACACTGCTAAGTCCACCACTAAACCATGTCCCTAAGTGCCATCTCTACATGTCTTAAAAGACACGTCCAGGGATGGTGACTCCACCACTTCCCTGGGCAGCAGAGAGGAGATACAAGCAGATAGGAGGCCTGCTGCTTTTTTTTTTTTTTTTTTTTTTTTTTTTTTTTTTT
>NW_020799091.1:66002168-66028162 GCF_003259725.1 Athene cunicularia
TTTTTCAAAAAAAAAAAAAAAAAAAAAAAAAAAAGCCCAATATAACCAAATCACTCAATCATTACAAAGAAATTAAATATACCTAATATACCTATGGAAAAGCTTTTCCATAATACTAATCTTACAGGATTTATTAATTTATTTTTTACTTAAAACAAACCTTAATGAAATGTTTAAAGAGAAGGAGACAAATACACAGCAGAAAAAAGAGATAAATACATAGCAGAGGGAGGACTTTTATCTGAAAAAAAAGAAGCATGTGCTGTAAAGTATATATTTTAGTAAAGAATCTAAAACCCCTCAAATCTCCACTACTGTCACCACTCCTATACAGTTCTCATCAAACCTACAGTCTCAATATGTGAAACAATCAATCAGTCTCCCCTAGCCATAAAGAGATCCCGCTGCCCAAGGCACAGATTGATTTCCCTGCGAGACAACTCCGGGCTAGGCTAAAAAAAGAAACAAGTAAAACCAAAGCTGACAGAATGCCTTCATTTTGGTTTCATTCTAGACAAATTCCACCTCTTCTTATTTCATCAGAGGTTTCTTTTTCATATTAATCTTTGGTTTCCACTTAAACATCACATATTTTCATTTTAAAATAAGCTCACACACACAGAGAACTAAAATCTTGTATGTAAATAAACAATATGATCCAGGAATATTATTCAAAGATCTAAGCACATTCTATGCATAGCAATATATTGGAAAATGTATCTGCCTTTTCCCTTTCCATTCTAGGTGAGCAGCTTCAGGAATGAATTATCCAAAATGATCTGAGGCTGAGTGTAAGACAAGAACAATTACAATTATAAAACATGTATATTTTGTTTACTAATATTTCAATTCTGTGCACAGGTGATGCATGTGCAGGTAGTGGCGCAGCCTCCCTTCTGGAGTGCCTATAACCTAATTGGATGTGTAATGGGCTCAGAGTCTAACTTCTGAGGGAAAATATCAGATAGGTGTTAACAAGCACGTGGAAAGTATAAGACATTTTTCTTGGACAACACTGGAACGACTTCAGAAGGATTGTCTTGGACTATGTGGATCTAAAGGCAAGTGGAAGGGGGTTTTCTTGCTAAAAAGACAGTCTCTGTCACAAGTACTCTTCTTGATACTGAAACATGAGTTTCTACAGGGGTGTCAGAGGACATGAATTATAGAGGTGGTCAGCCCAGAGTGATGTCTTCTAGCCTTGAAACAAATGCATCTCCCTTGGATGTGAAAGGAAGGAAAAGACAGGTGGTAACGTGGAGCTTGTACATTTACAAATCACGTACAAAACTGATTGCTCCAAATTTATACAAAAATGTCAGCCAAAGCCAACTTCCCTTCAACCTAACCGTTACCATTTTCCCATCAAGTGCACAACAGTGGCTTCAGGCAATATGTGTAAAAGGACAATGGCTGATGCTACGAGGAGCAGAGGGGCTGCAGGTAAGCAGCAGAGCAGGCAAAGGCTGGTAGCCTAACAGATCAGGACAACCAAGGGGCAAGAGTGGTACCTGACTCTGCAAAGTCTTGACAAATTACATTTACTCCCAGAAGTTAAAGACTTGTGCTTGTGCATCGTCCTGAGGATGAAAGCTGTATGGTGACTGGTAAGAATATTCTCTGCAAGCACAGCTGTCACAAAGCAGAGTAACAAAGGTGTGCATTTTCCCATCACTACACTAAGACCCAACCATCTGGCTGGCTGCCTGCCATAGGGATGGACTGACATAAGGGCTTATCCCTCCTATAACTGAAAATACAGGTTTGATCCACGCTTTGCTAACTGTTTGGTTCCAAAGGCTTCAGTGTCTTTCCTCAGTAACGACACTTGGCGATCAATATTTTCAGAGGCTGTTGACACAGCCTTAAAGGCATCCCATCTGTGTCTGTCATTGGGGAGCTTCTCATCTCCATGTATCTGCATTAACATTCACAGGGAATGAAGCCATATTAAAAAAAGACATTGAGTATGAGACCTCTAAATAATACCCAAATGGATTTATCACAGAGTGTCAGCGTGTTGCTATGTCCAAATGAACATTCAGGGCAGAAGCTCCAGAAAATATCAGACACCACACAGTTTCTTTCAGACAGCCCTTCTGTACATCATTAAGTCTTGCCCATAGTAAGTCAAGCCAAACACAGCATGCAAACATTTCTGTATTTTAGTCTGTGCTAAATAAATGGTTTTTCCTACTGTTTTTTTAATGGCAGATGTTTCCCTTTGAACCTTCACGTACTAGCATAAGTCATTCTACTGTCACTGTAAAATTCTTCATGTGTACATGAATGCAGGTGAATAAACTGCAATGGTCAAACATTCAGACAAGTGAATAGACCCCTGCATGATAAATGTGTTTAAAACAGTGTCTGTCCATCACTGTTCCCTGCATTTGTTAAAGAGACAATGTTCTTCCGCCCTACCCTTATAATAAGAACTTCCCTAAACCAGCTAGATTCCAAAAAACGCCCAGAGACAGACTTATTCAGGAGAGCTCTCCTCTCTATTAGGCATTTTTCTGAGGCCAAGAATAGAGCTGGGCCTAAAATAAGACCTTGGCAGGCCTTGGCAAGAGTTCAGTTCAAAGAGTTTAGGAGAAGCCTGTGCCTGATTTAACCATGTGCCTCCAAACAGCAAGCACAAAGCAGGCTGCCTTGGCCCAGGTCCCCCTGCCCAGCCTACTGGCACAGCATTTTCCCGCACGGCTGCATTAGGCAGGTGAATTGTCACTTCTGACATTTTAAGCAGTCCAACTGGAGGGATGCAGTTGGGTGGGACACGCATGCCCTGGAAGCACTGCGCCTACAACTGCTCGGCTGCACCGGCAAAGTAAGCCTTCTGCAGACCTGGCTTAAGTCCTTGGGTTACCTGGACTATGAGGTGGTAAAAAGCACTCACGGGAGGGGGGGAAATCTAGCCTTTACAAACATATTAAATGATGATCAGATTTGAGAATTAAAAGTATGCTGTGGCTGCTGCCTTCATCTTGCTTGCAGGAATCACAGTGAAGCTGAGCTACTCAATTGTCAAGATTGCGTTTGTTAAAAATACTTTCACTTTATTCCCCAAACACGGCATTGTTAATTGCACCTATAAATTACTTCTTCAGTCTTCTTGTGTAGCAGCATGAAAGGCAAGTTCTGAAACGGAATATGACAAAACTACAAAAGTACATAAGCCATAACACATCTGTGCTACAAACCGCAACTTTCATTAAAGCAGTGATTTTTAATTGTTTCCTCGCTGGTCAGCTGAAATAAAGAAAATATTAAGAAACAAACAATAGCATTACCAGAGACTCTGCTAATATCCCTCTATGTCCACTCACTGCTCGTATTTTCAGCCATTTCCTCCACCACAGAGTGCACATTCGCACGCCCATGTGCCCACACACGCACGTGCACAGACAGACAAAGAGCATCCTTCCAGCAAGGAAGATACCCTGCATGACACTACAGACCGCTGAAGGCTAAAACATTTCTTTACATTTCTGTACGACACCCCGCAGTTGTCAGAGCAGGAGTAAGATACCACAATCATTTTTTTCTAAAGAACGCTGACATGTTTTTGACATTCCTCCCCTTCCTCCAACAAACAAATACTTTATCATTTTACCTTTAAAATAATACGCTTCCTGTCTCCTTCCCAAATGCCTGGCCAGAAGAAATGACCTTTCCTGCCACAGAACAAGTTTCTCTTTATTGCAGCCTGTCTCGCCTCCTGCGAGCAGGGCAAGAAACGACCAAGGCTGTGAGGACGGGAGCCGCAGGACTGCCGGGGATGCCGGGCGTGAAAGGCGCGTTTATTCCACCTCTCCCGAATCCCAGCCCCTCGGCTGCAGGCGTCTGCTGAGCGCTCCTTGGACCAAGTGTGGAGAATCACATTTCTGCTTAATCAGGCCGGCTGCCTGGAGAAAGATGATTGCAAGCAGATGTACCCGTGTTCTCATGTGAAAGGAATTCGGGCTTTTGTGTTGGATGTACGTTGAGCGACCGGCTCCAGGGAGTATGTTAGTGCTCTCTTAATTTCTTGCAGGTGTTGGGAGCTGGTATGCGCTGGTGCAGCAGAGCTGAGGCCCGGCACCCAGGGGGTGCATGGAGGGCTGGCACCCCCAGGGTCAGCAGGGGTGGCAGAGGGAGAAGCCGTGACCGGCAGGCTCACCTGACTGCAGGAAACAAGGCTGCATTTCGTAAAGACCCCTACTCCTGGTAAATGCCAGCTCTGCTCAAAACCATGCAAGCCTGCAGCAGCAAAACGATGCTTTTTTTTGCCAGGAACAGTGGGTTTTTTTTTTCCTCTTGTTGTGGATAATCCAGGAGAAATAAAGAGGATGGATGTCAGTAATATCAAAATAATTTATTTGAATCTGAAACTAGTCAGGGACAGATAATTAGTGTGGCACCTGCATATTAAAGCGCTCTGGTTTTCAGTTGGACAACTCAGCAATGTTGCAAATGGCCCAAGGAATTCACAGTCAGTTTAAAGAAACTTTTGATGCAGTTACAGCTGCATTTTTGAGGCACATTATGCACTTTTAGTGCCAGAACTGCTAAGACAAAACACATATCCAGGCGTTCAGTAGAAGTGGATGTACCCTTTGGATCATTCCTCAGGATATCTGGCACACGGGGGTGAATATTCATGGCCACGGCACGTATCTGGACATACAGTGGCGAAGCAGCTGTACGCAGTCCATAAGGGCCCAGATACTCCATGCAGGGCTTACCTCCAGACAACCAGCCACACGTCCACATTCATGTACTGAGAAGCGAGACTGTATTTACTGCCGCCACTTGGAAATAACATGATCATGCAGACCTCAAAAATACCACTACTGTGGCTTTCTGTTTACTGTGCAAAATCCAGTCCACCTAGCCTAGGCAATTAAGCCTAAAGGAACAGGAACCTGGAAGCCTCCAAAAGCTTTTCTTTTCTTTTGCTGACTCCACAGGAAATGTCAGTGCTTACTCATCATAATAACCATGTATGCAGCACTTACTCCCATGAATACAGCCACAGAGCGATCCAAATCAGGGAAGGGGGTTTGGCTGCAAGTACCCTATGGGAGAAAAGAGAAACAACTTCCCCATCACTTCATCTGATCTCCTGATCCACCCTGTCACTGACTGGATGAGCGGACAGGAGGGCACGAGGCAAGGATGAGGACCAAGTTAGATGAGATTGAGTCACCCTGATGTTTCACCACCTCAAACACCCTCTCTTCTCCCTTCATCCCTTCCAGGAGCTGCTCTCACTAAGCAGTGACACATGGGTTCCAACAGCATGTCTCTTCACCCAGCCAGTTTATCTCACTAAACCAGAAGAATAATCCAGCAGAATACTAACCCAGCAGCAACAGAGGTGGGCTGCTCTCCTAGCTGGCTTTGTGAGCCAAGCACAGTGACGTTCCCAACAAGCATATGACATGGGACTAGGGAGGTACCATGGAAATGGGCAGCTGAACTCAAGTGACAGGGCTCTCCTTTGAACAGCAGCAAGGGGTGAGATTGTTCCAGCTGCCTGGCAGAACATTATCCCAATCAAAAGAGGCAACTGAGGAAACACTGCCACTCAGCATGGCGATGTAGCTATGGCAGCAGCTAAGGACGGTGAAATCAGGCAGACTGGATTTACCCCTAATTTAATTATGTGGTGCCAACAGCCAGACACTTCATGATAAGGGCTGTACAAACACATAGGGAGGCATGATGCCTTTTGCTCATAGGTACTCCTTAAGCTCTCATGACTCTTCTGCCTGGTTTGCTGAAAAATGAAGTCTCTGCAGAGATACCTGCTCAAAAGCCACTTGATGCCAGCTTCTCCACTATTGTGTCCTGCAAGAGCTTGAAAATCCGTGTCCCTCTGTCCTGCCCAAATGTCTTGTCCCTTGTGAGTCACTTCCTTGCAGCATGTGAAGGGCTGACAACCAGAGACATTTCAGGAGAAACATACAGTCTTCATGAGGCTTTTGGGCTGGGAGGAGAAGAGACAAATCTACCACTAGCATCAGTGGGAACAAAAAGGGACTTGGCTGCTTTTTATCATCTTGCTAACTCCAACTTTTGAAGCAAGAAGATAGTGCATGTCCCTATGTGCTAACCTTCATGCAGGTTTCTGTCTTCGCACACCTTGCTGGGTATTTAGACAGTGAAGCACGTGCCAAGGGGTTCCCCTTGTGGTACCTTATGGCAACACGCAAGAGACACTGACCCTTACTGCCCGTGTGCCACAGAGCAGGGGATGCTGAGGGCACCCAACCCTTTGCCTCAGGCCCTCACAGATAACTGGTTATGCTGATGCGACTGAAGGCCTCTCCTGGGGGAGCTTCACTGCTCCCTCCTCCCAGCTTGCCACGTCCTGCAGCACTGTCCCCTGGCCAGAAGAGCCTGACGGTGGGCACCTCGGCATGCCACAGCCGAGGGGGGGTGGTGAAACGGCTTGCAGGGGCCAGCTGCATTGGAAAGACAGCACAGCGAACCTGGCAAGTGAGAATGGTCCCAGTGTATGGCCTGATGCAGGTTCCTTCCACAGGCTGCATTCCCCAGCCTGAACATTAGGCACGTGGATGATACAATGAGTTGCCTATCAGACAGAAACCTAATTCCCTGCCTGTCTGGATAAAACACATGTAGGTAGCAACTCTGGGAGAAACCTTCCATAATACAGAAGCTGCAATTTCAGCTAAGCAAAAACTCTGCAGAAAATTATTTATGATTTTGTAGGCAGCCGACTTTCTTATTTTCTGTGACTATAACTGAATGTTTTGTAATCAAAACTTTCCTGCATAGGTCCAGAGTCCAGGAGAACAGCTCTTAAGCAATACCCCAATTTAGAAGTACAAATCTTTGAACAGTACAACCAGTTGCTCAGATGTTTTTTTCCTAATAACTAATAAAATAGGGATTATAAACCAGTCATGAGACAAATCGGGTAAGACTGGGTGAGAATTTTGCCTCAGTAGATAGCCTTGTGTTATTAAGCCAATAACTGGAGCAGAAAGCTACTTCTAGACAGATGCAAAAGGAAGAAAAAAAAAAGGGGGGGGGGTTGACTAGTCATTAGTCTGAATTACTGGAAAATGGGCAGCAAACTGACAGGTAGCTTCCAGCATATTTCTACATAAAGGTTTAGTAGAACCTTCTCAACTAAAGCTTTGGGAGGAATTTCATTCTAATCACTAAGAAAGGCTTAGACATTAGCCTGAGGAAGCTTCAATATTTAGAAATCTGATGATGCAACTGTGATGGGAAAATGTCAGCAGAAGGTGGCTGCTTTTAGCACCACAGGAGATGGGCAAGAAAGGAAGGAAAACAAATCCTGTTCATGAAGATATTTTATTTCAGATTTCTTGACCCATATTATTTAAATAGCATGTCAGCCCAAATCAGAAAGAGAGACAGTTTCTTTTTTTACATTTGTGATTTTGCTTCATGTTGCCTATAATACTGGTAAACAAATCCTGCAGTTACTGAACTACACAGTAATTAAATCAGATATTTTGGGGAAATTCTTCCTGTTCTCCTGTGTACTCTGTCTCTTTTGGCAGCTCCCCCTGCCTTCTCACATTCCAGCCACAGCTCTGTTTATACCCCTGTATTTCACAGTACCAGTAACTCAGATTGGAACACATTTGTACCTCTCTCCCTTTTACTAACGGACCACCATATGAACAGCCCCTTCTGTGAGGACATGCGCAAGCTCTCAGACCTGAGCAGCATTTTGTTGAAGGCATCAGTACACAGGTACCCTGCTGCCAGCTTTATTCCATAAATAACTACAGCAGTGTTTGGTTTTTTTTGTTTTGTTTTGTTTTGTTTTTTTCAGGGGGAGAAACCCACAGTACCCCCTGTCCCAGTTAAATGAGTAAATTCCATCAAAATCCTCCTCCCCTTCAGACTTCAACACTTGTCTAAAGCAGATGGCCACATAAATAATACATCCTAGGAAACATGATCAGCCACCTCTGGGATATGCTTGAGCTCCTGTCTCTCATCATATCATCACTAGATTAGCTCTGGGAATTCTTTTAATTTAATCCTTTTAACAGGTCATGCGCACAAGAAGCAATGACTGGGAAATTAGTCACGTTTAGTTGGGCTACATTGTCAGTAGTCTGGAGCTGGCAGGTCCCTGCTCACTGTTTTCGGGGGCTTTCACCATCACGCTCAGCTGCTGAGCCTGAGGCCAGGGAGCCCAGGCTGATGTGGCTGAAGGTGGAGAGGCTGGGAAAGAGGTGCCAGGGGACAGAGTATTTGAGCAGCACTGTCACATGCGGCCAGAGCACTCGGCAAGGAATACCGTCCTTTGAGCAGGGAGGTACTTGCTGCCTTCTCTGGGAGTGAAAAACATCACATTTACTTTAGAATGTAAGACAGAAATCTATATTTTCCATTTTCTTTAGTATCCCCTGCTCTTTGCAAATGACTGGATTTTAGCACGTGCTCAGAGAGGTCCCACAGGATTTATTCCCATCAATCTCACTCCAGGCACCTGAGCAGAAATACCAAGTACCAGTGATGAGGTGGGTTCTTCTCACAGTTCCCCTCAGTGTGATGCCAGCCTCAGGGCTTCCCATCCACCTCCCCTCCCTCCCCTGCTACAGCCTGAACTCCAGGCACATTGGCAAAATGGGCATCAGGGCAGCCCCAGCTTGGCCAGCCAGGTCCTCTGTAAGCTGAATGTCACCTCCCCAACATCCACTGTGCTGGGAAACATGTTTACAGCACTGCTCTGTGAACAGATTCACCAAAATGACCCCAACTAAAAAAACCCAAACCTTCCTCAAAGCAAAGCAAGCGAAGAAAAACCTCCATTCACTATTTTTAAGCTAGAGCTTCCCAAGGACTCAGTGGACAGAGCTGCTGCCCAGTTTTATCCACAGAATCCAGGCAGCAGCAAACTGTGATGCAGAGGATGGAGAAATGGGACCCTTCTGAATGATTTTCTTGCCAACAAAATTGCATTACAGACCTACACCCTGACACTGCACTCCAGGCATGCTGCTTATGCATCTAGCATGGGAAACACAAAACAGCCCCCTCCTCTCAACTTCCCCTGCCACTCATTCCCTGCCTTCTAGTTCCTCCCAGGCACCAGGGAACGGACACAGCTGAAGCCCTGGCCAGGTTTGCGCCACCTTCATTGCACGCATCTGCGAGGATGAATGTGCAGGATGAAGGCAGGGGAGGAAGCACGTCTGTACGTACAGGGAGGAGAGGCGAGCTCAGAGACTGCTTTTCATACCTCCGTGTCTGTGGGGCCACAGCTCGGTCCCTGCAGTCACTCAGGCTGCAGCGGGCAACATCATAGACCCATTTCCAAAGAAAGGGTTTAGAAGCCACTCTGCTTCTTTAAAATATGGGACCGGAAAACAAAAGTTGAGCTTGAGTCCTATGGAAATGCCTTCAGGGTGCAAATATTTGAAAGTAGCACTGCTAAACCAGAATGGCTTTTAAATCATAACAAATCATATCTTGCCTTTCTGTAATGTCTTTCATCCTATTTTCTCTTCACAAACATAAACACATGAAGTTCAACAACGCATCTGGCAAAGTATTGTGTTGTGTGGGAACTTTCACATCCCAGTTCAGTAGATGAGCAGACATGTGGGGTCGGTAGTGACCCTCCACCCCGTGTCAGACAGGATGTATGCGGCAGTAGTTGGAACGTGACCAAGATCTCCTGACCACCAGCCCTGTGTTCATGTTGGGAGATATCTTGCCCTGATACCCCTGCAAATTTATTTGTCAAGAGACTGGGTCACAGATCCAGAAAATAAAATTTTGAGGGGGTTAGGCTGCAGGGGATGAAAGAAACTCAACTTTTCCTCTTACCATTTTTGAGCTATTTAGTGTCTACCCAATGCATTGGCAATGCGGAGATGTCACCCCATTTATGTTTCTGTCTCCTGCATGCCCGGTTGGTATTCTACTGGAAACCAATTATCAAGAGACACATTACTGTGTGGCGAATCAGAATTTGTTATTATCACCACCCCATTAATTTCCACACACATCTGCTGGAGTACTTGTTTCTGCCTGTGTCTCACATTTATCTTCATCTAATCCACTTTTTACTGCCCTTGTCTTAGTGCCAGCAACTATCATGAGGCACTGTAAGCACTTGTTAACTATTTGCAATCGCCAGCTCTTCAAACTCCACATTACACTAGTCGTTGGAGTTTAGCAAGTTTAAGTTCTGTGATATTCCACTTATTTAACTACATTATGAAATAAGTCACAAGCAAGCACCCTGAGTCGGTCCCAGCCCCGCAGGGGCAGGAGGGGGAGGAAGTTTGGGATTTTCAAAGAGGTTCAGAAACTAAGGAGCTCAGTTCCTCCTAGATGTCAGAGGGGCTGTGCTGTGCTCAGCCTGTGCCAGCTTCTTCTAGAAAGCTCAGCTGAAATCCTTTGATAAGGAAATAAGTCAAGACATGCATGTCCTAAGCCTCCTTCTGGTCCAACACCAACCTAAATGTGTCCCAGCAGCCTGCTGCCACCCCTTTGATGCAGCAGGAAGGTGGAGTGCTGCTAGCTGGTACAAAACCTCAGCCTCAGCAGCCTTTCATCTCCTGCCTTTCGGCCACTGTCCAAATAGGACACATCCCCAGTGGAGGGGAGATGTTGCTGAAAAGACAATGCATCCCGCTCTCAGTCATGCTGGCTTCCTATCTGCACCTACTGCCTACAGGACACCTCAGGTTAAAATGTTTTCTGCTGAATCAAAAGGAGTTTCTCCCATACTACTTGACAGACTCTTTTCCTCTGTTATATGTAATTAGTTTCCCCTAATTAAAGGGCTGCAGACAGGCTCAGCAGGAAGCTAGAAGAGCTCAGTCCCCAACCAACAGCTTCTCATTTCTGCTCAGTGTTCAGGCAGCCAAAGGCCAGGAAGCTCACGCTGACCCCTCCATGGTACCACATCATGTTGGCCATCTCCTCTTTGGAGACACAAGCAAAGCTTGAACTCCAGCAGCCAAGGGACGAGGCTGTGCTTCTGCCAGGCAGGGGTGGGTGGCAGGAGACAGCGTGGCCCGGAGCCTGTGGAACACCATGCTGGCAGGCGATCCGTGCTCACCATGGTGGACACTAGCAGATGTTACCCAAGGGTTTAGTCTGATCTAATTCTTCATCTGGTAATAGGCTAAATAAAAGGTAAAAGAGGTCTTGATACCGTCTCCCAGCACCAAATGATTGCCTTGGTGTGCTGTGATCTATCCTGTTCCAATTTATTGTGCCCAGTTGGAGTTAAATATCTTCTTTCTGCCTTTGTCTGAAATGCATATCCAATAGGCATGCATTGACAGGACAAACATATTCCCCCAGAGCCCCTTGGACAGCTGCACGAAGCCTGTATGCAGGAAGGTTGGTTGCACTAATGGCCTCAGCAGTACAGGCTAGCACTACCCAGCCACAGAGCCCCAGCTTCTCTGTGGAGCAAGGACACAACAGACAGGGGAATCACCATCTTTTCATCTGTGCAACCATCCGCAGCAGTGCAAATAATATGAATGTGTCTGTGCCAGAATCTCCTCTGCCTTAAATTCACTTCTGCACCTGATACCCTGCAGCTTGCACCCTCTTGCCTCCTGGCCCCTCCATGATTTTGTACAGATTATGTGCAGTTGATTTTAAGAGAGCAGCATTTTGTAAAGAGCATGTGTTACCATAAACTGACAGAGGTGCCTAGTGTAGTTGTGAATGGACCTGACCTCCTTCCCTGTTCAGGCACTCCAACATCCCATTAACTTTAGCAGTAGGAAATTACATCTTGTGTCAAGGTTGAAATCATCTGACTTCAATTTCTACTCGCCAGATCTTGTTATCCTCTTGTCTGCAACTTCATACCACCCCACTGTTCTCTTATCAGATAGATTTTTCTGTGCCTAAAAACATAAGTCACCATCCAGCTTCCTCCTTGGTAAGAAAGCCAGCCTGTCTACCTGAAGTCACACCTGGGAAGGCTTGGTGTCCAGGCTTGGTGTCCAGGCTGAGGAGGGTCACCTGACTGTCCTCCCGTGGACTCTCCACAGTACTTCCGCATCCTCTGTGCAGCATGGACCCCGTAACTGGGCATCTCACCCCAGAAGTAGTTTTGCACGTGCTACATAGAGGCATGGCAACATGCCTACTTCTATTTGATGCCCCTCTTCTCATGCAGCATTGCCCTGGAAAGTCATGTCGACAAGCTTATTCATAACCACTCTCACAGCCTCCCTGAGACAGACTCTTCTGCCTTATAGGTACTATCGATATTTTCCAAGCTACAATTTGACTCTATTTTAGAAATATGTAAACATATTTTGGATGGGGATTATTAACCATACATTATCCATTCTCAGTCAGTTGTCGTTATCACCATAGTTTTGTCCACTAACTTTCCCACAGTGCATTTTATTTTACAGCACATGTTGATCATAACACTTAATGATTTAAATATTAGATGAAATTTTGCTGGTTAAAATTCTTGAATTGTTTTTTCTTCTACAGGTCTTCTTGACTATAGTCTTCAAATTTTTCTGGTGGTGCCTTGAACTATAATTCTGGCTGTCATAATGATGCCCCAGGCTCTTGCAGTGTAGAAGACAAGAACACTGTTGATCTCCATGCCAAAGGTAAATCCCAGCAGCATATTCAGAAGCAATTTAGCTTCTAAAGTTAAAGTTTAATTACTGAAGTACCTGAACATTTACCAGGTTAATTAGACAGGATCAGCAAAATCTCATTCAGATATAGTGGTTTCCTTATTTTCATTTAGATATAGATCTGTTTCGGCTTCAGTGGAGTCTGCTGTGAACCTTCATATCCAAGTCAGCAAAAATGCATGCAGCCTTTCTTCTCTTCTCGCTTCCCTTTTTAATTTTCAATTTTTGTCAGTGTTGATTACACAGTGGCACTCTGCTTCACTCCAAATGTATAGTTCTATCTGAAACTCACCAAAGCTGATGAAAGTCCTCCATTGGTCTCAGAAGGCCCTATCCAAGGCTCATAATCTATGCATTACCTCAGCTGTAAGCATCTAAGGGACAAAAAAGAATATAATCTCTTTCTATCATGTCTTCTTTTTGTTCTTTTCTTTCAAACATGCCATACAAGCTGTTAATGGAGCAAATGACATGGAAACATAATCTGTATTCCTGCAGGTTTTGTGGCTGTGCTTGCTGCTTATTCCTTATCACTCAAAGCGATAAAGCCATGTTGGTGATACCATAATTGAGTTTAGTGGAAGTGATTTATCAGGTTGCTAACAGAATGAAAACTTCAGGGGGGAGAACAAGCAGCAGGAGAATATGAACTTTTCAGAAACAAGAATCTTGTTTTTTATGCAAATGGTTGTGTTAATGAAAACCAAGGGGAAAAAAATATAGTCACAACAATTTTGCTTAGAGAGCAGATGATAGCTTATCTAAGGAAAACGGATTTCAAAGTTCTTCCTGAAATGTCATCTGGGTTTCATTATCTCCCCAATAACACCTAGTGTGTAGGATCTGTTCTTCACTCCTTGCTGTTAACTGGTTAGGAATAAGTCTATAATTCCTCATTATGCAGAGAAAGTGTGGAAGAGTCTCATACTTGAACACAGGAACAACAAACATACTTTTAGTGTTTTTTTCATGGGAAAGAATAATTTTTCTCAAGAGCCAAATCAAAGTCCTAACGGGTCCAAAAGAAAAAAATCACTGATTTCAACAGAGTTTGAACCAAGCTTTTGTTTAGTTTATTTTCCTGTTCTTATTTTTATGAATCTAATATTTGCATTGTAGGAGTACTCAAAAGCCCCAAACTTGGGGTCCCATCGTGCTGAGCTCCAGATAAGCATCCATGAAGATATCAGGTTTTGTAAGTGAATATGCACCTAGTGGCTGCTGGAGCTTGTGAAATGGCAGAGCCCTGTAGTCATCCTCGGTAGCCTCAGGCCCACTGGCTTCCACTTTGCTGGGGTAGGGAAGGAGAAAAGTCACTTCTCCCGGCAGGGGCTGCTGCGGGGACCATGACCACCAGCACCTCCTGAGGGTGACATCAACGTTCAAAGGGGGCAGCTAGTCAGATGTCCAATACCTGCTGCCACATGTTTGGTGAAACTGCACCTCAGCTGTTAATTAGTGAGCCAACAAGTTCAAAATTAAGCTGGTGCTTCAAGGTGTTGCTGAACGGTTCAGGAAAAAGTGTTAAGACCTGGCACTGATAATTTAGCAACGCTCCAGATTGAGAGCTGATACAGTTTCTGGGCACTGATATCTATGTACGCTGCTTACCTTTTGAGCTCACCAACTTCCTCACCAAGCCCAAAATAAATCCATTACCATGATAGGTTCAATCTTATTTGTCTGGGGAGTAATAATTTTGGAGAAATTCTCCCTTTTGTTTAATTTGTTGTTTTGTTTTTCTCTCTAAAGGTAGAGGAACTGTGAAACAGCCCTATCAAGAATTTCTAATTTTGATAAATTAATCATCTCCCTGTAGAGTGATCAATTACAGGAGATGCTGGAAAATGCGCTTGTACATTTCAGAATGTCTCAAATTCATTAGCTATTCCACTTGAGTTACGAATTAGTGAGCAAGATGAAAAAAATGCCTTTGGAATAACTCTTTGCAGCTCCTGTGTTTTTAAATAGGCAGCTAACAATTTATCATTCCCTGCTTCTCAGTTGTTTGTTTTACTTTTCATACGAAAGAGAATGTAATCAGCTATTTTATTAAATAAAAAGATGAGGATAAAATTCCTATTGTTAAATCACGTCCACCATCATCTCCTTATCTCTACATAACAATTGTTATTTTCTAGATCTTCTATTTCCCATTATCCTGTGTGAATTTAGTTGCTGCTTTTTCTACCAAGATTTCTCTAAGGCAGGCCTCTAAAATTGCTGTAACAACATTTTGCCTCATATTTTCTTCTCTTGTTTTGTACGCAGGGGTGGCTTCCTTGCTTATAACAACTCATTCCAGAAGTTAAGCAGGGCTCATTACCATGGGACCAGTGTAGATCATTCCATCTTCTGTAGACTGTCCATGGAGCTGGCTTGAGAAGCCTGTACCAGAGTCACCTGTGTTGTCCCCTTCAGAAAAGCCACTGAGGTGCTAAGAGGCACTGGGGGTGCCATGCAGTAGGCACATCTGGTCTGTCATAGTTAATGCTGCATTCAGACCCTTAGGCCATGTGAATCCATGATGATGTCTTGAAGAGCTGCTTGGATACCTTTGCTTCAGCCCCTGCATCTACCCTGATCATTTGCTCTCCATTTCCCGTGCCAGGGTAATACCTCCTGGCTGGGATGGTAATGCAGCCATGCAGATTCATTAAATGTCTGTGGGGTGAGGATGCTACACCCATAGCCTCTACATGTCCACTGTCTGAGAGACTGCATGATCCCACTTGATGAAAGAGACGTGACAAACAGATGAGCAGGAGCAAGGAGGTGGAGATAAGAACACCGTGCAGAGGCGTCCAAAAGCCCAGAAGAAAAGGCGTGAAGGAGTCATACTGCAACACGTTCAGCAGCAAACTGGTACACTGAATAAGGAGGGGACTGGGTCTGCAGGATTGCTGTGTCTGTCAAAAGTCTTTCCTCTTGGTTCTTGAACTATTGTTTCATGATTAAGGCATCCAGAGCCCTCAGGCAAGTTTAGGACTGTGATATGCAAGGAGACTCCATTGATGCATGGCAAATGAGAAAGCCTTTCTCTAAAAAAGCAAGTTCAGAAGAAGAGTATGGGATTCAAGTCAAAAGGCTTCAAATCAATGAGGGCTGTGGACTTCAAGCAGTAGACTGCTCCCCTAAGCTCCTTCCTCTGGTTAACTCATGACTTTCAGAGCTCATTACAAGAATCCTGCTTCCAACCCAAGCCTGAATGCAGGTAAAGCATGGTCAGGACAATAGCCCAGATTCTCCTGTGAGCTCAGCCTGAACAACTAGTATCAGTAATGCAACTGAAAGAAGCCTGTTGAGTTATTAAATCCAATCTTTGGCAGTCATAGGCAACCATATAATGGAAGGATCCACACCCCTTCTTTGCTTTGCTGCAAAACACTTCATTAATCCATGACAAACTTAATTCTTTGATACAGAAATAAAGCACACAACAACTACCTCAAAGGACCAGAGAAATGTAGCAAAAAGGGTCATAATGTCCTAGGACCATGACAGAGTAAGAAGTCTGTCAGAGGGAAAAGCCCAGGTGATCTTCCAGGGTGGACTGCACCCTGTGTTACCTCAGGAGGCAAAATTCCCATTAACTCTTGATTTGACTCTCATTACTAACCTGGAGATCATCTCAGTTCTGAGTCTGAGGACCAGCGAGATGACCCCAACACTCACAAGGTTGCTCAGTTCTACACAGATCAGCTTTTCCTCTTGTCCACCTTTTCCTGTCCTGCTGTAGCCAATTTCTGACCTCCAGAAGGAGGAGAAACACCAAGCATGGCATCTTGTCCAAACCTTTCCTATTCCCCACAGCTAAGCTGAGCATCAAGAGAAGACATGATGTGCCCTAGGTGCTCCAGAGGACCATCAGCAGAATGGAATTAATAAATCTTTATCCCAACTTGGCAGGGGTCACAATCAACAGAGGATGTTGCCAGCAAATCTGTGACTGAGAACCTAGTTATATTTTCATGATTAACCCTTATTTGGAAGTTTAAATCTTGAGCCATTGCTGATCATCTCATATTGAAACATGAAAGTTCTAGGAAGTTATACATGCTAGCAAGGGACATGATAGGTAGGAGGCCTATTGCCTGCCAAATTAATTTATTCAGGGAAACACAGTTCAAATCAGAATTTAAGAAAATAAAAAATAAAAATCAGAGCATCTTTAAAAGTTCCTCAGCTCCTGCTGTTATTTTCCTGAATGACGTAATGTTCTTCTATTTTTGAGATGATAAACACTTCCACAGCAACAATTTTGATGTCACAAACAGAAAATAATGACTCGAGGAGAGAGAGAGACGAATGAGGAGCAGATGACCTCTTTAAGTTAATAATAATCCTCTTTTCCTGCAAGCACCTTTGGTGACAAAAAGCTAGAAGAAAAGAAATACAAAAATGAAGTGATACACAAGCCCCAGAACTGTCACTGGTGATATGGTTTGTTTTAAAGCCTCCAAACAAGACATAACTGGGTCTTTTACCCTGTAGCTATTGCTGCCCCCTCCCCTCAAAGCCAAAACAAAAATGCTCTTTTTCCTATTGTGGAATTATATCTAGAACATGATCTTAAGCACCACAGCAGTGCAGTTCCCACAGAAGACAAGGTCAGAGTTTGACCTTTCACTTTATTTTTAAACACACTTTTTTGCATTTGAACAAGTAAGTAGTAGCAGTTTAAGAGAAAAAAAAAAAAAAAAATCAGTTGATTCTGCTTCCAGCTGATACTTTTAATGTCCTTATTGCAGTGGTAGACCACCATAGTTTACTTCAGAGGGATGAACATAACCCAGTAGATTCTTTATATAGTTACTTTAGAGTGAAATAAATGTCTCAGAAAATGGCAGAATTGAAAGAAAAGGAAAAACACCAGATCATAAATTAGGGCAAATTTATGATCTGCTTCTAGTCAAGAGAATACATCAGGGAGAACAGAAGGATGCTAAGTGCAGTTCTGAAGGTGGGCAAGAGATGACTTCCATTGAAGTGCCTTGAAAGAAAGGGAGACTTTGGAAAGGAAAGCTTCTTAAACATCAAAAGATAAAGGACATCAATCAAGCTTAGCAAGTTAGTCTTTGAAATGCAGTACCAACTTCCAAGTCAGCAAAACGTGTATGATTTAAGTGTAACAGCACAATGTTCTCTCGTACTTCTGAAAAGTTACTTTCACAAATGAGACTGCATGTCTCTATCAACAAAATTCCCTTTTCTGCAGTCTGTGTGTTCAAAAATAAACCAGTAGAGCAGAAAATCCTCATGTTGAGAGAAATCGAGAGGACTGCCTAAGCTGCCTATTTTAAAATCTTTCCCAAAGTAGGATGCATCCACTTGCTTACATATGCCAGTGCACATCTAACCACTGCAGGTGACAATCCAATTGCGGTACGTTATTCAGACACTTTTGCAGCCCAGATTGAGTACATCAGGTTGAATGTGGAGCACCTTCCCGCAGTTGCTTTCAGTCCCCTGTTGGGAGGATATTTGAGCACTAAAGTGGCAGAGCCAGGTTAGAGGAGAAAGGGGGGGGGGGGCAACACACGACACACAGCTGCAGTGCTGGTTTTCTAGCTCAGCCGCTGAGTATATAGCAACCAAAGAGGCGACACATTTAAAACAACCACACCCATCCAGGCACACACACGTCTGCATTATTGGCTTCCATGAGATAAAAGGAGACATAGAAAATACAGTTTCACTTCCAGCTTGCAAAGATGATTGCAGACAACTTAGAGAACAACAAGACCACTGAAGTGTTGAAGCTTATTTTCCAAAGGTGCTGCAATACAGCCAGCAGAACGGAAAAACACACTGAACTTTGTAAGAGGAGCTGGACATAAGCAACATATGTATATTACTGGATAAATGCAATTTCTGAGGGACTTTCCCCCCACTTCAGCAGGGAAGTTTGGCATCAGCCCTGTGCTGCATACAAGGCAGTGAAGAGCAGTGCTTCCTCAAGCTGCCCCATGGGATGGGACAAGCACGGCCGCTTCCCCTTCTGGGGAGACTTCTCAAGGAAAAACTTCCACAAATTCAAGGGACCAAGACAGCAAGGCCTATTCTCTATTTAAAAAAAATATTATCATCATTTTGTTCTGGTCCTGCAAAGGAAGCCTGAATAAAGGAGACAGAAGGAAGATATTTACCTATTAAAAATAAATGTTTCAGACATTAATTTTTGAGACTTGCACCATATGGCTGGCAAATTTCTCAGGGAAAAAAAATCCTCCTGAGATTGAAATTGCTTTTGATAGGAACTTGAGCAAGGGTGTGCTCACTGGGGGCCTTTAAACACTTCTTGTTAAAGCAGATGCCTGGCTGCTTACCTGTGGCAACGACACATGGCTCTTCCTTTCATCGGGGATTTGGTTTATCTTTGAGCAGTTGGGTTTACAGTGCTTCAAGGACTTTAAAAAAATATGACTCGTTGATTCTCTTCCTATATACTGCTCCTTCAAGCAAAGACTAGACAGCATGCAAACCACATGTTAAATAATATTTAAATGCGTGTGCTCTTTAGCACCCCTGGTTTTGGGTGGCAGCTCTGTGCTGGGCTGACCTCCTCAAAGAGCACTGGGCAGACTGGGGAGGGGCTGGGGGAGATTTGGGCCAGTTTATAGTGAGCTTGAGACTGAAATTCTTAGGGTGAAACACAAACAGGCCAGGTAGGCTGTATCCTGGGATTCAGGATCAGACAGGGAGAGCCTCAACCTTCTCTCTCACCTGCACACTGGGGATCAGGCAGTACATTGACTGCAGTGTCCCTTTTACTCCATCCTTTGGATGTGGAGAGCTGTGCAGGATGCACCAAGGGATCTGGGAGGAACAAAAACTCGGACCTGTGTGGAATTTTGGCTCAGACATCACACTGGTGTTTTATCACCTCCATGATGAGGTGGGGAGTAAAGAAGGCAAAGCTCTTTGTCTCCCAGACAAGGGATAAGACCTGCTGAGGAGATACAGGTTCTGCCACTCACTCCTTGCAAAGAATGGGTTAACATCATGTGATAGACAAGGTCACATACACTTTTTTTTTCATTTATTGCTTGAATCCTGAAGTGTCAAGGTGCTGGTCAGACAGAGGGACTTCAGAATAACAGGGGAAAACACCTTTGGGAGAAAGCTGTAGGACTTTGCTGGGACTAGTGCCAGGGAAGAGGCTATGGCCCCTGTATGTCAGTGATACAGGAGGTGAGGGGCCACAGGAGCACCCCAGCAGCTGTAACGCAGCTGATGCAGGTCTGGCAGTTGATGGAGAGACCAGCTACCATGTGGTAGCTGCTTTGACCTCTGGAGGGCTGTACACATCCTGTGCAGTGCTCTTTGGCCTTCTGGCTCTCATGCCTAGAGTGGCTCATGGAGCTGAGAGCAAGTTAATGATTTTTCAAAGACAGCAAAGCCTGGGGTGAAGGAGGGCAGCATGAAGCCCTCTGGCCACACGATGTTGTTATGCCCCAATTCTTTACAAAGCAAAGATAGATGAGAGGTCTTAGCCCAGGTCAAACTATCATAATGCGGTCTCTTGGGGATGGCAATTAATCAGTAATTGGCACACATGCACAAAAAAAGGCCAGAGGAGGAGGGGGAGGGGAGAGCATCCCTGCGGACTTAGATCTAGCCCTGGTTTATGTTGCCCCTCCCTGGATGCAGGCCTTGCAGCTATGCCAGATCTCCCGCTGCTGCCCTGACACCCAGACAAGATGGGGGCTGCACTTCCTGGCCTCTGGCCACACTCACCAGCTTTTGTTTCACAGGAGCAGCTCCCCGCTGCTCCCCTGCTTGCGGCAGGAGCCTGGAGGATTTTGGTGCAGCATTACATCTTTTGGCTGCTTTCCCTGCCCCTAGCCCACTGCTGCTTTTTAAGGCAGTTTCTGAAAGGAGGGTCCATCTCCCAGGATGGCCAGTACATTCCCAGGAGCCCAGGAGAACTGATGTGACTGCTTGGCTGGTGAGCTGCCGTGTCCTGGGGGTACAGGCACAACCCTGCAGTGCAAGGACATGCAGAGAGCTGTGGAGCCTGGATTTGTTTACATACCTTATATGAAGCTGTACATACAGCACTAGGGCCCTCACAAGGGTGGACATGTCCCGCCATGCAATGCTTAGCTCTCTCCTGCTGCCCCCAAAGCCTGATCTTGTTGCTATTTTCAGCATCAGGACAACAGTGCCTTTTGTCTGCGTTTGCTTTTGCAATATGGATGCACGTATTTTCCCCCTTCCTTCTTCTCCCCTTCTCAATAGGCTCAGATGAAGCGCTGGATTATTTTCCCTTCCCTTCCCTTCCCTTCCCTTCCCTTCCCTTCCCTTCCCTTGCCTTTTCCTGTAATACCACTTCATTCCTCCCGCCATACCAAGGCACCTCTGATTTGTCGTCACAGAGCTACAGGCAGAACAGGACTCTTTCAGACAGTAATTGCAGGTTATGAAGTAATATCTGCATTGTGTCGTTGTTTTGATGAACACATGGTGATTGGGTCACTGTTGCCATCTCTCTTTCTCTCCCTGTGGCAGGTGACAGCGGTATCCGTGTCCCCAGCGCAGTCAGGCCTTGCCAGTGCCTGTATCCGCCTCTGAGAGTCCCTCAGGTGACACTTCCCATTTTCTTCTGCTTCTGTCAGCAAAAACATGAACGTTGCTTTTGCTGCTCCTTCCTTTCACTCAGCTCTGCCTTTCTGCCAATGTGTTTTTGTCACACAGGACTCCCCCCGCTCCCCCAAATGGCAAACTTTGTTAGTACAGATTGAGCTGCAAGCAAACCTCAGCACTGCCGAACCTGTAACGGGGCCTTTTGCACTTACCTGGGTTGTTACAAGCTATTAGTTGGGTACCTGAATGTATTGGGCTATGCAGAAAGATCATCGCTTCATTTTCTATTTGCTTCTTCTCCTCTGCCAGCTTTCTGTCATAGCAGTCAGACACCAAACTCCTACCCATGCACTTAATTTTCAGTACGGATGCCTAGCAAGCAAGAAGCAAGATTGGAAACACTTCTTCACTGCTGCACATGGTAAACATTATCAGCTAGGGGTCTGCAAGCTTTGATTCAGGTCAGCTGGCATCAAAGGAGACTCAGGAGTGTTTGCTTTCAATTCCAAGGGTGAACAAAATAATCTGTTCTAAAGCTCAGGCCCCCACCTCCCCTTCATCAGGGGTCTTGTTATGCGGGGGGAAACATGAGAGAGGAAAAATGGTGTACTGAGCAAAAGACTCCGCTTTGTTCTTCTGTGTTATGGCCGACATCAGCAGACCTCTGAAACAGGGAGGTAACCGTGCTACCACTTGTTCAAATATTTTGAATAATAAAGGCATTAGTTTAATAAAACTCCCAGAGGAGGAAGAGTTGCCCTCGTTCAGCATTTTCCCCTTTGAGCCTGAAGTAGCTGTGACCAGTGGTTAGTGATCTGAGAGTGGGGACAAAAGGGAGATGAAGATCAAGATTTAGCTTTTGTAAGAGGTTTCTTTTGGTTTTGATTTTGGACACAACAGTCACTACTGCCATTTCTTCTCCATCTGCTGCCTCCTTAAATCCAGAGTGGTGATGGGCAAAGCTGGAAAAACATTAATTTTCCCAGCTTAGTCTCTGCCTTTGCCCCAGCCATTTACCTTCCTGATTAGGCAAATTATTCATCTGTAAATATGAATAATTTTCAGCACCTTTGCATATTCTTTCCTTCTGGTCATTTCCTTACATTTTTAATTTATTTTGTGCAAAAGGAATTATTCATCCTGATTTCTGAGCATCAGCTGCACTCCCTCTCAGACAGAGCTGAACAGGCTGTAACCCTTCACTCCTGGTTCTGATGGAGAGGAAAAAGAAGTGTTTTGCAGGCACAGAAGTCTGTGACTCCAGTGATCCAGATTTGCTTCCTCTGTGTCCTTCTGCGTCACCTGTGGAGAATAGGGCCAGCAAATCTCCTGCCCCCTCAGAGGCACAAGAAAAAAAAACTGATCAGAAAAATGGTCAGATTCCAATGTGATCCATGCACCTGTCAACAGTAAATCATTATTGTTATTATTACTACTACTACTATTATTTTTATTATTGCAATTGCCTTATATTTGCTCTTTTTTTTCTCTAGCCAAGTGACTACTGAAGTGAAGCAGCTTCAAGAGGAAGGTGTGAGAGATATGTCCTGGGAGCCTGAGGGAGAGAGGAGGAAGCTAACCTGTATCTACCACATCCTGCACTAACGCTGGTGCTTTCTGAGGGGAGGGGGGCCTCTTTTTCCTCCTGCTGTATTTTTGAGAAAGGCTGGTAAATGCATTTAATCCAGTGCATACACCTCAGGCATTGGATTATTGGATTGAATACTCCTTGGGCATGAAACAAGGCACTTCCCCAACATCGAATGCAAACCCCCTCAGAGGAGCCATGGGAAGCAATGATCACATACTCCTGGAAGAATAAAATACCTCCATGCAGCCAGCCATTTCCCAGACTCAAGAGATTTCCTTGGGCTTTCTGGATGTCATCCCAAATCCTGTGAGCAGAGATGACCATCATTTAAAAGCATGTTTTCAGCTTGCTGCGTGAGTGGTGGTCATATAAGTAAGTCCTTCATGCCTCCTGCTGAAAGGGCATTTTAGAAGCTTCCTAACAATTAAAAGTAATGCAGCAGGACAACAAGACCTCTGGGCATGCTCCTGACTTCTGTACTGAGAATGAGCATGTTGCTTGTTGTGGATACACAATTGAATAAACTCAACCTCTCTTCTATTCTAGAAAAAATATTCCTCATCTTAATTTGGTCCTGTGAGCAGGTTGTGATCTTCTGTAAGCTTTTGAGAATGCTGTTAACCAAAATACGTCACAACTGTTGGCAAACTGTTGTTTCTGTTGCTTCCTCATCTATTTCTCTCTGCTCTGCATGACCTCTGACTCAGGTTTGATGACACTGTGGGAAGACCAGCTGAAGCTCCGCTGAGGCACCCCCTCCTGCCCATTCACACTACCTCAACACCCATTCAAAAAAAATGCTCTTTTTAGCTCTTTTTATGTTTTATTTTCTCCCCTAGCTGCTTCTTTCAAGCTCTGATCTGGTGGCACAGCCCCATCCCCAGGGACAGGGGAACTCTGTCCTGTAGCACTGCTGTAGAATTTACTGCTTCATCAGATCACAGCCTACTTGTTAATTCACTTAAATCACATGAAAAAGGGTTCTGGCTGTGGTGAAAGGATTGGGAATAAATAATATATCTTGCTCCAAAGTGTTATTTCTTCTAAAACGCAGTACATTTCAGGACACAACAGTTTGATGAATAAGCCTTCCGTCATTGACCTAGCAAGCAAATTAAATGGTCAGATATGCGCCAGGGCTGAAGATTTACAGCTTTCCAATACCCTGCCAACTGCTTACCCGTGTGCCCGCTCCACCATTAATTTCTCCCCTCAGCACCTTCCCTGACACCATCTCTTACAGCTGGAGAGTCCTTTGGCAACTCCAGACTCATCAACTCCCCCCTTAGACCCTGCTCCTTTTGTGCTGCCCATTAAACTGAGTGACAGCAGCCCTGTGGTGGGAAAGGCATGGCTTCAGTGTGCTGTGCCAGGGGCAGCTCTTCCATCCTTAGTTCACCCTGCCTTTCCCCTCTTCTCTTATCTGAATATCCATGTATCCCTCTGGCTCTTGGCTTCAAGGAGCTGGAAAGGTGAACATCCAGCAAAACAAATCTTGTCTTTTATTTTTTAAATTACGACACATAGATTTGTTTGTTTTTTGGGTTTTTTTTAGTGATTTGCTCTACTTTTGGGTAGAGAGTTACTGCCAGCATCACCATAACAATCTTGGCTCTATCAGCTGTATCAGCTTGGAGTTGTTCACATCCATGTAACCTTTTCTGCTAGATGTGTGGGGATCCAGTCCCACTGATGTAACAGCATCCATGCAGGAGGCTGTCCCGATTTAATTGTTACAGATGGAGCTAAAGCACTACCAAAACCACATAGGTAAGCTCTTGTACATCATGTGAAAGTACAGCAGGGCTCTTGCTGCTGAATGAGGATGCTCAATGTAGTCTATTACTTTCCACCCTACAATAACCCATGAGTAAGATTTGAACAGTTATCATTCATCAGCACTTGACCTGGTATTCACCTACAGAAATCCTTAATACAGCAATTTTCTTTCATATCAGTGACTCTTTCCATTTTCCCTCCAATTTTCAGTCATCCTCCCTTCCTGGTCTCGCACCCTTAAGCTGTCTGAAAACACAATTGCACATGCACGTTGACCTTGATTTCCACTGCACTAGGCTAAATTAGATCCTAAAACTGTGAATTGTGGTTCAGATTAGGGACTCACAGCCTTAGATGCAGTTGAGCTGATCTCAAAGATCAGGTTTCCGTTTTGCTAAGGACATGAGAAGCTGCAGGAGATAACACTCATTGGGGGCTATCTGAAATATTAATCACCAGAGGGCACATCCCTGGGCAAGGATCTGTTAACATTCAACTGTTCCATTTTCCAGACACATGGCTCATTTCTTTTCCCAATGGAAAATATTTCTCTGACTGCTTGCTTTCTCCTTTGGGCTACCCAATGCCATCTCCCTGGGTCTCTTTATTCAGGATTATAGGTATCCCCTCACAGCCCCAGAGTTTGAGCTTGGGAATACATGACATTGCTTGCAGAGGTGCATAAGATTTTGTGATTTGTTTGTAATGGGAGAGGAGCTTTCTGGTTGCAGGGAACATTGTGGAGAAATGGTCTCCTGAGCTGGCATGGATGACAACTCACAAATAGACCTGCTGGGGCTGACAGCTCCTGCCTACCAGCGTGCTCCACCTCAGAAAGGCCCAAACTCCTTCACAGCCCAGCTCCCTATGAGCACGGGGGCGATTTTGGTCTGTGTTTAAAAATAACCCACTAGTGCATTATGCTTTGAGCCCTCCCATGTGGATGCGGTGGCTATAGTTCTGGGGCAGATGGGTGCTGAGGCTTCTGTACATGCCCTGGGGGTGGATGCTCCAGACTTCCTAGCATTATATAGAGGAGATCTAGAGGCCCCCAGCTGGACTCCTGTGACTTGAACATATTAGAACACGTTGTACCAGGAGCTACAGAAAATAACCTCTCTCATAATATGGGAAGCCTTTTATTTTATTAAGTTACTTTCCAGCATGGGCACACACAAGAGGGAGAAAGGGAAATTTCTTGCAGGATTCAGATGGCAGGGATCCATGGCTTGCTCCAGCTGATGGGTGGGAGACACTATGTGAAAATAAACACGTGGTCTTCCTCTCAGCTCCGTTGGCAGGAACAGCAAGAGCCGGATGCAAAAGAACAGGGAGCTGGCTTGATCCTTCTGTTCTGCCCAGCTGGATGCCAGGGGAGAGACTTTGAAGGG
>NW_020799091.1:66028212-66050173 GCF_003259725.1 Athene cunicularia
GGGGGGGAAACGGTGCTTGGCCTGCACCAGAACAGGCAGGAAGATACTTGGTGTCCGAATAGTCCGTGTTGACACCACTTCATCATGCAGCCGTACCAGTCCACATATGCTAGCAGATAAATGCACCCATTTCACAAGGATGTTGTCTGGTCTTCCATCCTCCCCATAATTAATCGCAGACACAACAGTGCTACCTAGCAGAGGATTTTTTTTTTTTTTTTAATTAGAGAGGAAGAACTATAAATAGTGCTTACAAACACACTAGCAACTCATGGCTCTGTTAATCTTTAATTGTGTTGTGCCTAGCTGTGGCACTAAAAAAAAAAAGAATCAAAAGGAACACAGGCCTCTAAAAAGTGAGTAACTATAGCTAGAAGGAAGGTTAGACATTGTCAGCATCTCACCACTGGAATAACCCAGTTATCCCTTGAATACTTCAGTTTAGGGATAGGATTAAAATTAAAATTCAGGATACAGTAACATTAATGGTTGGGAATAGGACAAAGCCTAAAGCTCCAGTTGGCACTGGACTGCCAAAGCAATGAGTAAGCTGAAAAAAACTGTATCCTTTGACAACTTTTTCCTCTGGGCCACGGATGTAGGACTTCGGCTGTAGATGAGCTGAGGTAAGAGTCAGGGGTAGGGTTAGAGTTGGGACAGGAACAGGGAGAGAGTTGGAGGAAGCTTCCAAAATAAGGAGGAGGCAGCAAAAATGTTTCTCCCCAACAACATTTTCATTTAAATGGTGGCTGGGGTTCTGGGCCCAAGGGTCATTCCATGCTTAGGATTAGGGTTAAGGTATGGGTTACCTAAAAGATTGTTCCTCCAACATCTTCATTGGGACCATGGCTGGCTGTCCCTAGTTGTAGTTATTCAAGGCCAGGCTTCTGCTTTAAAACGGAGAGAAGCCCTGAAGCTTCAGTTGATGTTTTGTTTCCCACAGGCTGCCAAAAGAAGTAGCAGTCTCCTAAAAGATCATTCCTTTGACAATGCTTGATTTAGGCTTTGGGTCCTCAGCAAAGGGTTCATCCCATGCACAGTGTCAGAGTTGGGTTTAGTGTTGGGAAACGGACAAAGCCTAAAGCTCCAGTTAGTGTGGCACTGGTGATGGGCTTCTGATGGAAAGTGTGGGCCACTGAAAGATTTCTCCTCTGATTGCTTTTTCATCTGGACCATTGCTCTGGGTGTCTGGCTAAGGATCAGCTGTGCTCAGACTTTAGGGCTAGGGATGGACAAGAGACAAAGCCTAGAGCTTCAGCTGGCATGAGTCTGAAAAGGGTTTGGAAAAGGCTGGAATGAAGAGCAAAAAACTTACCCCCTGCTAAATTCTTTCTCAGCCAGTGGGTGAGTATTCCCATCTACGGAGCAGCCCACAACTCACTTCAGGGTTACAGTGAGGACACTTACAGGTCCTATAGCTCCAGCTGGCATGGGGTTGTTAATGCACTGCCAAAGGAAAGGAGAGGCTGCAAAGAACTTTCTCTCCTCACAACTTCTTTATTTTGGCCATGGCTTAGCCTCTTTTGGCAAATGCTCAGCTCACACACAGGGTTTAAGGTTAGGTTCAGGAGAATGTCAAAGCCTAGAGCTCCATGTGATGTGGAGCTGCCAAGGAACTCCGTCCGAGGGACTGGCTTCCTTAGGATTTTGCCACTGAAAACTTCCTCACTGGTGTGGCTTGTGCTACTTGGTGATAGTCCAGCCAAGGCCAGTGTTTAGGGTTAGCATTAGAAGAGGGAAAATCCTCAAACTCCAGTCAGGTTATGACTGAAAAGAGAGAACACAAAAATATTTCTTCCCTGATAGCTTCTTGATTTCTGCTATAGCTTGCAGTCCTTGGAAAAGGGCTTAGCCCATGCCTAGGGTTAGGGTTTGAGTTGGGAGAGGAGCAAAGCTTAGAGTTTCCATCAGCTCGGGGCTGCCAAAAGACAGGACAGGCTGCAAAAATACTTCTCTGGGAACTTCTTCATCTGGGTCCATGGCTTCATGTCCTTGGTTAAGCCTCAGTCAAGTCAATTTGTCAAGGGATGTCAGTAGATATTTTTCTAAGTCAGTGGGAGTTTAAATCAAGCCTTATTTAGATGTTACATAGAAGTCCTTTGAAATAATGATCCCACCCAAATCTCACAATCATTGAGCTGCATCCAATGATTGCCCACAGTGCTCAAAAGGAGGAAAATATCACTGATGTGATGTAGACACCATAAATAACTCCATGGGGGACACACTTCTTGTCTGTGCAAACCAGAGGATGTGATCTTCAGACGAATTAATCATTTTCTCATGAGCAGATTCTGGTCATAACTTCATACGTGCAAGCCTGTTGACATTTCCACTTAAGTAGCACCAAGTAAGTCCCTCCTGGGACATGGCCAATTCAACACTGTATTACCACAACAATTGAGCTCTTCAGTGGGCAGTCATACATGAACAGTTTCAGCCAAACAGGTCACAGTATGCATCAAGAAAATTTCTAGCCTTCAATTTTTCTCTTTTGCTCAACAGGATCAGTGGGAGGGTTCACTAGCTCCAAAACCTGAACAATACCTACTAAATGTGTTCTTCAACCGGAGACTGGAAGGAATTAAAGTAAGGGTATACTTTTACAACCTGCTTCTGCTAAGAAGATGATGGGGAGGGCAGGGCTCACTTTGGGGAACTGCAATTTGAGTACAGCAAGGAAACAGAAAAGCACTTGAAGCTAAATAAACTCTTCCTGGCAGAAAAACATGGATTAATGAGAAATGGGGAAATAATAAGAAGGGTGAAATTATGAGGAAAGGAATCAGTGAGTAAAGAGAAGGCCAAGGGCTCCTGTTAAGGGGAAAGAGTAGTGATTAGAGTGGGTGTCATGTACAGGAGACTCTTCAGAGCTAATTCTCACCTACATTTGCAACAGTAAAGGGGCCAAGAAGCAAGTCTCTCAAGCTAACAGTCAATGGCTCAGGAGTGTGAGTGGCCTAGTGGGATAAGAAAGGATGCTCATGTACTGGCACTCATGCCTGGCACTCATCTGATGCAGGATGGAGGCAGAAATAGACCTGACATCTCACATAAGTGGTTCAGCTTTTCCTGTTACTTAGATGTGGCTATTAGCTACCAGCTAATATCCAGTCATAAGTAACAGGAAAAAAAAAAAAAAAAAAAAAAAAAAAAAAAAAAAAGTGATTAATAGGAAACCCTGTGGAAAAATATTCAACCTCCTCTAGCGTTTCATGGATGGCAATCTCCAGGACACTGCCACCTGCACCTGCCACCGACTACTTGCACAGCGTGGATCACTGATGGTGCAAGTGTTGCGGGTGGCCTTGCATGACCAGCCAACCTGTGCTCAGATAACTGCATTCATGGAACAACGAGACCCAGGAGGGTCTGCCACGCTGCCCAGCTGCCACATCAAGCCCAGCAAAACTGCTCTCATGGATAAAGCTAAAGTGCCGCAGGTTAACTCCCAGCATCTATACCCATCTTTGGAGGTCAGAGAAAGCAATGAAGGTCTTGTACTTGTACTTAATATGGTATTTCTTGGTTTGCCACCCTGAGCTTGGTGCTATGGAAAGATTTTCATACTTGGCACTAACAAAGTCTGGGACTGGCAGGGGCAGGTGGGTGCAGAGGTTGTCTTGTGGTTTTTTATTAATTGAAAATACAGTTTAGCACACAGTGAGACGTGCTAGTAGGTCCCATCACGTGCCTGCACCTGCATGCAGTTAAACAGCTTGTTGGATCAAGGCCACAAGGAAAACATTTGCTGGGATGGAAGAAGAGAAGGACAAACCCCACAAGATCAAAACAACGCACTTGGCACTAGTATCAAGGACCTGATTTGGTGCCACAAGGATCTCGGCTCTTCCCAAAGGCATACAGGGATCAGGGCACAACCTGTTTCAGGTCGTGCTGCAATCTCAGCCATGTTACAGGTCTGCAAGCGCCAGACAAAGCGTCAGTTTTTAGAAGCACGGATGCAAAGCTAACATGAACTGAAAGTTGTTTATGCCCTAGCTCAAAAACATGACATTCAAATCCTATTCAGAATTAGCCCTGCAAAATTCAAGCAAACTTAATAGCTCATATCAAAGTTGGCCTCACTTCAGGAAAATTTCTGTTGCCTTTGTAAACACAGCTGAGTCTCCATTTTTCTCTTTCCTATTGGCAACGTACTTCACTTGCTAAATAAAGATATCTAAACAATCTCTCTTTGTACAATAATTTTTATGCTTTCCCCATCAGTTTATTTCAGTCAGCTGCCTCTACTCTGTGCACTACAGTGCAAAGCAGCATTCACAGTACGCATTAAAAATGTCTGGGGTTTTTGTCAATATACTAACAGGAAAAACCAAAATTTTCTGGATGTAAATAGAGGGTGACAGAAAGCCCCTCTTTCATCACATTCCTTTACAAGACAATGCCCTACTACTGTTCCCATTACAAAAATTTCATTTTTCTGGACAGAACTAATGGTACAAATTTATTCCAGTGTAAAATCTAGTATTCGGAATCTACCCAAAAATCTTTTCCATGTATAAAATATTTAATTTATCCATTATATATCCTAAAATCACTATTGCTCAAAAACCATTAGTTATCTCTGCAACATAAACACTTACTTTATAATGAAATTGCTTTTATTTTTGCCTTCCCTTGGAACTCCCTATAACTAATTTCCATTTATCCTCACCCCCAGAGGGGAGTTATCCTGGGCAGAAGTATCTGCTCAAAGAGAACTAGAAACCGATAGCTTTTTCTATCCAGTCATTTTAGAATTTATGCCAATGAGCAGAAATCATTGTTCAGCAGACTACTACTGACTTTAACAGCCTTTTGGGTTGAGGGCAATCCCAGCAGCAGTTACTCAAAAATACCCCACCCAGGCAGTTATCTGAAACAACTTACCAGCTTCCCCAGCAACCCAGCAGCCAATGATGGTGCATACTGGAGCAGCAAACCTCCCTGCACCTTCAGCTGCAAACAGCAGCATTGCTGCACCCAGCCTGAATTTCTGCCAGATATTAATCCTAAAAAGCAAGAGCAGCATTAGCTTTGAATGCAGATGGGCCATGCCAGACTCTCCATGTACTCCAGCCTTAGCCTAGTGACTTCCCACGTGTCAATCCAACCCCAGCGTTTTTCTAAAACTCATCCTTAGAGGAGGAACTCCTGTGAAACAAATTGTTACACAGGTGGTGTAGTCTGGTCCCTATTAAAATAAAATAGGGGATGATGATGAGAGGTCACACACATTACTAGGTCAAGAGAGAAGAAAACTGTGTGCTTACCAGTGGCATCATCTGGACAGCAGTGTGGGCTCTGTAACTGATACATGACATTTTAAGCATGCGTGAGTCCTCCTCACATGCTGCAGGGAAAAAGCAACTCCCCCGAGACTTGGGAAGAAGAATTTACTTGCCTCCCTATGTCTCAGCTTATGAGTGGGCTCCATTAATTTGGTTTTAAATGACTCTGAAGACAGTGCACAGTTACCATCCAATCTACTCAAATAAATTATTTGGTTAAAAAAAAAAAAAAAAAAAAGCCGTTGTTATTTCCATGTGAGAGCGAGTGCTTCTCACTTACCAGCTGCACAGGCAGAGCTTTGTTCAATAACCCCTACGCGCATTTCACAGAGGGACAGATTGTGCCTGGCAGAGAGGATGGGTGTGGAGAGCATCCCACCGGTGTGCCGGCCCGGTGGCTAACCGCAGCCGGGATGGGGGGCAGAGAAACTGTGCTGGTCTGTTCGAGCTGCCAGACTTCCTTAAAGGAGATGGTTTTCCTTAACTCCTGTTAGGAAGTTTTGGTCCCTTGAGAATGTGCCCTGTGGCCAGTTGTTGCCCAGCTGTTGCAGGGCTTGTAATTTAGCTCCATGCCTCGATCACTGTGAAAAAGGTGAGAGAGAAGAGACGCACAGAGAGGAACATTGATTTTTAAATGGCATTTTGTTTCAGAGTAACACTCAATCAGAAGAGACTGAAACATCTCCCATTAGGCTTCTGGAAAATAAACCTCCCCTGGGTTTTGATCACAACAGGCACAGGCGAGGGCCATTCGCCCTGGCACTGCATGTTGTGCTCATGTGAGGGGCAGCCTGCACCAGCTCCCGCCTGGGACCGGTGCAAGATGGAGACCCAGCCCTGCCATAGGGATGAGCACAGATCCTCAGGGAAACTGCTTGTTCCACAGGCTGGGGCTGGGATAAGCCCCTTCTTGGGGTCCTGCATAGAAAAGACAGCTATCATCTGTCTCCAGCCCTGCGCATAGGAGCCTCGATCCTACTGTTACACATTTGGCATCCTACACATGCCACTGTCCCCACAGAGAAGATGGTGAGTGTCAGGATAGAAGAAGAAAGGCCTGCCTAATTTTTGCATCACACTCAGCTTCAAAAGGGCATCAGAAAGACTTTTTCCCCGCCATGAGAAGACAGAGCCTAGAAATAAGCACCAATTTTTGGCTCCATCTGCACTCATATTGCTGGAAATAATTTTGAACTACAAAAGTACAAAAGGCACCTTGTGCTTGTACAGAAGCAGCAACACCCATGGAGTGATTCAAAAGGAAAAGGTTTGGTTTAGCCTCCAAGTTGCACTCACCACTTTGTCAGGATCCAAGCTTCCCGCTCACTTTTTTTTAATGCAAATAACAAGAAAATTAATAAAACTGCACAAGGTTTAAGATTAGACAACAGGATTTTTTCTCAGCACAGATGTTACTGAAGTCCAGTGGATCCGTAAAATAGGAAACTTGCTATGAACAGGGGTGGGGAGGCAAGGTTTTATAACCAGTGAGGACATGGATGGAAGACCAGCAATACCACCAGTCAGTTCAGTCAGCTGCGTAACTTCTGCACCATAAAAGTTCATGCTTGTACTGAAAACACAATTGCTAACTTTCTCTGCTGGCATGAAGGTTTCTTCAGATCAGATCAGAGGTGCTCAAGCAAAATTAAAGTGGCAGTTTAATTCTGCTGCTGTACAGCACCTGCTTTATGAACAGACAGCATCTACATCTGGAACTGTCAATCCAAACCCTTTAATTTACTTCAGAACTGAAAGCATAAAATTTTATAAAGAAGGAAAAAAAGAAGGGGTGTAAGAATACCACATGGCAATGCCTCACGTTACAAACACGTATCTGCAAAATTATAATAAGAATGCCTCAATCACAACGTTGATTTTACACAAAAGTAGAATGGTTCCAGAAATGAAACAGAACAACCTCCTTTTTTGGTCTTTGTCTGGCTCTTCTAGTTGCATTAGACATGCAAACTACATATATTTGCTTTTTCAGACAAACACATGGGAGACAATGAAGCAATCTTGTCCATGGCAGGAGCTGGATGCCTACTTAACACATTTTACTAAACTTTCCAAGTCAGCGTTTCAGCTGAGCCAGGAGAATAAACACGGTATCAAGCCCGGGTTCATGAACTTTGGTTGATGCCACCTCGCCAGACACTCTGTAACACCAGAACCTTGGTGCTCACTGCTCACCTCTTCTCTCAGCCAGAGCAGGGACAATGTTGAGCACTGACAACTGCCTGCTTGGGTGAAAAGCCCTGGAAGGAGTGAGTGGCTGCCAGCAGAGGCAGATCCTCCAGTTCTTGCCATGCCTCCAGTACAGAAACTTGGGGTGTGTGGAGTTAAGATGTGCTTTTGCAGCACCATGAGAAGGGGTTGTTTAGCTGCAACATTGGTTAAAAACTTAAGAGCAGGATGAGACACAGAGAGATTGAGACTGTTTGTAGCCTGGGTAAGAGCTGGAGTCAGGGAAGAGAGGAAGATCTGAGACTTCCCAAAGCATCTCAGACCCCAGACTAAAGAAAGGACAACCAATAAAAGGAAATTCTTATAAGTACATCAACTCAACAATTTCTGCCTTAGACTGTATGTTTCAAGAGCCTGCCAAGTAATAAAAATGAGCTGGTTTTAGAATCCCTTCCCAAATGGCTGGTTAATAACTCAACAACCAACCCTGCATTTGTGAGGTCACCCCTGGCTGTGCACGGAGTGGCTCCACACACAGCTACAAGAAAGCCCCACGCTTTCAGCTTTGTTTGGTGTTAAGAGACACTAAACTGATTACGCCTGTTTGTACTTCCAAAACGTGCTCATAGAGCGACTTAAGTCCTGTTATTAGCACTTGACATGACAGACTGGTTCTCTGGACACAATGGCAGCTCCACTCAGTGCTCAGGCAATCCCCTGAAGAGGAATCCCGAGGCGTTCCTGCAGCTCAGCCACACCTGGGTGAGCTGGGTCTCACCTCTGGAAGGATCAATACCAATGACTGAAAGACATACAGCACTCTCAGCTGTGCAAGTACCGTGTAGCATCCCCAACGCTAGCCAGCTCATGAAATTGTTGGCATTTATCTGCTCACCCGTCACTTGCATTAGCTTTCTTACTGCCAACTGCTAGGACGATCCAGTTCTAAAAGGCTCCACTGCTGCATTGTACATCCTAAATTATATGTACAGTGCTCTGCCATAGGAGAAGAGCAAAGTGACTTATTTCTGGGTGAACAGAAAACGTCCCCTTTCTCTCAAAACAGTAATTACCATGGGCCACATTCCAATGCTAGCCTTAGTCACAGCAGAAGTTATGAGAACAGAGATTATTTGTGGACTAAGGTATTTCTCAGCAGGTATCAGGATGTTCGGTTTTCAGTCCTAAAGCATCTACGATAAATACCACATTTTTAATTATTTCAATTTATCTTTAATCAAACGATGTGTAACTCCAGCGCCTCCCTTTCTATTTGCTGATAGCTGCTTCCATAGATGCACAGAAAAGCATTTAATTAGTGCAAATTTTAGACCAGAAATAGCTATGCAGATATCTGTGAAGATGCTAAAAATGTCAGGAGAAAAGCAAGATAAATGTCAATGTTATTAAAAAGAAATGCCTGCTTAATGTAACATTTACCTAAATGTTTTCCAGGAAAACAGTAAATACAGAATTTAAATCCTGATGTAGCACAATTACATACAGGCTCAAAGGGTAAACTCCACCCCTACACCGAAAGGCAGCCGGAGATGAAAATCTCATTCCAAGCCTTGATATCATCTGTGCTATTCCTCTGCACAAAAGTGGATTTTATCCAACATACAGTGACTTTGTAAACAACCGACTTCCTTTTACCAATAATGAATTTAGTTTTCTAGTGTTTCCTTCCACATCCACAACGGTGCCTTATCAAACCCCACACCCTGGCAGAGTGTCAGGATTTATACTCCCTCTTCCATCCATTGGGGCCTCTCAGTCGCTGCTCTGCAGGACCAAAGCCTCAGGCCCCCGCAAGACCTCCTGCCTTGAGCTCTAAAGCCCCAGTATTGGGCAAATAATAAATGAATGTTTCTTACATTCTCCCAGTTTATCAAATAATGCAGATGGCTATTCCAGTGAGCTGACTTACTCATCACCTCAGCAGTCTCCAGTCTGCATGCACATCTGCAAACAATATCAGTAATGATTTTATGTTTTCTAGCAAGTTACCGAAACAAGTGTTAAACAGTGAAAGGCCAGCATAGAATCCGCCAGGAACCCTGCTATACACACACCAGCTCAGAGATGATTCCCTCCATTCATCTCCATTTAGAGACCTGTCGGTGTCAAAAACATTTTCTCTTGGACATCGTTCAATTTTGTCTCTGGATCAAGATGTGAGGGAGGCCTGCTCAGAAGTCTACTGCATCTTTTATCAGACAAGCTTATAATCTTGGTAAGGTAAAATACATCAAGCTGATTTGACAAGATCTGTTTTCTTTAGGCTCAGGTAGATAGATGCTAACAAAGTGGTCCTTCCTTAATCCATTATTAAAGGATTCCTATTTCAGTTGTTCCATTATTTTGCTTTGGATCAGTGTCAAGGTGACAGACCTATACTTACCACCAGCACTCGATTTTCATAGCTTGTTAACAATATGCTTTTTTCCACTCACTAAAAAGCAACATATAGAGGTCAACAGAGCTCCTCTCTTCAGCTCTTTAAAAATTCTCAGATATGAATATCTTAGATTTAATATTCTATAATGTTCAGAGTCAGCAGCTGTCCTGTGTAACCTCTAGCTGCTGTCTCAATGGAAAATACTTCAATTTCATATTCTGTGATAAAGCTACATCTCCTGTTTGCTAGGCCAGGCAAAACTCTGTGCATTAGTACTGGCTTGAACACCAATCTCAACAGAAACCTTAAAACCTGAGCCAGTCTCCAGGTTGAACATTCAAAGCTTCCACCTGAAAATATCCTGGAAGCCAGTTTGAGCTCTACACAAGCTTATCCTCTCAGCTTCCTAAGAATAAGGTCTTTTTTAGAACACTGAAACAAAAAAATTGACTCAACAGTAAAGTTTCTTTACTGTTAAGCAGGTATTTTTATTAGCAGCTCTGGGGTTGCCCTGGGGATTCTCCACCATAAGGGCTCCCAAGAATTAGCAAGGGACATCAGTTTATATATAAACAAATTATATATATTTATTAGATTTTCTGGAAAGAGGTGTCTTATGATAATGAGTTCCTGGAATTCATTTACATATTCCAAGCATGCGTAGTAAAAGCAGAGTGAGGGTCTTCAGTGGCTGAAGGAAGAAGTAAGTAGTCTTCTTCACAGTGTTCACTAGTTGACTTTTCTGGAGCATGCACTGTGAAGTAAAGTCCGGGTACCTTCTTCCTAAATCAGCAAAATCATCCTCCCTATAATAGGGTCTCTGTGTCCTTTTATTCAAGTCCCCCTTATCTTAGTTTTCCCATTCTGGGAGTTGTCCAAGTGTCCACTGAAGGTCTTGAGTCTCTGCTATCAGTGATTTAAGTAGGGAGAGTTTTAATCTTGTCTAAACAGACAAAGAGGCCTAGGGGAACAGTTAAGGAGTCAGGCAGGAGTCCTTGGGAAACAAATGAAGCAAAACACAAGCAAAATTTTGAAACAAACAAAGCAAAACAAAAGCAAAGCTTTCATGCATCATAGTTTAGTCTTAATCAATAATTGTCAGAAATTCATTTGCTTGAGCCCTTTCAACATATTTAAACATTTCTGGTTGAGCTATAACAATTCCTTTGACACTTGTGTGATGGATTAGGAGGGAGTATAGAAGGCTTCATACTGAAGAGTTAAACCTTTTCTAAACTAGAATAAAATAAAAGCTACTTAATGTGGGTTATGAGCAAGACCTTGGATCTCTTCCTAATTTGACCAGACTGACCTATTCCCCCCAAAAAGCCATGCTGGAAGGATCACCCTAACATCAGGGTAACACTCAACTTCATATACATCACAAGAACAGTGACAGAAATCAGCACACATCCTCACATGCACTGGCAGCTCCTAAACCTGCAGGAGCTGGACTGCCTGACAGGGGGAAAGCTGGGTCCTTGACACTGTTCAGACTAATAAGCACATGCTTGAGAAAGATCAGAACAGCGGTTGTAATTTCCATTTGCATTATTTGTCTCTGTCGCATACAAACAGTGGCTGGCCCACATCTCTCAAATATTCAAGGAGGAAATTCAAGATGTTAGTATGTGCCTCCCCCTCACAGGCTGGGGGTCAGAGTACACAAGTTATCTGCTTCTTCACACACCACCCCCCTGGCTCTGTTGGATCACTTCTGACAATGTAACGCTGCAGCTTGAATGTCTGTGAAGTTTTGAGCAAGCTGTAAAAAATTATCTTCCTCGTGGAGGACAGAAAGAGGTATTTGCAGACTATAAAAATTGCATTTGCATTGCCCAGATATTATCAGTTAATATAGAAACATAATACTACTTCTTAGTAACCCAGTAATACCTAACTCATCCTAATTTCCTGTTGTTTCTTTCAGGAGACAGCACGTCAGAACAGCTGTGGCAGCAAATACACCCTTCAACAAGCTGGAGATGTCGCACAGAGTGCTCCTTGCACTCACACCACAGGAGTTTTCGTGGAATGGCCCCCATTAGATGCCTGTTAGCAATCCTTTCCATTGCTTCAGCTTACTCCAGCTGCTTGATGCACAACAGCAGCAACAGGCTATGGCCAGACAGAGTGAACAATGTAGTTCTGCTTAAGAAGTACGTACCATCAAAGATACAGCTCTTCATCCCCCTCAGAGAAAAACTGCCCCCTCCCCAATAATATTTTAAAATATCCATTGCAGAATTTACTGGAACTGCTTTCAGTGACAGAAACCATGCTGTCGGTATGAAAGACAAAACTGCAACGTAATGAAGAATGAATGCCCACTTGTGCAAAAGCGCAATCCTAGAAAGCTATGCAAACATTCGAAAACAACAGCTCTTTTATTTGGCCATAATACTGCCCTCGTGTTCAATTCAGTTCACCAAATAAGACAACCCTGTATCATCAAAGATGATCTCATCGAAAAGCAGATCTTAGGAAGTTTTCTTGTATAGGAGGTTTTAACCGCCAGCCCTGATGCAGCCCGAGTAGAAGCGGTGTTTGCTCAGCACATTCTGGTGGTTTCAGAGACAAAGCCAGCATTCCCAAGGCTCAAGATAATCAAGTAGATGAAGTCATGCACTCTGGCTGCTCCAGAAAGAGAAATGGATTTGGAGGGGGAGGGGGAGGTGTGGAGGGAAACAGGACGGACCACATTTAGCATTACCGCATGGAAAAGGAGAGGGGAAAAATGTTCCCCTTTTAATGATATTCTACATGAATAACACGCTGGCATTACCAATAAATAGTATTAGACGGGATGAACAATTTAGCCCCAGTAGAAGTCAGACTCCTAGGCAGCCTGTCTAAACACAGGCACTGCAACGGACCACCTATGTCTGTGTGCTGCTCCCAAGGACAAAGATCTCCAGTGGCTACAGAGGGAGCTTAAGGACAGTGACTTCTTATTTTAGGGATCTCAATTAAGCATCACCTTGTTATCTTCCCCATCTCTGGAGGAAGACACTGCTAATGCCAGTCAACAACACAGAGAAACAAAAGTTGAATCACGTGCTTACAATAAACCCTTCAATTTTGAAGCCTGCTTAGGAAGCAGGCTAGGGCAGAGGAGGAGCACAGAGCAGCTCTCGGTAGCAATATTTAAAGGCAGCTCAAGGTTGGGAAGCAGGCAGAGATTAGATATTGATAACCACAAACATTTTTGAAAGCACCTGGGGTTTTAAGAGCCCTTGGGTTTTGGAGTTCAACTCCAACTGCTTAAGGGAAATAGATTTTCAGTCCTTTCTAGAAAATCCTGTACTGGCTGCTTAAAAACTGAAATAATTGTATTGACCTATCCCTGAACTCCTGTGCCTTCTTTTTATATTCATCTCTGCCTGCAAGCCCTCCAGGGAGGGATCTGGCCTCACACTGCAGCATACTTCTGGGGCTTACATTGCTATTATTATAATGGACAGGTTTCTTCTTAGACTGAGGGAAGAGTTTGGTGAAAATCCTTTCCATTCACATGTGTTTTCAATCATTTTTTCCTCCTTACTACACACACATATCTTTCCAATTCAAAAATACATAATTTCCCTGCAGATAGCACAGCTGGATGGGTACAGCTCATTACTTTCTTAGAAGCTTCTTTTCTTCCAAATTCTTTATTTTTATCTTAACTCACTTTTTTCTTTCTTCCACCTGGATACAGATTGTAGGCACGGTGTCTGCTGCTGGATGGAAGTGTACTATATTCCAGTTATCCACTGCATATTAGATACAGACACCTCAGGGTAAACTGGAAAACTCCTGAAGGAGCATCTTTGGAAGGAAAGCCCATGCCAGGTACCATGCCGGAATTTCTCTTTGTATGAGACAGGCAGCTGCAGTCGGGCTCAATTCACTCCTACTGCCACTGAAATGGCAGCATTGAACTTTAACAGTGAAAACAGTTTACACTTAGGCATTCCAGCCATGGATAAAACATAGTTAGCATCTCTGTTGTCAAACATCCCGCCGTCTCTCGCCACATTGATTTCACTTCATGCTGAGTCTAGTGGCAAAATCCCAACGCTAATGAAGTTAATGGGAGCTGCACCATTGGATTCAAGAGGGCTGGGATTTCACACAGACTCTTCACTCACAAAATTCCTTCCGCTCACCTCTGAGCTTAAAGGCACTGCCTGTTACACCCAGCATGGAGGATCTGGGGCTGATCCAATATCCTTTTAAGTTAATGGAAAGGCTCCCACTAACTTTAATGAGGACTGAGATAGATGATTAGTGGATGAGAGAGGAAGATATTGTTCTACAGCCACTTACATTGCCTTTTTAACCCCTCATGTACTTTTTTTGTGCTTCTTTTATCCCCCATGCTGATCTCAGTTGTTCCCAATAACGATTTTGCAAGAGTCGGGAAAAGGAGCCTCCCATTATAGTTGTTCAGTTCTTTACTCTTCCCTCCTCCTCCTATTTAATGTGAGCAGTAACTATTGAGGAAGTCTAAATATCAACAAAAGCATTCTGGAGAAAATACATAGCTGTAAGAATACACTAGAAAAACAACAAAAAAAAAAATCTGTGTAACTGTGGTTGAGAGTATGGCATGGCCTCAGTTATGCCTGCAGCTTACAGCAACCTCTCTGCATTAAGGTAATGTCTTTTGTTGGGAGGAGACATTAGTAAGCAAACAGCTGTTGTGCTTAAGGGAAAAGTATTACTTTTGTACCGATGCCAATCAACAGATCTGAGTTAATGCTCTTCCCTTTCTGTGTATCAGTGGAGACTCATTCCTCCTCCTGATCTTTCTTGTCACCCCCTTATCCTTCTTGCTGAATCAAACTCACACTTGGGTACCTTGGCTTTCTCTTGTTCCACCCCATGCTCAGTTTTTCTTCAAACACCATTCTACAGGGCACCTCCTTAAAAAAGGGTTACTTACATCTCTTACTACTGCCCATTTGTTTTAAATCCCAGTCCTACAACTAGGAAGCAGTTTCTTTTATCCTAGATGAAGACAGACACATGAGAACAGGTTGTGCTGATAATCCAGGTAAACTAGGTCTGATCCAAGTCTCCGAGCCTGTAAGAGGACTCCAGATGTCAGTGAGAGCTGGGTGACACCAATGCCCATGTAAACATTGTGCAAACCTTCACTGTATTCTCCCCCAAGCACTGGCATGAAACAGGGCTTTTTGTGATATTTCACACCTTTATTTTCATTGCTCTCTTTAAGCCCTACCCTCGGTATTACGGCATGCTTGAAAGCTAAGCATAAATTTGGAGTGTCACATGCAGGGCTGAAATGAGTCACAGGTACCTGAAGCATCAGCCAAGGGGTCTTAATTCTGTGCCATTGGAGGGAAACACATTTCAGTCCTGGCCTTCCCACTCTCAAGCACTCACATTTTTTTGGGATCCCAAGTGTATTCTCAGAGCAATGTATTCAAATGGAAATGAATAATCACCAGCTTAACAAAAGTCATTAATCCCCTGTAAGCACGCTTCTGCATGAATCTATTAATTCTCATTTCCAGGTTTTCAGAATTAAAGTAAGTGTTTGATATAGTATGTGCTACCTATTCTTTTTAATTAAACAACCTCCCACTCTTGAAGTGGGTGAAATATTTCATCAGTCAACAGCATGTACAGCCATCAAGAAGAAAGTTTCCAGGCTTGCCTGACACACAATAAAACACTGAACATCACCTGAAGCTTCTCGGCTCACGTTAAATCCCATTTGTGGCAGAAGCAGCAAGTGAATTAATTCCCTGACATCTTTACAGCATGTACCTTAAAAGAGAATTGCACAGTTCAGATCTATATTGAATATCCTCTGCACCCTTCTTGATCTAAGCGTGGCTTAGATCAACAGCAAAAATAAATGATTAATAACATTGCTAATCACCTGAATGACAAAAAAATCAGTAACTTATAGGAAAGTTTTGCAGCATCAATGCAATTTCAAGTGAATGAACATCCATTCACTAGTGTGATTTGCCACTTGGCAACTCTGGCAAGGAATCTGAGCGGCGCTGAAAAAGGAAGAGACTATACTTCTCAGTGCTGCTAAGCATGTGGAAGAAATGGGAGCTCTAACAAAGTGGTGGCAGAAAAGTACCCAGTACCACTTATTCTTCTAATTCATTTTTTAATTATCTTTGTTCTGGGGTGATGGCTGGTGTCTACAAAGAGCATATACAGCATACAGAAGTAGACTTGTGGTATTTTGTAGCTTGTTATAGTTCTCATAAACAGAAAATGGAAACACAGCACTCTGTCAAGATGGACTTCCACAACATCTGAGACAAGCAGAAGTCTATCGAGGCTTTTTAATGATGCTTCATAAGCAGGCCCCAAGGTTGTGCCTTTGTTCTATGCTTTTAGTTCTAGATTTTAGAAATCTCACACACTAAGCACAAAGCTACAAGAGAAGGACACAACAGTGAAAGCATTGGGGCAGTACAGACATGGTGGGTAATTTGACATGTGTGCCTCATGTCCATGTGGGACTGTGACCCTGCTTGCACAAAGGAGTTTAGGACTAGTGAGCAGGAGAGCTGAGCAAATAGAAGACTCACCCAAAAGAGCACAGGCACTGCAGTAACTCATGTTTTGGGGCCCAGAACTGATTGCTTTGAGACTTTTAAGCTTTTAGGTCACTTTGAACAAGTTTCCCTTAGTGTGTGCAATGCAAGCCATTCCCGAAAGTCCCAGAGGCATAACACCATCCCCTTGACAGAATCAGATTACAAGGAAAACTTGGGTCAACCAAGAAACATCATCTAATAACAAAGTCATCTCTGGCAGTCCCAGTGGACTCAGTGTAGGAGGCTGTGAATCACTGAAGACGTGGGAAAATGGCAGCAAGAGAAAGAAAAAAAGACCAGCTTGCAACAGATAAACAGGTGTAACCTTGCTAAATCCTTCCGCAAGCAGTTGTCAGAACCTGATCCCTGCTTGGAAACTCACTTCTCTCTTCTTTAAATAGCCAAGCACTGATACTAAACATCTTATTATGAATTCCAGAGTAATTACTGCAATGTTAAGCTTGTGAATCCAGTCAGCTCCAGCCAGTAGAGAAGAAAGGAACATCACTAAGCAGCAAGAACTGAGAAGCTGAAACAAAGAGAACCCAAGAGGGATAAACTGCCAAACTTTATCTAAAGTTTGTGTTATATCACTCTACCATCACAAAGATAAACATCAAAACCCATGAGATGAACGAACTGAAAACAACCATTCATAATCTATGCTTTGAGCTCATTCACATACTGATAAAGTTTTCACTACAATGATGCAACAAGTGACTATCTCAAAAACAAGTCCTGAAACTGGGAATATGCCGGGGGACTGTCTGCTCTGTAATTCCAGAGGACTGAGGGAAAGTATGTTTCCACACCCAGAGTTTATTTCTCGATGCTGGCTTCTAATAGATGAACAAACCGTGCAAAAACCCTATGGGATGGGAATGTAAGGTCCAAGAGCACAGGCACAGTAATGCCATAGCATTCATTAGAGAAATGGAACATTATTTGAAAGGTGAAATAAAACCAAACAAGAAAGCAATAGCACCCTTTTCTTCTCCAATCTGAGGCTTCTAAGTCCAGAAGAAGTATAATATTTAAATTCTTAGGAGTAAGAAGGTTTTGTCTATTAAAAATGTATGTATCAGTTCAACCACTTTCCTCTAGCTAGGATAAAATGACATTAAGAAAGGGAACTCTGGAGTTGGAGGGCTGAATTTTAATAACTAGAAAATCTGGGAAAAGCCATAGTGATTCTATAGCAGAAAACCTAGGATGTCAGGTTTCAGTTAAAGAACAGTGCACTAGCTCATATCAAAGTAAGCATGAAATCCTCTTTCATATAACAGTTTCTTTGCAGATTTGGCACCATCTCCATTTTTTATCGTTTTTGCAAGATTGGTAAAGTAAGTATGCTTTGCCTATAATAGTTTACAAAACACAGATGTATAATTCAGTGAGCTGCTCTAGAACAGAAGTTAACATTTCTGATCCCCTCTATCCTCTAAAATCAGGTCTCTTAAAATCATAAGGGTAAGTGTGTGAATATTTTGAGATATCAAACAAAAGTCAGTAAGAAATGAATTGTATCAGAGTTTGATCCAAATCCAAGTCTAGTCACTTTGATCTTTCCATTAAATTTCAGCCTGCCTTGGTATAAGCCCTTAGAGAACATGCAGAGTAAATGCTCATGCTCTTTGTGGTTATTGTGCAATGTTGTAAGGATCTTTGCAAATGATTTTCTCTTTCTGCACCTCAGTTCATGGCCACTGCCCATTAAAAACTGAACCATTATCAAAGTAACAATCAGGGTGCCAGATAAAGGACATGAATCTGCATGCAGTATCTAGTGATAGAAAGCAGCCGTGTACACAAGGGATCAGTTAGAAGTCTACAAAAACATGTAAAAAATTAAGTAAGCACTATCATGTTCTAAAACCTAAAAGAAAAATGTTTTTATATATATATAAAAAAATATATATATATAAAAATATATATATATAAATATATATATATATATATATATAAATATATATATATATATATGCAGCAGCACATGTGGGGTTACCAGTACAGGCAGCATCACAGCAGCTCAGGGATTTTATGTCTGTGCTTGCATAATTACCTAAGAACTTTGCTGAATTATGCTAAAAAGCCTGTATATTCAACATATGGCAAGTCTAAACTGTAAGCATTTACCAGAAGCCACTACCAAGACTGGCCAGTTCGCTGAGTTCTAGGGCAAGAAATTAGGAGGGGAGGAAGCACTGTCACACTCTATCGGCTGGAAAGGCCAAGGCTTACAGGAGAGGTGAACGACATTCAGAGAAAGAAGCATCTTCATTAACTCTGCCTATTTTTGCAGTACCTGACTATCTGTCATCTTAGATGAGCATGAAAATCTCTAGCTGTCTAGATCACATTTTATCATAGCTTAATTTCAAAAGACTTCTTCCTTGTTTCTGCTGGCACAGCTCTAAGCTTTTGGGAAAATATCTCTGCTTTCTTTTTCAGGCCAGTAAATGATGTATGTGGTTTTCATCACCGGGGAGCATGGCAGTTCAAAGCCCAGGGAAGGATTAGTTCAGGGCACTATGCTAAAAGTTCATAACTCACTTCTAACTATCCTGCCTGGGAGGAGATGAGTCCCATCCAGAAGTGATGCTGGGTCCCCCCAAGAACTGGTGGGAAACCAGCAAAGAAACTGGGTCAGTCAATACCACTAACAAGAGAGGTCTATTTCAGTCTAGATTCATTGCTTTTGCAACAATTATGCTCTCCTGCTTTAGAAACTGAAGCACCACAGTGTATTTCAGTGCTTCTCAGGCCTTGCATCACCCTAGCATATGTGTACTGGTAAGTCTACTATCATAACTGTATGGTTATAGGAGGGTCAGCACAGCCATGAAGACCTCTGCATTGAAAAGAACCAATTCAGAATAGACACGCACCATATTTCACCTCTTCTCATTAAGTTTTACACATCATCAGCTTCTGATCCAACTCATATCCATGCAGATGTGGAATGACATAGGCTTGACATAGAGCCTTGTACTGCTCTTACACTGGTGATGAAGCAATCCTTGATTTTCTGGATGATGATGACAGGCAACACGTTATGGCAGTGGACAACCAGGTTCCCTGGCTGGCATGTGTACACCTATACAAGTGCAGTCATTCTTCATATCCAGTGGGAAAGGCTGGTGTGAGGAGAAGCAGGCTCAAGAGATTTTTTTTTTTTAAGTATCCGATTTAAAATTAGAATGAACTTGAACAAGTATTGGGGCTGCAAAAAACAGACTGCACAAGCCAAAGGGATATGCATCCCCAAGCAATCAGCGTGGTGGGGAAGGTGGAAGAGTAGAGGACTTCTAATGCAATTGTGGGCAAAACTAGAATTGTTCAAACATGGGCTCTCCCTTCAGAGAACACTGAGCTCATCAAGGATTAGTCACCCATGTGCAGTCTAGGGCAAGTCTGCACTCATGTTCAAATGTAATCAAACCTTTCCCCAGCAATCACCCTGCTGTGGAAAGGTGTGCACCAACTCTGAAAGGATAAGCAAGTTAGTTCTGGAACAAATCAGATTTGAAGTAGTCTTTTAAATGGAGGGACAGTAAACACATGCACACACGCATCTGTCTGGGACAAAGGGGATTTCTTAGATGTCTTCATTTCCTGCCGCAGAAGCAGAAGCTGACTGCTTATTCTAGCCGACTGCTGTTTATACTCTGTATCTGCATCGTGAGAGAAAAAGCAAGAACTGCTTCAGAATGAAACTGAAGTTCCGCTGGCCCAGGCCTGCCAAGCCTGGTCCTTTAGCAAACGCCTTGTGCAATCATTCTGAACTTCCCTCCTGCTCACTGGTGCCAACATATGCATCATCACATTCATGTGGGTGAGCGCGCTCCTAATAGCAGTATCTGTCACCAGTCCTTTTATGATGCTTCTTTTCCATGGCTCCTCGGTGTATGCTCTTTGTCTGCTCTCCGTCACTATTGTACAGTACACAGAAATTACTTTGGCTTCTCTCTTCAGTTTGAGCTGTTCCTTCCTTTTGTATGTGGGCTGGAGGAGGTTGGGTTTGGTTTCGTTTTTTTTTTTTTTTTCTTTTTAATTAAAGGGCTTTGTTTACAGTATCAGGTTTTTGAATGAAGATTTATAGCAGACCCCATAATTATAACAGTCCCAATAAACAGTACGAACTGTCATTTCCAGCTACAACACTGTTATAATTATATGCCAGCATAACATCTCTGCGATGTCAGCCTAACTACATATCAACTCTGTGCTTAGCCCAAGCCACATGCACAAGAGCCTTGACTATGTTATGGAAACGTCTTCTAACACAGTCACAGTTAGCCTGTCTTCAGTAGGCACAGGCTATGCCAGCACAAAGACAGGCTGATGGCAGTGCAAAATCAAGTAACATGGAGGAGTATCCCACTTTTCACTGGGATATAAACTTTGAAGGATTTTTTAGTAGGAAAGCTGACACAAACACCAGTACTCTTCACTTTTCTTAGGGCCTCAACACCCACTTTCCCTCCTGCAGTGGTAATTCCTGGAATTTATTTCTGAATAAACAGACTGCACAACAAAAAAAGGGTTAAGTTTCAGTCTACAAATTAGCTATGCCTATTAAAATGAAAATAAACATCCTAATTCTCCAGAGAAACCATCAGATACTTGCTTCATGATCCCAGGAGCCTGTTCTCTCTGCCTGTCTGCTGGTGCCCTTACCCACGATACTTTATGGCTGTATTATCATCATCATCTATGGACTTAGTATTCCAAACATACCAGCTGCCCACAACTGAAGGGCTTCTTTGCATTACAAATTATAATTGCACTGAATGCACTACTGGTTCTGTGACATATAAAGGAACAAAAAAAAAAAATCATCAAGCTTACTTTAACTTGACAGAGTTGAACCCAGGTGAAAAGCTAAGTCAGTAACCCACAGAACCCACTAATTAATTACCATATAGATGTATGTATCCAATCTAGTGAAGATCAAAATTGGGAAAAAAAAAAAAAAAAAAAAAGTAACCCATTATTCACCACCACAGTTTCAATTACAGCTGAGAGAATAATTACAGTTAACATATTCTCTGTGGCCTGGCTCACACCCAAAGAGGTGCTTCTCAGGGAGAAGCTCTGAAGTAAAATTTGTCTTGAAAACTGGAGCAAGACACCTCTTTTGAAATCTTCCCTAAAAAATCAAAACAAAAAACCCCACCAACAACAAAGTAGTCCCCAAAAATCACAGTTCTCCCCTTTTGAAGGTGACTACTATTTTCTAGAGTAGGACTCTGAGGTTAACAATTTTATCCGTCCGTTCTTCCATTAAGCTGGACCAAGTCAGCATTAATTTCTAACCTGTGTAATACTTAACACATTAGTGCCATATGTCAAGCTAAATTCCAAACTAAATTCAGTTAAGAAAATAGAAATGAACATTTCTTACCTGTTACTTTCCTCATAACTGTGGACTCCCACTGCTGAATATAATCTGTCAAGAGCCGCCTTCTTTTTTTTTTTTTTTTTTTTTTTTAAAA
>NW_020799091.1:66050223-66070933 GCF_003259725.1 Athene cunicularia
AAAAAAAAAAAAAAAAAAAGAAAGAGTAAGCTATTGGTTCTGCAAGACACCAGCACAAGAACATACACATATTAAGCGCTGTTATCATATACTAAAGTTGGTGTACATTTGGGTTGCAATTGCAGTAAGTTTTCTAGAATAGTATTGCACAACTGATTGATTTGTTACTTAAAAGCCTACTCCACCTAGGAGCAACTAGTGAATAAACAGCAGCATTTACCTGCATCCTCCTTTTACCCTCAAACCTTTCATTCACTCATATGGCCCAGGTGATCAACACCACTGTTCAGGACTGCATCCTGTACTCTTGCTCGTTTAAACCGTTCCATTTCTTAAAAAAGGCACTGAATTTTGGATGTACTGAAGAGAAAGGAATAGAAAGATTCACAGTTTCAAGCACATTTTAAGAGGTGAGAGTTCCTTTAGCAATACACCTTTCATAGCTTATCAGTATAAATATGTTCACAAGTTTCCATTTAAAAATGAGTCATCCCATCCCACTGGAGTAAGAAAACAGAACTCATCAAATGTAGATTCTGCACAGGTTTAATTTACTTCTGAATCACTGAATTAAACTAGTTAAGACCAAGAAGGAACAAAAGTCCTTGCAGTTATTTTGCCAAGTAAATTGCCAGACCTAATCCAAAAGAAGTGTGATCCTTTTTCTAGTTTTTGATTTATAATTAAGTCAAAATCTGACTCATTTTTATGTGTAAAATTGTACAGTGGCATTCTAAAAGTACTTCAACTTTGTGTTATAACAAAAGTTATCATTCTAAGTGTGGAAGATCTCTATTTCCCTTTAGTGAAACCACTGAACCAGGCAGCAAACTACAGTATAGAAAAGCTACAATAAACGCTTGGAAGAACAGCTGTAAAATTTAAGGATTTAATATAAATTTATGAGATAAAAGTATCTGAATAGAGAACACTAAACAGAATCATTCAAGAGTGGGACGTTACAGTCCATATTCATGTTAATTATCCAACTGCACATCTGTATTGCCTCTTCTCTCCTTTCCCCAAAAGCAGAGTAAGCAACCCCCTTTTTTTAATAATACAGTAGATCTATGTGAGTTTCCCTGGCATGTTCTTGGTTCACTCTTAGATTAATCCTTTAACAATTTGTCCCCACCTAATACATGACTACCCTCAATACTAGATCAGGTCAGCTGTGACTACTTGGTACCCAACTGTGCAGTATTTTGCTGACAGACACTCCAAGCCAGCTGAACACTACACAGCTGTGTTAAGTGTTTCTGCTGTACTTTTCTGTCTTTTTGTGCCTACTCAAGGTAGGGCTATTTGGTGATACCACAAATGGTTAGATAACTGAAAGAGGGAGCTCGTGAACAAGCTCCCAGAGTTAGAATTGAAAACACAGATCTTAAATTCCTGCCACTGCACAGGAAGTACAGCAACTGCTATGGTTTCAGACAACTCATTTGCATTCCTGTGTAAACACCAGCAAGGCAAGAAGACATTAACAGCTGTACAGGAATAATACTTAAAATTACAACTTATGCACCTAATATGAACCAGGTATGATGGAAAAAAACCTGAAAAATCACCACTTCTACTCCATCAGATATTATGAGAATCTTAAAAACTGTAGGTGAACTCTGGTCACCGCAATCCTTCTCATCTTAAAAAAACCCATACTCCCAAAACTCCAAGGTTTGACAAAGAAGTTTTAAATAAAGCCTCAAAGAGGCTCAAAAAATACAGGTGGGGTTTTGTCAACCAACACAAAGGTATGTATAAAATAGGAAAATAAAAATAAAATCTGTGTCTATTGCCTCTTTATTAAGCAGTTAGTACTGAAGATTGTTAATTCTTAGGCCCAATCCAGCAAATGAGGTCAAAAAAGCAACAAAACTTGCATAAACTTATCTCAGTTGGTAAAGATGGGAAGAACTAAAGAACTATTAATGAGCCTGTTGAGTGGAGAGCATCTTGATTAAATACAGTGTGGGCAAAACCAAGATGAGGCTTGTTTCAAAAAAGAAAAACAAAACAAAAAAACAAAAAACCAAAACAAAAAAAACACCCCACAAAAAACTTGAGCTACTCATTCACACTGCTAGGTCATAAATTAACTACTTCCAAAACAAAATACTTTAACAATTCACACCTCAATACACAGAAGCTGTCTATGGAGGATGACGTAATGAAAAAAAAATATTTATAAATCCATTAACAAAAAGCATATGGTAAAAACTTCACTCTTATGTCTATTTGATTTAGTTCTAAGCTACTAAGACTAGAAAGGGGTTAGGAACTAACAGAGCTTGTAAAAAGGGACTATTAAAAAAAAGGGAAAAAAAGGATCGCAAGAGGCATATGAAGGCCCCTGGAACAGGAAACACGGGGAACATTTCAGCAAAATGAACAAGGAGCATGAAAGAGTAATTGCAGTAATCAGTTTATGAAAGGAAAACCATCCCCATATATCATTTTTCCAAACGCTACAAAGAAGCAATGAGACTGAAAAGCAATTCAATCAAACCTGAAAACACTCATAGAACATACAGTTGACTTTAACGTCACTGCCACACTCGGTACACACTTAGATTCACCTAAAGACAGAACTAAGTATTATAAGGCAAAAACCTACATTCTCTGCAGAATTCACATATAAAGTTTAAGAAGCATCCCACTGTGGAGTCCTTCTGTAGGTAGATTGTAAACAACTGGTACTTCTCACCAACTTCCTAAGGAAAGCTTATATTCTTAGAAGACAGTCATGGGTCGGTGCTCTTCAGGGTAATGCATGACCATTCCGGATTGCTCTGAATCACTGCCTTCCAAGCTGGATCAAGCAGAAGTGTCACTGCCCAATTTTTAGTTAATGCAGATACAAAAACCACAGCTGATTAATTCAAATATAGCTGTCAATTCAGATAACTATAGAAATAAGATTTCAAGAGTGGTGGGAAAATAGCACATGCCTCTTGGGTCTGAGCAAGACTGGTATTCATTCACAGATATACCAGTGCAGTCTCCAGGCAGTGGTATGATTTACACCAAAGCAAGTCAGACAGCACTGGTGTCTACTTAACCTACACTAGAGTTACATACAGAGGTAGTTTTACTACTACTGGCTGGAATACAGAGTAAATAGGTAAGGAACATGCTTTAATAGCAAAAAGGGACCAGGAAACAGCTCCATCTTGAAGTTTTCATTAAAGCTATGAACAGACTTACTTATCACAGAAACAAGTAAATCAGAGTTCATTAGACACTGTTCATATCTAACTGGCCTCTGCAGTCACAGAAGTTTTCTTTTTAGGCCAAATAAATACCAAGACAAACAAATTAATTATTCACTCTATTTCACCTTGCTAAAGCAACACCAGGACTACCACCCAAGGATAAATTCAGTACTCCATCATGACATAATACCTTTTTTATTACAATATCCAAAAAACCGAGTATGCAAGATTTTGAGATCTCATGATCTCTTCTTCAATCTCAGGAATGTGCCATCTAAAGACTGTATATTTAAACCATAAAGGAGTTTAAATGTAAAGAAAAGAGAAAAACGCATTTTCTTCATAAACATTCTGTGTGTCTCTTCCTACCAACCACGCCATCCTCTGTAAAACCCGAAGATTTCTTTCTGTAAAGCAAATATATATATAGTGTTGGTAGCCCACCCCACCCCACCCCAAGATCAGTTTTTATTAATCTTCTGTATTAGTGTCAACAATCAGCTACAGATACATATTACTTTGAGAATTAAATACATAATCGTTTAATTCAAACAAGCAGAAGGGCAAGAGGAAAAAGCATTATGTGGATGGCACATTTGGTTGTAGATTACCAAAACATTCAGCCTTTACAATTCAATGATTCCTTCTCTAGTAATCAACTTTCAAATAAAATTTCTCTTTGTTGCAATTACAGACCAAAATACACTAGATAGTTTTCTTTACTACAATCTTACCATAGTAGTTTAAGAAGTACTATTACAAAATGCTTTTAATTAGTGTACTCTTTACAAAGAGTCAGAGAGGCAATGTAATAGCAGAGTACAGTGTAAAGAGTGCTTCTAGGAACTAGGAGTTTTTGTCATATACTACTCGGTAAGCGATATAGCTACAGAACTCACAGCCACAACTGTTATGTCTACTCTCTCTCACTTAAGTAGCTGCAGTTTCAGTGCATTCAAACTGTGCCCGATGTCTCTGAATGGAGAGTTCTGCCTGCGTGAGCAATCTGAACAGATTAACACTGGTTTGAATTGAAAACACCCCTCTCTGATCTGAGCTAACTATGTAAACGTACACAGGAGAGGGGAGTTTTGAACTCATCCAGGAAGGTGAGTGCTCGCCATGGCCACTCAAGGGAAACTCTCAACCTGAAGAGAGGTGGTCAGAGATTAACAGAACTGGAACACAAAAAGAGGCAAACAAAAAAAAGGACAAACAGCAACCAACAGAGCAAACACTTTAGAAAGAGCCTATTCCTTAAGCCTGCTTCAGATATTGCTCTGCTCTATAAAAGTGAATTTAGGACCTAAGGCTTGTAAGTTATAAGAGGCCCAGGCGGCCAAGTCCATCTTCAACGTCACTGAAGTGCTTTCACAAGATATAGCTTTTCCCCGTGTTCACTGGTGAAGATGGGAGCCTTTTTGTAGTGTTCCACCAACTCATCCATAGTATTAAAGCGACGCTGCCCAATACAATAGACATTGTCCACGAGCTGCACCTTGAAATGTTTGTTCTTCCCCGATGCCTTTAGAGATACTGAGAAGTCACTGGGCTGTTGAGAAGAATTCAAAAAGAAAAAAAAGAATTACACAAAAGTGAACACAATGAAGGCGTAATTTTGCGGTTTCAGGAACAAGCTGTGTCATACAGTTGATGGTAATTTATGCTAGTCTTTGTTCCACAGCTCAGTGCTTTAGCTACTTAAGAAACCCAATAGTCTATTATTCAATAAATAATTGCCATCATTATTAACGTGCACAGTTAAGTCAGTTAAATGAAAGCTCCCCAAATGCAGTCTAAAGTTGCCAATTACATGACTAAATTGAAAATATTATCTTAGTTACTCAATCTAGAAGCACCAGAATGTCAAAAAGAAGGGAAAAACTTTCATAGTGTATAGTCTCCTTGCTAGAGAGTCCTGGAGAAAGCAATTATTGCAATATTGCTTGGGTAAGATGAAGAAAATTCTCCATATAGCTTTTTTTTAGAGCTGTGACCACTAGAGGGCCGTTCTTGCTTTGCATTGCAAAAGACAAAAAAAACCATTCACCTTTTATCTTCATTACCACGTGTGTGGGGAGTAATTCCTCCTATTGAGAACACCTTTTTTTGTGAAAAATGATAAAGCTATGGAATAAAAACACAGTACAAATCTCACCATCAAACCACCACCCACAAAAGACAAAATATAAGCACTAATTAAGTTATTCAGGACAGAAAAATTTCACATGATAAATCTCTTCATCTTGGCAATCAGAAGAGACCGTTGCCATCCAAACAGCCAGAATGAGACCATTCCACTTTCTGCACCACATGCCACCTGCCATAGGAGGGTAGAAAGGACACACTGTCTCTCGCTTCCAGCTGAACTCTGTCTCTAGCCATTCACCACTCCTGGCTGGCCGTAGAGATGGGAGTACAGGCTTTTGTGGGTGTCACCAGCCAGAAGGAAAATGGAAAAACAGAACAATAAAAAGCACACACCAGAGTTTGTAGCAAGCACTTAACGGAAATAAGTAACACCTGATGTGACTCTGGAGGTACTGCTGCAGGGACTCTGCCTGCTGAAGGCATAACTTCAGGCAGAAACCATTGAAGGTACATGCCAGACTTCAGACACAGCCATCCTGCAGTCCCTTGGTGCTCCCTCCACCACACTGATGCTTCGGTCAGGCCAGCGCTGTGAACCTGAACTCATCCAGGCTAAACAAACCCACAAGGGACTATCTGGTTCACAGCATTGCCTTACAACCAACCACGAACACAGCTGCGGCACAGCACAGGACCAAGCAGCAGGGAGAGGGAGACCTTGGCCATTACTGCTGTCATCAGACTTCAGTTCATGAAACCACAGGTTTCCTTCAGTCCTTTACACTGCATTGTGGGGTCACATACACACTGAGTACGTACCCAAGTAAGACTGAGAGAGAGACTTCTGATGTAACTGCTGTCACCAGACTTCGGTTCATGAAGCCACAGCCTCTGGAGTCCTCTACAATGCGTTGGGGGTCAGATACATACCCAAGTAAGCTGAACAACAGCATTTTCTCAGGAATGCTGTCTTTTCTTGCAATGATGTGGGTCTCTGCCCCATGTATCCCCCATGTTCTGCCTATTCCCAAATCTCATCTGTTGCATCAACCTCTCACCTGTTTTAGCATCAATGCCTTCTCTGCCTTCCCTTCTCACTAGATGTGTCCTACCCAGAGCAAAGCAAGCTCTGGCCATGCTTGTTGAACTGGCTCTGACCCAACTCCCCAGGCTTGCACCTTAGCTTTGGGGAGCAGCTCTTCCCCTCTTGTGCTGTTTAAGCCAGCAGCTAGTTCCCTACACCCCTGGACTAACCCTCTTCTACCTTGAGCCACTACGTTTCAGGTCCACAAGCATCACTTCTTTAAAAATTAATTTTTGTAAAACCCATAGGAGAATTAATTCTTCCATCTACAATCCAGTGCCACCGGACCTTAGCCAGGTCAGTGCAGGCTTGATCAGGAAGGCTGCTTCTGGTATCAAACAGCTCCAAAGCCACCAGCTCAAAATACATGCAGCACCCCCTGTAACTGCCAAGGAGAGAGCTGGGAAGGGTGAGGGAAATGTATGGAAAGAAATGCGTGTAAGAGTATATCTTCGGGGTTTCCAGTGCTCCACCCAAGATATATTTTGTGCTCTGTCATCCATCCCTAGCTCCAAGTTTGAAAACCACTATTTTAAGCCAGCTAGCTCTGGTATTAAACCCCTGCCTCAGGAGCATTGCAAACTGGCTGCACAGAGCTCACACCAAGACCGACCTATCTCCAACACCCACTCCACTGGGTTAAAGCTAACCTAGCTGCACCAACACTGTGCTGTGGTTAAGGCCCCGAATGCAGTGTGGACAAACCCTCCGGCAGCCATAACCATACAGGCCTAGGACCTGTTTCAGTAGATATCTCCACAGCCCGATGCAGCAGCCATTAAACAGTAACAAAGGACAGGCGCGCACGGAACTCTGCAGAACCTCTGGGCTTACGGAGCAGAAATTCAGGGTATGGGCTGTGGGCAGCACACATCGCTGTGCTCTGAACACAGGCTACCCAAGGCAAGCCCACAAGGTCTCTTCAAGGGCAGCACTGAGGGAAGCACTTACAGACTAGCTGCTTAGGATTCTAAAACAGAACATCAAGTCTTGCTGACTAAGTTCTGCTGCTTCCATGGGCAATGCCTAAACCAAATAAAAAACAGTAACCAAGAGGCCCTCATTTAAAATAGAAGACCTAGGAATGGGAAGTTCATAATCTGAACCAAACATGTTTTTTTTGTTTTAGGAACAGGAACAGGTTTCGAAATAAGTGAAATAATCACTTTGTGCTCAGGAAATTTTTAATATTTTCTGACAAAGCACAGTTGTTTTCTGCACATCAAAAATATGAGTTTTCAAAGCTCCTTGTATCTGCTAAGAATCATTATCTTTAGACCAGAAAGGATGTGCTAATGACACACAGAACGGTGCTGGAATGGATCTTCAGACCTCTGATCTCCTGACCTGTGTCCCAGGCACTGGCCAGACTTAGATCTTTGTGAGGTGATCTACACAATATCTACAAATAAATACTCTTCTCTGCCGTTTTAATTATAACTTTAATGAATGAACATTCTCCTGAATTATTATTCTTCCATCTATTCTTCCCAGCCTCAGAGCTGCTAATTAGATTAATGCATAAATAGAAGGCATTATCGCTTATTTTCTCCAGAATATGTTATAAAGTTTATTCTTTTTGTGATGTGGTTTAATTAAAAAAAAATAGCGGAAAGGCTGATCTAACTCTTTTGAGAACCATCATCCGGTGCAAAGAAATGGAAGAGCTTGAACAGCTGTTGCAAAAATCCTGAAACCCTTTATTGGCCTCAGCATAACAACTTCTACAGGATTTAAGAAGAAATAGCAAAAGCAACTGAACTTGCATTTGTTTTTATTTTGGTTCTTTCCCACTCTAATCATCACATAAAATCGTTAAAAGGACTATTTAAAAAAAAATCTCTAGATAAACTACTGCTCTTAACATTACCATTTCAAAGTATGTTGGTTCGATGCAGCTTGAATTGGTTCCCTGCTGTCCTCCTTGGATTTGCTCCAAGTCTGTTTATTTTATTTACTGTTCAAGCTATTTTGTTTCAACTGCTGGCCAATTTTTCTCCCTTCGCCCTCTTAAATTAATTGCTACATTTGGATGTTTGCACACTAACTTTTCCAGGAATAAAAGTCTTGCATACACCAAATAAAGGCACATGGGAAGTAAGCTTTAATCCCTAAAATCTATAGACAAGTTGATGACTCTGCAACAGAATTTCACAGCATAGCTTCATGGTAGGGAACCTGTGAATATTTCTGTACTATCGTAACTGGGAAAACCTAAACCTGAAGTTAAATCAATTCCAAAGACAGAAAATTGAAGATGAGCTGTTATGCATCCACAGGTCTTCAGTCCTGCTGTAGCATTTCTTTGAATTGTTTCAGATTCCTTTAACTGATGATTATGATTAAGATGACCACAGGCTAGCTAGTGCCTACAGCATGTGAAAGACAACGAGTAGGGAAGACATTCCTTTAATTCTACTACTTTGGTAAGGAACTTCATAGTTGTTTCAAAAAAGACGGAAGACTTCATCATGAAGACAAGTTAAAGTGATATAGGGGAAAACAACTGAAATCGGGAAAGAATATTCCCTCATTACAATCCCCATTTGAGAATGAAACAAGATAACTTTATCATAAATGGCAATGTTGGGGAAAAATAACTCCCCTCTGAAAACCTTAGGTTTTTTCCTTTCAGTACACTTCCACTTGGCAATGCCTTTCCTCCATGGAAGATAATCTCATGCACTCATTCTTCAGACTATTCTAGAACCTTCAAGCCCCCATCTGTGAGCCTGCCCTGGAGCTCCACAACTCCTTCCACTCCCATACCCAAGTTCTCCCTCACTCCTCCTCCTACTGAGTCACCTAGCCAAAAAAACAAGTCATAGCTTGAAAGTCGAAGGTCAGGCTGGACAGAACATCTGGGAGGGTTGAAAATTCCTTCTTCTACCCCTTACACCTCATTTAGATATAAACAAATGCCCTTCCTCTCTATGTAATGTTCATCATGTTCCAAAATCAGCATTATGCAGGTCAGAAACATGAATTGGCTCCACTGATCTTCAAATACAGCTCTAATAAGATTTCTATGCTTCCATTTAAAATAAACGACCAGAATATTTCCTTAAACTCGTTTTTAAAGATAAACTTTCTCCTCCTCTCTGCTGTACTCAATCACAGCATGTCAGAGAACATGACAAATACTTCAGTTTTTGAACAGTTGCCACATTTCATTGCTTCTATCCAACACTTGCAGGATTAAACCCCCAGAAAAATATAGGACACCCTGAATGCTGCAGAATTAGCACCTCAAAAAGCACACAAACTCTCTCAGTCTGTGCGTCCTCTCCCTCTGCTATCGCTATTGCTGGACAAAGAGCACAGAAGTTAAACACCATCTCAAAGGACTGATGCAAATCCAGTCGTGTCTACAATCCACAATATCATCTCAATACATCTGCAATCATCAGTATCATCTTAATACTATACCCTGCAACCCCATTTAGGATCAGATACTATAATTTGGTAACTGTGACTATTGTCAGAAGGTAGCCATCACTTCCTAATGAATAATTGCACCTGAAATTGTCCAAAAAATTGCATAGTTCATTCATGCTAATAAACAGAATCGGTATGAGAAAAATATCATCATCTCTGCTTCACTGGAAGACACTGTAGGGTTATGAAGCAGTGGTGTTTGTCTGATAAAAGTTTTGCACCCACACACACAGCAGAGTGCAAAGCGACTGAAAGTCCTGAAAGAAGCTCCCTTTGAAGCCTAAGGGTGTCTGTGGCAGAGACTACTCAGAAGCTAGAGCTGTGGTGTGGTTGTCCTCTCTCATCACCGGTCACAACCTATTACTTCCTGTTAGGTACAGCACTAGCAAGCACAGTTTCCTGGGGTGAATCTGAACAGAAACTCCTCTTCCTTCCAAATTTTCTCCTCTCTTCAGTGGAATCTTAGATCTTCAAAACATGATGATCACCTGCCCAACCCAGGCCAAAGACGTCAGACAAGACTTGTTTGTCTTGTCTTAGGTACTACACAGAGAGGAAGAAAAATCTGACTGCTAAAGAGCCTGCCATTCAAAAAGGGCAAGAAGTGGCTGTACAGAGACTGCATAGATTAAATCTGCATTATTTGTTCAGGAGTGCTACTTAAATGAGACAACAAACTTCAGTTTTTATCAACTGAGCAGCCTGCAAAAAAAGACAAATCAAGCAGTGCTCCTAACTAGGTATGTTCCGCTTCAATCTCCTCTACATCTCTGAAACTAAGGTGACACTACCTAGGTATAACAGAGTTGGCAAAAATGTTATGAGTAAGTAACTCTGCTTGTTACCTATACTATGGGCTTAAATGGTTCAAACAAGTTTATGGTTCTAATAACGTATTCCACAATTAATGAAGATAATCAGGCTCCTAGCTACCTGACTGAGCTCATCTCAGGATATTCTCCACTATGGCAGCATCCCTTAGATCTAAATGTAACTGAAGAGAATATTTTTGGCTAAAGGAATCTAGCTGTGAGACAAACATCTGGTAAGTTAAAACTAGAGAAACATTTAAAAATCTTGCAACTACTAAAATTTGAAATGGAAAAACATGACAGTCTCATCAAGTCAATACAGAATAATACAAACTTTCATCTTTCCAAGGAGAGCTTTTCATAGCTCAGTAAGAAGAGTAAAACTCAAAGAAATCTAAGGAAAAAATTTATAGAGATGACTTTTATAACTATGGTGATGGAAGGCTATAGAAAATCCTAACACAGGTCAAAAATCAGGCATGGGATTAGCAGGATGACTCACAGGTTTATCTATGGGATTTTTTAGAAAGGAATAACCCATGGATCCACAGCTTTAATAGGTGGGTCATAGAAGAATGTAATGGGAAGGGTTGGTCTGGTGGAAAGATGAGCAAACTGGAGAGTTGACAACTTCGTTCTGTTCAGTCTGGTCTCTCTAATCATTATTAATCTCTAATAATTACTCTGATCGTAAGCACACTCCTGGTGACTTTTTGCCACAGCATGCACAGCCTCTGTAGTCACACATGTGAAAAGTGGCAACTGTCAAGAATTTAAGAGTTATTTCTAAAATCTTTTTTTTTGTTCTATACATAGTGAACTTGAAATAGATCTTTTATGATCTTTTCCCCAATGCTATCAAGCATGCCCATTTGTTTATTATATATATCACTCCTGGCACTTTAGAAAAAACAAACCCAACCAAACACCAAACCAAACTAGCAATCCCAACGTTTTTATAATTCACACAACACACATTATATGATGGTATGATATATAAAGACTAGGACAGACAAAAGTTTGAGATGTAATAAAATACTTCTTTAAACCTAATAAAAACTAAAACGCTTAAGTAGTTCTAAGACAAAGGAGGCATTTACATGCATAACTATAGTTTTTCTCATCACTCAAAAAAACCCCCAAATACAGGATCTGAGAGACCAGATCAGGATTAGAAAGAGAGAGAAAAAAAAAAGTTCCTCAATTCAGCACTTTTTTAAAAAAATGTTTGCAAAAAACTTGCTGCAATATACATTTTCTGGGATTCCAGTAAAAGTGTTAGATGCTGGAAACAACTTGAAAACCACATTCTGAATGAATCTTTTTGTGCTCCACAAGCAACAATTTCCCCAGCAACAATGCAGGCAGCAAATCTGAAACTGCTTTGAATACAAGTGTGTTTAGTGTTACAATGTCATATTAAATTAAAAGGTTACTGTGTCCTGTCAAGGAAATTAGTTTACTCCAGAGGCAGACTCTTAAGAGTAAAGAAACAAGCTGTAGCACAGTGGTCACTGTGACATGGCATGCGCTGAGAAATGGCTGCGCATTTTTGTATTTTAAGTAACATACTCATTTTCAAACACTCCTTCTGGCACTTTTGAGAAAGACGGAAGGAAATTGGTAACTGTCTCGGGATAACCCAAAATGCAGCATCAAGCTCTGAAAGCGAGCTTCTATCTGCTGGAGGGACACACCAAGGGTATGCTGCACCCAGTACACCTGCCTGCCCCTGTCAGACAGGATGCCACCTTGAAGAGACAGCTGAACTACTGTAATTTAATGATTACCATAATCCTCTAGAAGACTGTATACCCCACCCTCAGTCTTTCCTTCTGTTGACCAAACAAACTTGATTCCTCCCAGACTCTGTAAGTCAGTCATGTTTTCTACATCTCTTTTTCTTCCCGTTCTCCTCTGGTTTATTTGCATTTGCCTTAGTTTAGTGCAAAACCAGCACAGAGCTTCAGAGAAAAGGTAGTTGGACAGCTATTGTGTGCCTTCTGCAAAAAAAGATTAATCAAGGGAAGATGCTTGAAATGTAATCAGACAATACTGCATTCAGAAAAAAAAAATAAATATTCGGGACTATTACAGAACTATATTTTGGTAATAATGTCACACACAATGTAAAAATTTCAGGGAATACCAAGAGTCCTAACTTCAATAACAATAATAATAAGCTACTAATGTTTTCCAAAAATTAGAATGCAAATTTTTATTTGGATTTAGAAAATCATATAGAATAGCAATTGCCTTGTCTTTCAGCTGTTGTGCTGCTGTCACTAGATGCCTCTGTTCATCTCCCTCACCAAGAGCCAACATGCCAGCTAATCCCAAATTTTAGTACTGCCTATGAGGAACACATGAAAAGTCAAACCGAAGGCTGAAATATTTAGTGCTTGCTCACTAAAGAGTATCCTTTAGTATGCACTACCGAACAAATCTGCCTCAATACTACTTCAGATTTTGACTTCATTTTGGGACCTCTTCTGAGTAGCTGAAATTGTAATTTAAGAAGAATAGAATCAGCAAATGAAATGTGAAACATACTTCCAAAAAAGTATCAGGAGCTAAAAGGATCTTACTTCCAGATTTGAGCTCAAGCATAATTCTCCTCCTTACTTAAAGCAAGTTGTTTTCCAGCACAGTCATGTCAACACCTACTACTGAATAGTTACTGAAGTCCTTTACACGAGGAATGGTATATGGGAAAAGTTTCCCCCCAGTTTAGAGATAATTATGATAACACATATAACAAGTTCTAACTAGAAGTGATATATGCAATCAACAAAGCTTTCTGAAGACTTTCGTTAAGAGTCAAGGAATCTTTTAAAACTGTATTATGGCTCAACCTATATGCAGTTGATACTGCTTTAGTTTTTATTTGCAATCTGCTATAAACCAGGATAGCCCACAATACAGGCACAGTGAAACCTTATAAAAATATGGCATATAGACAGATGTCTGTAGCTGTATAAGGTGTACTTATTTTAGTAATACCGTATGCTCAAATTAGAAGACTGAGCTAATATAACTATATTATTTTTGAATTTATACATGAAGTAACAAAATACTAAGATAGAGGCATTTACTAAACAACAATTTGTCTTCATGAAATGGCCCTACAGCTTAAGCAATAATTGCAGAAAAGCCCTAATCAAATTCAGATTATTTTTTTTAATGGTATCTTTCGAATTAAGTATTAGGGAATTATTAAAATCTGTCATCTTTCAAAAAATCACAGTCAAGGGATAATTAAATTTTGAGTGCTTTAACTATGAATTCTCTGGCCTCGGCACACATGAAAGGCCTTTCAGTGTAATTTTGAATTTGGACTTTCAGAATTACAACGATCCCTAATCAGCATTACTCATATCCCTCTGATATCATCAAGGCTCAATTTACAAAGCATATGAGCTGCTGACTTGACCCTCTCTGTCAACCTAAATAATCTAAGTAGAGCATAAATACATTAAAATGGGATTTTAACCTGTAGCTTAAATAACTTATGTTGTTATTCTGCTTTTAATTGAATAAAACTGACCAATGCAGAGATCCCATTTTAAATTAGCTTTAAAATCAACGTAACAACTGAATTTGCAATTCACAAGAATTATTTCATCTTGTAGTGCTGTACATTTGAGGAGGATCACATATGAGGAACACATGAAAAGTTAAATTGAAACCTGAAATATTTACTTGCTTGTCCGCTAATTAAAAAACCCTGGATAACACAGACCATAGCCGTTAAACTTCAGTGTAAATGTCACTGCATTTCAGTAACAGACCAATTCTCACAAGCAGTAAGCGTCTGGGTGGCAACACTGAAGCGCTGCTTGCTTCTTTAAGGGTGAAAAGCCCTTTACTACAGATAGGGAAGCTATTAACTGTCACGCTTGCTAACCCAAGCATCAGGAATTACAAAGCCTGCCGGGCTGAGAACCACTTACCGAAGATTCACTATCTCTAACAAGGAAATCTCCTTCCACTCCCCTTTCGTTCAGGGCACATTCTGCTTGATGTCGGGTAACATTCCCATAATACCACTCTCTTCCAGCAAACCGTCCGGTAGAAGAAGGTCCCGTGTAGCTTATCTGGGGCGGATGGGAAGTGTTAATGGTAGGACCATCGCTCATGATTACTACATAGTTTTTAGGAACAAGACCAATTTGCCCTCTGGAATTTTTACATTTCCACCACTCCGGGTCATTTTCTGGCTTTTCAATGACTTCCATTGTTTCCCCTTTTTCAAAATTGAGCTCTTCTTCTGTGACGGAGCTGAATGGGTACAGTGTCTGAACAACATGGAGTACTTTGGTGACCTGGCCGTTACTCATGGAAGCACCTTTCCTTAAGCTGAGAAAGCTGGGTGAATCGGCAGTTGCCTCCTCAACCTCCTCTACCACATAGTTCGAAGGAAACCATCCGATCTGTCCATTGTAGCTACCTCTCCACCAGCCGTCGCTGCACTTCTCCATGACAATCACTCGGGATCCTTTAACGAGGGACAGTTCATCCTCCCTCTCCGCAACGTAGGCAAATTTCACGTAGGCTGGAATGTTAAGATCGTAAATCCGGTCAGCGCTGCTGCCGTTGGACGGGTATTCTGCGTCTGTGCTAGGAGTGGGTGAGGCGTCTCTCGCGCTCGTCTTTCTCTTGGTTTTTCCCAAACCTGTTAAAGAGAGAAACGCAAAGTGGTCACTCGGAATGCTTGTCCGCAGACTGCAAACGCTGTTATTTAACAACACTGCTAAATGGAGATCTCTTCTGTAACACTACATTGTCAGGAAACATAACACCTTTAAGAGATTATCTTTAACATCCAACTAATGCACCATTAGGTAAGGAGCAATTTGCATTATAATGGCTCTCCTCCCTTCCCAGAAGTACCAGAGTTTTAACACACTTAAAAATAGTGGTTTCTTCACTGTGAGAACAGCTAATCACTGGAACGGTTGCACAGCTTGCTGTTGTCTCTTAAAAATCCAGCCAAACGATCATGCCTTTTAATTTTAGTGATGACTTTAATTTAGCTCAAGCAAAACATAAAAGAAAATCTACAAAAATAAACGAGCACAGCAATAAAATCTTAAGTTTCCCTGCAGATTACGTTTTGCTCTCTTCATTCTTCAGTCAGTCCCCAGGCAGCTACAGCTGCAACTCCTTCCAACTACAAACCGTCTTTTGAAATGCACACCTCTTTCATCTACATTACATCACGTAAACCTGACAGTGAAGAAGACTATTTGCATACATTCCCCTATAATCTGTAAATTCTGATGTACTGTTGTGGCTTTAATTATAGCACGAAATACAATGTACAGAAGAAACAACAATAACATTAAAGAGGTAACTTTTTTTTTTTTTTCTTAATTAGAAGAACCATGATAATGTCTGTTTTAAATATAGAAGAAAAACTGCACAACACAATGTACTTTTCAAACTTTTGCAGCAAGGACTGCTTAAGCTTTATATATAAACAGAAAGCTAAAGTGAACAAGTAGCCCTCTCTTGTGGAATTAATTTATGAAAGTTCTGAAGAGAAAACAAAGTGAAGTCTCAGTATAGCACAAACCAAGCAACACGCAAAATGTCATTCGGGGGACAGAAAGCAAAAACCAACACAGAAATAGGAGACTGTGTACTTTTCTCTATGATAGAGTTTTGCTGGCAGGTGAGAGATTCCTTGAGAAACAATGAGTGCATGCCGATTATGGCAGATTGAGTGGAAAAAAACATTAAATAGGACTTCAGTTTTGTTTCTTTAGATAATCTGGTAAGAGATGCATGCTATTTCATTTTTAACAATTCAGGACTATTTAATCTGGCTGCTCCACTGCTGAAGAGTGTGTTCATTTTTTAAATATATATGTACACACATACACAATTAATATATACAGCAAACCTGTTTGTTCAGTGCAAAACTACCAGGTTTATTTCACAGGGTTAGCTGTACAGCATAGGTAAACAACACACACATGACCACGCAGGAATTGCTAACTAGAAGGGTTAAATACAAAATACAGTCTTAAGGTCTCAGAAGACAGCAGAAAATTCCAATGATCCTAAAGTGTTTCCTGACCTTCCTCAGGAGCTCCTTGCTTCCTGCTGAAACCTGCTTACATCCTAATGTCATTCTAACTACATCATTTCAGCCAAGGGCTGGTGGCTGCACTTTCAGGCAAAATGAGGGAGAGCAGTTTACTGTACTAAAGGAGACAATTGCAGGAAAAGCGCTATTCAGAATCTGGCCAGGCTCTGATCTCTGCCAAGACTGGAAATTTTCATCAGTTTAGAGAGCATTTTCAACCAAAAGACAAAGATGCATCAGAACTAAGGAGCATTAAATCAAGGTGATATAAACAAACTCAACTTAAGGGTCATTCTGTTATGAAAGGGGAAGAATTACCTGTTATAACTTCATGGAAAACAAACAACTGTATTTCAGTAGATTCACTCTACACTGAGATGAACCTTCCAGATTAAAATCTTGGGTTTTGATGTGTTTTGTAATGGAGATATGCAGCATCACTACTTAGAGTTACAGCAGAAAAAAAATACAAAAAAAAGTCAACAGATGATGAAGTAGCTGGCCAGGAGGAAACTAGCTGAAAATCAGAGTGCAGAGATAACTGTGAGATATGGGGATGTAGTGTGATAAGAGAATGCCATAAACAAGTATCTACAGAAAAAACTGTTGACAAACAGGTAAAGGAAACAAATCTAAAAAAAAAAAAAAAAAATAAATCTGAAGTCTGATAATAGCGTCTAAACATTTAGCAAAAGGTTATCATCCAAGCACTTTCTTTCATTTGGAGTTTCAGTAAGTTTCATCTTCTTCCATAAACCTTCCAATGCTGTGTCTGACATTTTAAATGTTCCTTTCTATCCTCCCCATTCAACATAACCATAACAACATAGGAAAAAATTGGAAACTTCATTTTATTTTTTCTTTATTAATAAAGGCACTCAGAGCTCTTCAGTTTAAACAACATTTAATGTATCAAAATTTTTTAAGGCAGATAGCATGGTAATGGTTAGCCTTTTGCAATAGCAGTGGTGTACACCAAAGACTGTGTTTCCAGCTGGTTTGACCAAGGTAACTATGCAGAGACCCATCTGCAGCCAAACACAGCAAAGGGCATGCACAACATTACCTAACACTCATTTTTTTTCTGTGAGGTTACAATATTCATAACTGTGTCTATGACAGAAGAGGAAACAAGTTGTTCCATGAGCAGAACGAAGGAAATCTGTTCCTGTTTTTCTCCTTATACCTCCTGCCACATTACTCCTCCTCTGCCTCCCCCATCTCCTGCAGGATCCACAATAAGCCCCCTTACCATATGACCTGCCTTTACATCACCAGGTCCTTCTCATACCTCCATCTCCCCACTGCAATCTCCAAACTGCCTTCAAAGTATACTCCATCTCCCCTGGTGTTGTCCTCCCTACCTTTGTTGGGCTGGCCTGCCAAGCACAGTGCCTGGCACCCCGCTGTCTTTCAGCCCTTCCTGGATTGAGCAAAGATCTGGGATTGCTCTGGCTTCTCCTCCAGTGAGGGACACCAGCAATGACCCTCCCAGGCACCGAGTTGGACAAAACTACTTCGTTTATCTCTGCCAGTCTGTCAAGTTTGCTTAAAATTGGCTGATTTATCAAGAGTGGACAGATGGACGGACGATGACAGCTGACTGTGACAGCATGACTAGTGTAAGCTTCACTTCCTTAGGAAACAAGTGTAAAAAGATAATTTAGTAGGAAGGCTGGTTACAGCTAAGCAAGAATAAAGTTAGGATGATTATAAGCTTCATATGCATCTATGACAAAAATCACAACTCTGTTTAAAAAAAGTACATTCTACATGAGTCATCTCTGGAAAAATAAACACTGCCATTACGCGCTACTAACAGAAATGTTCACTTACTACTATTTGCAAGGGTATCCCCATTCTTATATCCAAATGGAATCAAAGCCACATAAGGAACTCCAGGGAAAATGAAACATGCAAGCACTTTGGGAGCCACATTTGGACGAGTCAAATATACTTGTCATTGTGGTCATAATTTTGGCATTTTTATTGCCTTCGTTTTAATGAAATCTACCAGTGAAATACAGCTGTATTTTCCCATTCTGATTCATCGGTTACAGTTCACCTGAAGCTGTAATCCTTTGTAATACAACTAGTTGTTGTAAGGAGGAGCCTAAAGCAATGGATTAGCTTTCAAGTGCAGGGGAAGAGTGGGAGCAAAAACACTGCAAAGCAATAGAAAGCCTGTTTTATGTTATTGCATCTCATAGGAAGTAACACTGTTTACAACCTACAATTGACCCACAATAAACCAGTTCTCATACAAACAAGTTACCAAGTGATGCGAGTAGGTTTAATTTTTTAGGTGGATATATTGCTGAGATAAAAAAAATGGTTAGCATAAATTCCAGAGAAGGGATCCACTGCAAATCCTCCTCTCCAGAGTGAAAGAAATCCTCTGGCCCCGAGGTTAGTCCGAGGGAGACTTTAATGTGCCTTCAACAGTATTGCGTGTTCTCTTCCTTTCCTCACTCAGTTGAGACTCTAAAGAATAGCTTGTTTTGAGAGCAGCAGGCCAAAGGAAGACCAGTTTCCTATGAATTTGCTTCCTGCCTCTTAAGTCTCCATTGTGCAAACCCCAGCTTTGCACCCTTTCGTAACCAGCTTGTCCCCACGATGGCCTTCCTAGTTTATCCCCAGGTGCTCTGGCTCACACCTCCAAACACTCTCCCTGCAGCACTTCCAGCCTTCCCACCTCATGCTTCTCCAAGTTCCCCCAGAAAATGTCTTGATCTCCCCCCAACCCCAAATCTCAAAGTGGTGGAATTTTCTTTTGGTCACTCCCCTTTGGCGTGATGCTGTGACAGTGCCAGTTCCCCTACCCCTACCTATGTCTTCTGCCATGCTGGCCATGCTCCTGGCCCAAAGACTGGCCACCTGTCAGCACAGATGCCCCAACTGCCCAGCCTTCTCCTACTAAATCCAAAAGAAGGATTTCTCTCTTCTTCTGTCTCCAGTGAAGGCACTGAAACAAAGCTGCAGAGCTACGATCTTTATGAAAATTGGTGCTTAGGATAAACAAGTTTAATTATCTTTAAAACTTTATCTTAATATATATATATATAACACTTGTATAGAAAAGGATTTTTTTGCCACTAGTAAAAATTCATATTCCATTACTAATTATGATTTATATTACATACCACCTTTACTAGAAAAAGCCCATTCAGGTATCTTTTCCTAAGTTTAGGAAGATTTATTTGATGAGTCCTTCCATGCTTCTGCGAGCTTGTGTCATTGCCTGAAACAGATGAGTGACCACATTTTACATTCTAACCAATTTTGCTCACCCCCAGAGGTGAAAGGACAGATTCACCGATGTGGCTATACAATGCATCTCCGCAGGCTTATCCATACTCACATGTGTTCTATTCAACAATAACTTTCACTAAACACTGAAGATATTTGAGTCAAATTGTCTAGCAACCCCATCTCAAGACTGCTCCCAAAATTTATTACATCTCATATGTAACTTAACTTTGAATAGACTAAATACAGTTGCATTTCTTTTCTAAAGGAATTTTAAGTTTATTTGATACAGGTTACTGACTTTTCTGTTTTCCCATCTTCTATATATAAAAAAAAGTCAGTCAATACCCAAAGCCAATTTCTGAGAAACAGTTGGCAAGTGAAACTAGTATCATCTGAATTCTTCCAACTTATCTGTTCTAAAACCCTCTCTGATTTTAACACATAAATCAGGAGCAAAAATATTTTCTGTAGCACAGCTGCACATCAAATCAAATTCACAGAACAAAATAAAAAGGCTTTTCAGAAGGTACAACACAAGAAAACTGTATTGCTTTGAGAAATCATAAAGGCAACACTAAATATTTCCAAAAGAGAATTCCTCAATCCAGAACACAATGAAAGAGACTATGCCACTTAAATATGCCAGATACAACTGCTTAAGAAGCCTCCAACAACTTGTTATTAAACTATTGAGAGCAATTAAGGAAGGACACCCTCCCTCCCC
>NW_020799091.1:66070983-66088641 GCF_003259725.1 Athene cunicularia
AGATTCTACTAACTGGTGTCCTTCAAATATCCTATATCAGTTTTGGAGTAGCTAGTTTTAACCCTAAATATAAGCTGGAAATATAAGAAGAAATGCTGCTGAGTAATGCTATTACTTGCCCTCTCCCTGTGGTGATTAGAAAAATCAACTTTTTTAATATATTTTCTTTTACTGCTGTATTTACGTATCTTAAGAGATTCCATTTCATAACAAGTCAGAACTGATTTTTGTGTCATGTATTCAATCTTTTATGTTTGAAATTAGTTTTCCATCAGTTAAGTATTATTACAAAGCTGTAAATCAGCAAAAAATTAACTCAAGCATGATAAGGGCCATCAAATAGATATATTGAATTAATAGTATATCAAATACGTGCAGCTACTTTCTTTCATAGTCTATTTACAAATATAACAAGCTTTTTCTCAATTAAAAAACCTAAATTATCACCTAGTCAAAATACAGGAACTGATACTAATGCTGAATTAGAAGCACACTTATGTACAGTCAAAACCAAAGGTGGATAAAAATTGGTGTATTTAATTTTTATGTCTCTAAACTACATTTTGTAGATTTTTTATTTGTTAAATCCTCAGAAACAGAAACATGATGCTCTGCCCACTTGGAAAAGCAGGCAGGGCTAGTGAGGATCCCTGCCTTCCCACCTCCTGGCACCCCACGAGCCCCAAGCTGCCAGAACTAGACATGCCTTCCCCAAAGCAACTTGCTCTGCAATCAGGTTAGTACTCAAAAATCAACCCATGATGCACAGTTCAGTCAAAAGATGACTAATTGGCATGATTTTAGTGAGACAAACACAACGCCAGGCTGATTTTGATGGGTTAACAGGAGCGCCGTGGTGTGGGGGTTGTGGTTTGTGGGGCTGAGCATTTCCCTCCTTGCATGTGATAACACTCTTGCCCAACTTCCCAGTTTGCACTAGATGTCAACACCTTTCAGCACAATGCTCAACTGCAACACTGGAGTTTGCAGCTAACCGGTATCAAACTAATATATAAAAACAAAGGTATTGAAAATGGGAGGAGAAAGGGAGAAAATTCTGGGAGACAGTTCCTTCAGCTTATGCCTTAAATCTTACCCATGCTGCCGCAACTCTCACGCAGGCTGTCAAAGCATGAGTTTTAAGCATAACATGAATATTTGAAAATTTATTTATGGGGAAAAATAATTTTTAAAAGGATCTTTCACTAGCATTGCAAATGACCCAGTAACTGAAATTTCTTTACATTAGTGGTCATTCTTCTCTGAAATAAAAAAAAAAAACAAAACTAACAAAGCAGTTACTTGTAAAATTTTTCATACAAATTTTAATGCATCTCAATTTGTGTACCCTCCTTCTAGACTAAAATGCTTTACACAATACTTGCCTTATGGTTAAAAAAAAAAAATTAAAAAAAAATCATAGAAGCCAAAGACCAGTATGGTTTCTATTAAAATGTTTTCATCTTAATCAGATTTTTTAAAAAAAATGTTTTTCTTCTTTAAAAATAAACTCATTATAATTAAAATTGAAACAAGACACTCCAGAGCTGAAAAAGTTAACATTATTATAATCTATTAAGACAACTTCCATTAAACAGCTGAAACATTCAAGCAAAACAAGTTTGAGGCTGATAAATTTAAGGAAGTCAAACAAATGAGCTGGGAGAACTCCCAGTATGAATACCTAGAGCAAGAGCTTGTTCAAATACTAAATAATACTCCTCACATCTGAAAGAGTTAGAAAAGTATTGTAAAAATCATTTCTGGTTAAGGACTTACATAAAAAGTTAAGAAATCAATTTCAGCTGAGATAGAAATGTTTTCGTTCCCCAAATATAAAACCAAATTTTACAGAACAGCTCTCCTAGTTCTAAAAGACAAGGTTACTAGAAATTGTAATTCAATTTACTAATCAAGTATTTTGTGTTAGATGCAGTACAAACAAGCAAGTTGCCGAGACCCATTTTTATTTAGAAGTAACATTTATTCAACATTTTGGCTAATTTTTATTTAGGATACTTAAAATCATTATTTCTTTTGTGCGTTTTAATAGAATTGCAATTTCATCTGGCTTCACACATATGCAGTTAAAAAAATATCCTTTTCTGCTTACCAAGTTATTAATCTAATACTAAGGCTCTGAATTATATTGCATATTAATGCATACAGTTAATAAGTATGCAAAGTGCACAGTGTTTTTTAGAACAAAAAAAAATTGTGTTAAGAGAAGTAATTAACTTTTCAGAAAATTCTTAAGAAAAAAACCATTAAACTATGTAAATAAAGTAATTCATTCCCCCAATACAGAGATAAACACCTAACTTCTTGATAGGTAGAACATCCAGATCAGGCATTAATTTAGCTTTATATTTATTATTATTATTATTATTATTATTATTATTATTATTAAATTAACTTGTCTTCGCTTCTTTATTAAAAAAGAATTAAGCAGATGGAAGATTTTTTTCTGTTACAGAGAAAGAAAAAACAAGCATTTCTGCACATTTTCAGTCTGCAACCTCCCACACCTCCTCCCCTTCCACCCACATGTCCAGTTTCCAAGTGAACATTCAAAGGCCAAGATCCATATGGGATAGTCAGTATTTTAGAAGCAACACCTCCAATCAACAGCACTCTTTAAAGGACACTACTACAAATGCCAGAAATCTTCAACTGCATTTGTGATACAGAAATGAAACCTTACAATCTCTATTAATGACTTTTTGTATCTTCAAGAAGCTCAATATCAAAAAAGCCACACTAGAACAAATCAGAAAATGGAAACTCTTCTTTAAATGTCAAAGTGAAATTCTGACATTTCGACAACCAGGCTGCTTTACCACTGTGTTTTTCAAATACAGGAAAAAGTAGTGTCAAACTTTCCCATACGTCAATCACTATTTGGTATGTCGGCTTCCATAAAGAAACCAACTCAACAACTGTACTAAAAAAACCTACTTAATTTTTGTAATTTAAACTGTGTTAAACATGCTTATCTGTTACCAGGAAAACTATGTTCAAATTCCAGATAATGAGTTTCCTGTATCCAGAGCACTTTAGACAAAGAGGTTAAAACAAAAGATGTAATACAGGGATGTATGTGAACAGAGTTTTCCAAAGGCATCTAACACATGGTCCAAAGGCTTCCATCAACTTCCTCGTGTGAGTGAAGCAGATGAAGTCTTACTAGGCAAATTTAAAATGGCCTTGAATTTTAAATCCTCTGCGGAATAGAAAAACAGCTGTGTCAGTCTCAAAATAGAAGGCATATAAAATGATGGGGGTTTCTCAACATCTATGGTTCCAATTTCTGTCTACAAATTTAAATTGAAGACAGCTTGCTTTAAATACTTAGCCTTTGCTTTCAAACAGAGATAATAAAAAGATATTTCAATCTACTTTGTAATTTATTAATGATGCTGTCTTGATTTTGTAGGATGCCCTGATAAGAAAAAAAAAACAAACAGGACTACCTTAAACCTAAGGCAGCCCTATCAGTCTAAGAACAGATCTGTAAGGTATGGAGAGAAGGCACAGTAACCCTGTAGGACTTACCAGTGCTTTCTGTTCCCTTGATGTACAGAAGGAAAGCTATACACTGTGCTTTGCCTCTCCCTCACAAACACTTACAGAATATTGACAAAGAAATCTCTAATATGCATGAGGTGCTCCAAACTGTCTACTCTAATAGATGCTCCTGTCCCTCAGTAAGTACGCAACAGCTTATGTTCCCTTTCCTCCTCTAGCATTTGATGGAAAGACACCTCACATTCATATGAAGTAAGAGAGGTGTAAGGGACAGCTCAGGATACAAATCCAACTTGCTAACAGGAAGCCACTCATTTTTTTATTTTTTAAAAAATAAATAGAGCAAGTACAAAGTGGACTACCCCAAATGCAAGATGATGACCCTCTGGTTTAAAGACTCTTCAAGATAACTGAGATGGAATAATTCCATTTTGTATATGGGCAATTATAGCACTAACTTGGTCTTTTCACTTGTTTGCTCAAATTTGCTCTCAATTCTGTACATGAACAGATAAATTACTAAGCAGTAATTACACAGCACCTCAACTCAAAGAAATGCATTAGAGGACAATGATACAAATACTGACTCTAAAGGACAATCAGCATCAAAAAGCTCAAGATAGTCCCCCCTGAATATAACATGGTCAGTTACATTTTGAGGTTATAGTGTTTTATTCCAGTTGACCCATACCAACACCAAGCATGGTGTAAAGCCTTAGTAATTCTATTGTAAGGTCAGAATGACAATGCTATACATACTAATGTTTTCAAACATTAAATATAATGTTACAAGAAAATCCAAAGTGTTTATTACTTTTTTCTTTTTAAACCTCAGAACTCCTTGGAAGCCTGTCATAGACACTGCAACTTCATTCAAATGTTCTTTTAGGAAAGGAAAGCAAAGTAAATACCACCTTTTCTTTACTAACTTCCTCTCCTGAATTGCAATGCCCATAGCTTCATTAATCGAGGGCTCTCAGGTTATTTGCAACTACATATGCAAAACCAGACTCCCTGTCACTGAAGTGGAAGCAACAGAGGATGGCTTGCTTACAAAACAGCCTGTCTCCTCTGAGGTTTGGCCCTCACAGCCAATGTAAAACCCCACAACTTACAAACTAAAACAATTTATTCTCTAGATTAAAACTCAGGAATGAATTAGTAAATAATATAGTAGTAAATTTAGCTCCTGTTCTGGAGAACAGCTTCCTGAATGAACAATTAAAAAGTATCTTACAGGTTTGTAAATTGGTAGAGCCTACATACAAGAACAACAGCATTTTGGCTACATCCGAATACAGTTTCCCTCTTTTTTTCTTTTACTTTCCATTTTCTTTCATTTACAAGGTTCCAAAGACTGCTAAACAGGAATGATGGCAATCATTATGTATAGTTTAGAAAGGTCTACAGACAAAGACATAAATCAATTGTTCTGGTAGAAAATACAGCCACAAATAGTCACCTAGTTAAAAGATCACCCCTGAACATCCACGTAGCCAACCTGACCACCCATTCACTTTAAGAGCAGTGTCTGTCCAAATCCGTTTGCTGAGACCACAAAAACTACTTGTCAGTAAACAACCATGTTTACCGCTGAAGTGACTCTCAAAGAAAGCCATCTCTGCCACTGGAACCCTCCTTAAAAACAACAGTGGTGGTGGGCATTTTCTCTCACACAGCATGTTTATGCAGTCTGTCTGTATACATTGCACACCTCTTGATTCCTGCTTTATGGACGCACTCCACAAAACAAAGCCAAACATTATTGAGACTCAGAGAAAGGAAGGAAATCTCCTCTTGTACATTCTAAGACAAAGACCTTTTTTTTTTTTTTTTTGCATGAATGATAATATAGAAATTTTGTTTGCATGATATGAAAACATGTCACAGAATATCCACCTGTTGTTCAGGTCTTCAAAAAATCTGAGAAACAGAAAGCAGTGGGACCACACAGGGAAAAAGAAGCAAATTAATATTCCAAAAGACCTTGTAAGATTAAAATGTTAAGACAGCCCAAGGCCTCAATAAGAGATACCCAGTAATACTGAAATAATTATTTAGGGATGCATATTGAAGGAAATACCCACATCTAAGTGAGAAGAACTCCCCAATGATGCTAAAATGGTAGAAAGAGCAGCTGCAGTTACTTCAATGTAGAAAAATCACTTGTCCTTTGAGTCACTGGAATTCTTCAGAAAATGGTGTCCCCAAGAGTACATACACAGGCTATTGATTTTTGCCAGCCATCTTAGTTTGGTCTTTAGAAGGGTGACCCAGCTATACATACCAAACAAAACTTCAAAATCAAATACTGTCAACTGTTTCTTCTCTGATACCATGTCCATGCACTAGGACGTGAAGCTAAAGGAGAGGACAGTACACAGAGACCACATTTTCTGAAGAACTGTGGTCACCCCATCCCCCCATAAGCACATGCTTATGGGAAGGGTCCAACCCAGGCAGCAGAGAGCAGTGCGGAGACCCACACTATGGCCCCAGTTCCACTGCTCCAGCGGATATCGGTCCTCCCAGGAACCTGAGGGAAAGGAGAACAGAAGAGAACACAAGGCAAGAAATCCAGTACAAAAAACTACTTGAAAAAAAAAAAACCAAAACCCACCATACTCTGTTTTCACTGTCTCAGAAGAGACATAATTAGCAGATTGCTTACAGGATTTTATTCTATGGAAATAATGAAACATCAAGAGAGTTGAGGGTTCAGACAAACTTTTAATGCTAAGAGAGCAAAAGGCTCTGCCTCTACAGCTGGAACAGGGTGTAGGAAGAGCTGCTGGCAATGGGGGTGACTCCTTAATAGGGAACAATGTAAGTACCTTGGGAACTAATTTTTAGGCTTGCTCTAAGGCCAAACATGATTACATGTTGAAACATAACTGGCTCAGAGAGGGGCAAAACCAAGGGTCCTCGAGGCAACAGCTGAGGGAAGTAATACCACCAAAGACACCAGTACACGAAGCCACATTGAGCTAAGGCAATCCTTTTATCTTTTCAGAACATAATTATGACTAAAATAAAGGTTCGTTCTGCAATCTGTAAATGTCAAATTGTACCTCCAAGCACTCACACACTCTGCATGGGGAGTGGGGGGAGAGAAGTATCTATTACACAAAGCTTCTAATACAATACAAAGAACAAATTTATTCTCTCAACATGGACTAAAACCAGCGAGATTTCTCTACGCCTTCAGCCTTGCAACATTCTACTGTAACATTAGAAAAATCTGCTGAAAGGTAGGACACATCATGGTTTCCATTATATGTTTGTTTCAAACTCTTGAAGCAGAAAATCCTTTAAATAATCCACCCTAATAAATTATTCACAGAAGACAAACTTTCAGCAGAATATAATACATGCAACGTAAACTGAAAAAAGTGCAAACTTCTGCTCCCACCACCAGCTAGCACTGGAGCTCAGGGGCACTGCAACAAGCTGCAGGTTCTGCTTTTACTGCTGCTTTTGGCTTTTCAAAAACCTCGGATCAGATCAAGGGCCTGATGCATACATCCAGCAGAGAAAGTCTTTCATCAAGCAGTAAAAGAAGCATTACTCTCTACCTTGAGTTCTCCTGCACATTTACCAATTTTCTTTGCTTTCAAGTCTTTTTGCTGCAGGTAACAAAACACCATGAAGTTTGTGTTTTGTTTTGTTCTGGGGTCTGGGTTTTTTTTGCATTAGTCTGCTCTGCCATTTCAGATTTTTTTCCTTCTTAAGCACATGTTCCATTAGAAATCTTAACACAGTATTTCTTAGAAAGTCTGATTTTAGTTCCATGGAGAATTTGTGCTAAACTCCTTTAAAATTGCTTTCTCTGGACATAGTTGATATGCATAAATTTATTTAAATTTTTACAAGAGTACAACAGGTCCATAACCATAAATGTGTGAATTTGTTTTGCATTTTGTGTTACTATTCTAACATGCATAATAGTAACACTAATTCAAAATTAATATATTCTTCTGCCATTATGTGTGTATATATATAAAACTGACAGTAAGATAGTAGATCCTACCATGTCAGCAGTATCTTCTTGTACCATTTTGCATATGCAGAGCTACTGCTATTATGTCTCTAGATCTTTAAAGACAATCAATGAACTGAAAATAGCCACTTAAGTCTAGGTTTTGATGATAACCCTGAGGCAGATATGTTTCCAGAAAGTAGTAAAGCATTTGAATTCCTTATTATACAAATCATCTCCTACCACACCAGTGCTATCAGCACTGCCAGCTCCTAACTCCACGTGCTCTACATGGGAATGGAAGAAATGTCTTCCCTGTGTTTTGAAATCATAGTGAACACCTCCCATTTCTCCCTTCTCAGCATCTAATGACAGTAATCTAACGATCAGCAACCAGACTGATCTATTATTACTGTGAAGATGGAAGAAATGCAATTGTTCCAGCTTTTTTTTTTTCTTCCCCAAACTACTAAAGTCACCACACCCAAACAGAGTTCCTATCAGCTTCTGTCACTACCATAAAACCATGTCCCTCAATTTCACCATCCATTAAGAGTCACCACTGTTGCCACCCTCTTCCACAAACATGCTTATTTTGAGCAATGCAGCTAAAAAGCACGATGGAGCACAGAGAAAGTGCTTTTTCTGAACAAACTGAACCATGGAATAAGCTATTTCAACATACAGATTCTAGGAAACTGAGCAACAATTTGTGCTGCATAAAAAAATTTCATCTACTTCCTCTCTATAAAGATGAGCTTAAATTCCTGTATACAGACTGCTTAAAAGTGCCAATACAGATGATTTACCCTCATCCAGTCCTCCAAGAGTCACAACAGACATGCCACTACTGCCATGCTCTCATTTTCTGACAAGCTAGAAAGCTTCAAAGCAACAAAGTCAAACAGGGAAAATACTTTTATTCGTATTGAATTCCTATAAGGGTATTTTACTGCTAATTTCAACTAGAGATGTTGAGTAGAAAGACCAGAATTTCTTACAGATCTGTGACAAGGAAGTCAAACAGCCTTTGGAACTCAAGTTTTAAAGAGATTAAAATAACTTCTACTTGTCTTATCAAGCAGCTCTGTTTTTATTAACAGGAGCTCTACAATGCTTAAGAGGCTATACAACAGCGTACTTACTATACCATGATACCATATTTATTCTTATTTCCACCACTCTCTCATTCTATAGTAAATTTTACACCCACATGGTGTCCAGAAAATACTAAAATTGAAGACAACTAATTAAGAACCAACAGAAATATTTTCAAACTAGTACTTGGCCACACTAGTGATTTAATGTGTTTTCTGTGATCTTGCAGCTAATATGGCTAAGGCAGTTCGCTGATACACAAACACAAATTCATCAAGCAAAGAGTACTGAAGACTGAATTTATAGCTACACTATACTGTGTATGCTTCTCACTTTACACTTTAAAAAAATAGTGCTGAAGAACTGGGAAAAGTTCAATTAAAAACCACAACAACTAGAGTAACAGAAGTAATTTTCACTAGTGAAAGACTTAAGTAGTAATCAAATTTCAGTACTCAGGACAAGATTTAGAAGCGATGTGATGAATGTCAAAATACCACCTGGTACAATTAAGCCTACTAGACATACCACATCGGAACTATTGAAATTGGGCAGCTAAAATATTTTTAAAAAGAAAAAAAATCCTCAAAAACAAAACAAAAAATTAAGACCACTAGCCCACACACGAGAAGTTAAAAGGTTGATGACCTACCCAGGGCATGAGGTTTCATAACCATGCTATGCAGAACTATGATGGCAATAATTTAAATTTGAGTTGAAGTATTTGCATCTAAAAAGGAAGAACACCAAACTTTTTAACCAACAATGTTTGCCAACATTGTTGCACTGCATTAAAAAATGACCTGTCCCCTATTTCTGTTTGTTACTAAACAGTGACTGACTAATGAAAAGCTAACTTCCATAGCAATTTCCAGAAAGACATGGTGAAGATGGTAGCCCTCAGGTAGGAAAATGTCAAGTTATAAAGGTGAAAAAAACCTTTTTTTGTATAAATAAATAAAAATAACCAGGGGAGAAGGGGAGAGGTGTAAAACCCTCGTTTCCTGGAAGCGACAGCATACATAGCCCTCAGGAACTGCTGCACAGATCTACAGATTGTTCCAGGTAGACACTGTGGAGGCTGACAAACACAGGAAATATTCCTGGACGCTCACGACACTTCTGAAATAACATACTAGGCACATTGATGCAAGTAAGGACGGGTTTCTGTACTTTACATCTCACTTGGCAATTTTTATTTCCATGTGAAAATTTGGCATGCTGAGTGAATTAAGACTAAGAAATTAACTGAAATGTTTTGCTGACTTACATAAGCTTAATAAAGAAGTCATTTGAAGGGCCTCTCGTGCAACCTAAACTTCTCTGTGAAATGTTTTTAAGATTACTGTTATTTGCCATCATTGCCAACACTCACGTCTAGTGTTTCTATTGTTCCTACACATTTTTGAAAACATATCTCCAGTATTCTTGGTGTCCAATCTCCCTTTCAATACCTTTTAATAACCCTTCTTTCTTTTGCTAGGCATCTGTTCAAAAACCCACACCAAGAACCAAGTGGAAATGTCTTCAAGGTTTCTTATGTGGTTGTTCACTAAAGGGAGCAAGACCAGACACCTTTGAAATCCCTATTATGCAGTGCTGGTTGTGAAGCAAAAGCAGTAACATTCAGAAAATCATGAATTCTCATGAAAATGGCACCATGCTGCTGGATCATACGCATCAGTCACCCATGGCACACTGCTGCCTGGAGAGTTGTGCAGTTGCCAGGAAAGTGACTTGCAAAGGGATGGAAAAAATGCAGAAGTTTTGTTTTGCTTACACAAACAACTGACTTAATTATTTTTGCTTCCTTCAAATAAGGTTTCTGTTCAGTGTGACAAACATGAGCCAGCAAGCATAGATCATCATTGCTGCAGAAGGTGAAACCAGTGGAGCCACACTCAGAGGCAGCTTTGGGTGGTGCTGGCAAACAGCCACTCCATCCAAATGGGTATGGGAATTCTTTCCCACCCCCAGTGCATGGGAAGAATTATACTACAGAAAACTGCAGTTTGGAAAATGCATGCTGGAGGTCTCTTGCTTAGTAAGACTTAATCAAAATGTATAAAAAATACCCTCCCCACCGAAGAAATACTGTACAAGGAAACTATTTTAAACTTCATTATAATGAATGAAGATGAAATTTTAATCACAGGCCTAGAAGTTGGATTTTGCCTTAAGAATAGTAATAATTACCAGATTTCATTCAATATGAGCAAACAGAAGACAGTAATTTGAAATGGCTAAATTGCCATTAACTTTCTACTCGCAGTATCACTCAGTTAAGACAAAAAAAGGGAATGAGAAGATGAATCATTTAAAATACTTAATAGGTGGCCTATACACCACATTTCCATAATTAAAACTGGGCCATTGTAGCTAAGTATCCACTACAGTTCAGTCAAAAAGAGATTTAAGAACACATAAGTAATGCATATCAAACAGAAAAATGATAAAAAGACAGTCATCAACAGAAAAGTTACAAGTCTCAAAATGTCTCCAAGTCTCTTAAGGAAAACTAAAAGTTTTCTAAAAAATTTCCTGATGACAGGACAAGATACAGTAAAACAGAGTAAGTCCTCAGAAGGGGAGAGACAAGAGTGAATGGTTTAGAAATGGATACTGTTTTGTAAAAAGATACAGGATGAACCAAAAGTATCTCTTCAGAAATTACTGGGAGTCATCTGATTTGAGGTGAGCTGTTTTTCAGTCCACCAGTAACTGATTTAATGAACATATGCTAAAGAAGTGTTAATTGGCATTTTAATATGCACCCGACACATTTAAAAGAGCTGGCTCTAAACACATTTTATTTGCGGATATTCTTTTCCAAAAATGCTGATATATTGGAAATTCCAGAATCCTTTTCTGACAACAGGCTGATGTTTTAAACCATCAAGCTGTGTGTTCTAGGTAACCACATGGCCATTAAACCTCTACCAACCCCAAGCCAAACAACGATAAAGCTGATGGGATTCTATTAATAAAGTATTCTAAGGCTGAGATTCAATTAATGATAGTCAACACAGTTCCAGGAAAATTAGTTTTCAGCTTCAAACAGGCATGACTTCACTCTCTGATGATATTAGAAGTTTCCCTGGTAAAGGCAACTTCGTAAAGGTAGTAAGCCTTTACTGTGGCGCATTTGGTTTTTTATGTAGGAGACACCGATGTATTAACTGGTGGCATAAACTTTCATTAGAATGCAGACTCCTTCGATTAAGAACTATTTAGATGATACAACTTCAACAGCCAGCTATGGGGACTATTAATTAAACAGTAATAGCTTTTATGGGGTCTTCCACAATTTGAACTATAGCTGGCACTTTTCATATTTACTGAATATCTGGAAGTAAGTATAAATCAACCACTGGTAATTACTGTGGATAAGCATAAGAGTGGCAGGTAGCTACGAGCAATCACACAGACAACACACTACATCATTTGGGCAATGCTTTCAGATGAAATATGTTTGATCCAGGAAATGTAATTGATTAAGGAAGAGGTAGGGAAAAAATCTCCATGGGAACAACCATTTGCTGGAGTGGCGCAAGTATGAAAGGTGGGTCCAGGTACATCAGAGTCCCTCTAGAAAGCCTACTAGCCTTCTCACTGGGAGCAGCTGTTTCCGTCCTGAGATTTCAAGGATTTAGGATTCATTACTGACTGATTATTAAATGACTTTTTTTTTCCTTTTAGTTCAGTACCTGATATTTTGGTAATAGCTTTAAGATCAAAGTTAGAAACAGATTTAGTTTAAGGACTAATACTTATGACTGCCGTTCCCATCTGTGCGGGGTTAGCGAGTATTTTAATGAAAATTTTCTTGTGATCTTAGAAGCATGTTTGTTGAGACATGAGACATATTTCTATATGAAGAACTTAAACTGTTTCACTGAGTGCAGCAAAACTTTCAAAAGCTCTTTGACTAGATCCTAGCATCAGCCTTGCAATTTTCAAGTCTTTGTTTAAAAAAAAAAAAAAGCATTCTTGATGGAAGGAAGGACACATGCTCTCCTTGTTCTGAATGGGAAATTACTGTACAGGAAGACAAGCCAGGCTTAAAGACTATAGTTTAGCTGAGGACTCCAATTCAGGAAAGGTAAAAAGAAAATTGTACATCTATGTGGTGCACAGCACAGACATAAGTTCCGTTATGCTAAGCCATTTACAGCTCTTAAAAGTATTCTTTTTTATAGTTTAAGGACTAACTTTTTTTGGGGTGTGTTAAGAAGAGCCTGAGCCAATTGGCTGAGGTTTAGGTATGGCTTAGGAAGCTTCTTACTCTCACAGGATGTATGCTCAGCAGGTACATGTGGTCAGTGCAAGAGAAAAGGCCAAGCTCTACCACATGGTATTTTCTGCCTCAGCTCAACAACACAGAGAGAAAACTATTAGAAAAGTTACAGGAGAATCAGTAGATTGTAACAGCGGTCCTTCAGAGCTTAAAAATCTATGTATATGGGTGCAAAGGGCAGAGGTTTGGAAGCTGCGACACTAGCTCATCCGTGGAATCACCAAGCTTTGTTCTTACACCATTTCATCAGTCACCACACAGTGAAGCGAAGATACCTGCAGCATGCAGATTTGTTATGATCAAGGAGGTAAACAAGCATATATGCTGGGACATGTCTCTGTCCTTTCACTTAAACACATTTCTGATGGATATAAATAAAAATGCGTTTATTTACATTAAATAAATACTGTTCACATTTTACACAAACACTTGATGTATTATCACAACAGAAACACAATCCTTTCATAAAGTAGCTCTTAGACAAAACATTTTTTTAAAACAACATAAATCCATATATAAGGTGCTTAAAGTCACAACTGGGATTTTGATTTTAACTAGTTAATTGATGTTGGAGGTTATTTTTTACACAAATCTTTGAAAAGGCATAATCACATTTACTAGCACTGTAATGTATATTCCAAGAGTATCTGTAGAAAGGCCTATGGTTTTAAATATTACCGTGGTAAATACTGTGATAATCTCATTTGCCTGCCACCCATCCTGTAGTCCTCAGTTTCCACTTACTTTACGGCAGCTCAGCAATGGAGGACTAATGAAGTAGTGACCAAGAAACCTAACCTGTTAGACACAACACTAGCACAGGACACCTGTCATAAACCTATGTGAGCTACCACTGTCGTGTTATTTTTAAGTAAACTTTTTTGCTTTCTAACAATTCCAATCCCAAATTCTAATTTTTCTGTGAAGAGTCAGTATTTTCTACTGCTAACCGCAACACATTAAGTGCTCCCTACATAAGACTTCACAAAACACAGGCAAAAAACAAAACACAAGTGGAAAATAACCTCGACACACCTCCAGGTGCATATCTGTTTGTTTTATTCATTACATCCTAGTAGGGTTTTTTTTTTGGCCTCTATATAAAACAATCACTTGTTGGTATGTTTAACCTTTTCTAGCCACATGGAAAGCCCTTTATTTTTTAATAATTTAATCAGTCATTAAACATCATTGCAAATATAAAGAAAAAAAATTCACCTGACTTCCAAATATATTTCTTCAAACCACACTGAAAATTTTTCAAAGGTGTATTATTTTATATGTATGACACACTGTTGTGAAGAATTTATACTCAACTATAAAACAGAGTACATTTTAAGGACTTGGAAGCAGAAGGAACATCTCAGACCACAGAAACTTAACCCCTGACATTGCACACAGACACATCATATAATCCCATTCATAGAGTGATTTGGCTTTGCTACGATAGCTATGCTGAACAATCCAGTTTATATCCTTCTATTTCTGTGTGAGAGAACTTGGCATGAGAGGAGAAGATTCGGTAGTTTATATCACAATGAAAACACAGTTCTACAGCCACTGAAAATACACAACCTCTGACAAACTGGAACAAAAATAACATCTTATTCTCCTGGATGCAATGTGAGAAAACCTGTTAGATTTTTCCACATGATTCGCCCCCCACCCCCACTCTCTCCCTCCCTCCCTCAATCATCCACCATGTCACCTCAAACAAAGGATTAAGAAAATCCAAACAAGCATGTTAAAATATTTTTATGCGCACTACATTCCCAATCTGAAACCCATCAAGTCTACTAAACTCTTCCAAAATACAAAAGGACTTACCCAATGTGTCTTTTAGATTTTTAACCAGAGAACCTTTCTTCAAGCTGTTTTTTCGCTCCACATAATTTGATGGCACATATCCCGTTTTGTTGGCCGCGTTTCTTACCCTCCACCACGTCTTGGAATCATCTAATAGCCAAAGACGCTCATTTTTCTTGATGTCAAGTTCTTGGTCCTGCTGTGCAGTGTAATCCCACTTTGCAATAACAATAACTTCTTCTGTCATCTTTCATGGAGTCCTTCTGCAGCAAAAATATTAAAACATGCTCATCAGTAAATTATATCATGTAATTCTTACACAATTTTTTTTTCTTCAAGTTCTTCTGAAATAAACAAGAAAAGGGTAGGAAAAAATGAGAAAGCCATACAGAGTAAAACCTCGTGGACTGAAACGCTACTTTCAAAAAATAAGGGAAGTCATACTGACCTTTCTTGCTTTTTTCTGCCCCTAAAATATGACAATACCATGATAGTAAATTCTAGTCTTAATATATTACATATGCTTCCTCTGAATGTATTATTCAGATACACATACAGATATATTCAGATGAATATATTATTCAGATATACATTAACAGAGGCTAATTTATAAAACCCATTTAGTTTTTGCATGTGGTGAAAACTATCCCACACCTGGCATTCACAGTTCTGAGAAAAGAAAATAAATATAGCAATATTCCAATAATATATTTTCTTCTGTCCTACTTCCTCATTCCAACATATTATTTATAAATTTTCTTCAATTAAACAAAGTTATCCATCTTTTTTTTTTTTTTAGTAGGAAGTTAAAAATACCTTAAAAACTAATGTAACTCAGCCGGGAAACCTGCCATCAAGAGAGTACTGTCTTTACTAAGCCTTTGTTTTGTGCAGGCAGCACAAAACTGCATTTCAGGAGAAGCCTTCGCTCCCCCTTTACTCCAGGGAAGATCCCAGCTCACCACAGTCCTGCACTGGGCACAAGTCAGCAGGGTGGAAAAGAGTACCCACTGTGCTTCCCTCAATTGCATTTCATTTCTTCCCTAACTGAAACCTATCCAGACTTCTGTTAAGACTGAATGAGTTGCCTTTTTCTACTTACCTGTAACAAGAACCATCTTTTCCAAAGCTGTTTGTCAGCTGCATAAAGACAGTTGCATGCCTCCACATTTTCCTACACATCCCAGTAATTACCAGGAACAATGTGAGGGAGCACAATAGTGTGCAAGGAAAAGTCCCATACCAGTACCAGTGACATTCAAACACATTAAAATGCCAACCAAAACATGTTGATTTTTTCCTCTAAATGCTCAGAAGTTACCTAAAATCTTCTAATCACTGCTGGAGGTTTTTGGGGGAGAGGGAAGTGGAGGAGGACAGGAGAGAGTGGGAAGTGAGAATATATTTGAAAATCAGTGTAGCAGATTTTTTTTTTTTTTAAAGTAAAAGCTGCAGATTTTCTTTAAATCACAGATTAGTTGAAACAGGTCCCAGAGTACTTCAAGCTACTAATGCCCAAGGATCTTTTTAACATGATCCAGCTTTGTTGCCTAGTTCTTAGCAGTCCACAACCCTATGAACTCTGATACCTAATAGTTTACATGACAGAAAGGTAATTAAAAAAAACCCTAAACCTCCAGCATGTAAATTGTATCACCTATAGTCACAAAGGGTTCCTTCTGCAGTCTGTAAACACATGCACACAGACTTTCTTTAGTTACAGTACAAACTGTGAAATCTACATGCTAGACAGCCCAGCAGTCTACTACTTCAAAGAAAAAGAAGTATTTTCCTTGTTTAAAGTTAACCTATAAATGTAAGACACAACAGTGGACTCTATTATAGCTTCCTCTGATCATCATTTTTATTTCCAGAAGAGCATCATAAAGGGTAGAGCTACGATTGCTAAACCATTTGACAGCAAAGCTCTGGAAAGCACCAGCAACTGATACCCCTCATGGCCAAGGTAGGACAACATTTTTGAAAATGAGAAGCTAAAAATCAACAGTCTTAAATATTAAATTTCCAATTAGAAAACACAAAGGAACATATGACAATTAAAACATTATTCAAATATGCGTTTGCATAGATGAGAGTGTCCAGATGAAGTAAAAAAGAAGTTACCATGTTTTGAACAACTGAGAAGAAACACAACCCTTACAGTTCAAACTGGCTGTGACTTAAGTGGGTGGAATTGATGGTTTTACAAGAAACTTTTTTTTTTTCCCAAAAAAAAGTTATAATCCCATCTGACAATCACATCGGAGAGCCTGAGCTCTGGACTGCAGTCTTCAATAAACTGCCCTGGTTTCTGACTCACATAGAACAGACAGATAGCCTACAGGTCGATAAGCTGATGTAGCCACAGGGGGATTGCAATCAAGCATGTTCTGGAGGCCAGTGTTGTCAATATAATCTCTCTCTCCAATTTAGATCCATTTATTTCATCTCAGCAATTGTAAAATGGTCAATTCTTACTATTCCTGGGGACTCAGAGAATATAAAGAAATAGGAAACCATCAGCACAGTTGGGTGATGTTGCCACCACACAGGCTCCACTTCTAAAAAAGGTTCTTTTCACAACACAGGCAAGTTAAAGTAATCTATCTATATTACAGTATATTAATAATAAAAAAACACATTCGGTATAATATGTGACTAGTGACTGATGAAAAATTATTAAACTCTTCCTATTCCTGTGGGAAAAAAAAAAAATTATTGGTCACTGTTGTAAGTCACCAAGTGTTTCTCTAAGGTGTTGTGCAAGGACAGAAGAACAGGAAGAGACCACATGTCAGGGATGACGACATCAACTATACAGTCCTCTGAAATTTACTCAGGAAAGTGAGTCCCAAGCTACCCGATTTCTACAATTCCAGTTTATTGTCCACACTTAAAACTGCCACTCTGCCTGAGAAACAATGTAATTCACACGCAGATCGCTTGCATG
>NW_020799091.1:66088691-66102692 GCF_003259725.1 Athene cunicularia
CTTTTTTTTTTTTTTTTTAATTTGTTTGGTGGGTGGTTTTTTTTGTTTGGTTTTTTTTTTTTTTTTTTTTTTGTTTTTTGTTTTTTTAAACTGTGGGGAACTAGTATTAAAGATCTTAAAATTACTTTCTTACAAATACATCATTAGAGTGGCTCCATCAAGGACAATAAGGTTCTTCCTGTGATATTTACAGAGCTAAGATTTCATCGTATGTGAATAAGGACACATTTGTTCCCCAGAAGGGGGGCTGTGGAATTAATGGTTTTGAAATGCTTCTGCAGCACAGCTGTGTGCCAAACAAAAGATTAGAAGCCAATGAACATAACTAGATTTGGGGAAAAACATAAGGAAAAAACAATAATACAGCCTTCCAAATCATCCAAGGGTCCCATAAAAATTTGACATGCACTCAAAATGTGAAATTTCTTTAGTATACTGCTTATAGACTGAATAACAAAAAATAACACAGTCCCCAATAGATTCTAATGTTAACATGAGACTCCCTTCACATCAAGAAAATGAAAATCCATTAATGTTAAAGAGTGTACAACCTTCTGGAACGTTCCTCCTCAAAAAGCTCAGAATTCATAGTGCTGAAATACAGAGTGTTCTCATACCCAATAGGATAACACATGCCACTTTAAAAAGCACCAGTGAAAAGCTTTGAACCTATGCAAGGAACTGTAAACTTATGAAACAGTCATTTCTCAGTACAAGACTTTCACTTAAAAAAGCGTATGTATGTCCTTGCTTTTTAGCTTACTACATCAAACAGTCATTTGCTTTACTTTTATGGTAACACACTTTCCAACTGCAGTTTTTAAAATGGCCCCAAAACGAAGACACCATACAAAACGAGCAAACAAACAAAACTCCACAACCAAGACATTCAAGTGGTAATTCTTGTATCAGCTATGCGACCAATCCACACTTCAAACCCTTTTCGACCCAGCATTTCCTGCACTGCTAGCCACGGTAGTCAACTAATTTATTTACCAACACTGTATTTACTGAAATGTTAAAACTAGTTTAGATTATGCTCAGGTATTTTCAGCCACTTTGTTTTTTCCCTCTAGGTTTTGTTAGGAGAGAAGTTCTGTCTTCGGTGGCAGCTGCCCTACTGCAGAAGCACACCTGAAAATTTTCCTACACAAGAAAACCCTTGGGAGAGAGGGGAAAAACTGAAACATCTGCCAGGCTAGGAAAACAGCGAACAAAAACCCAGCCAAGGTAAAGTCAGTTATAAGACGACTGTTCTGAAAGCCTGCTCAGTCAGGTGAAGAACATTTAGCTAACCCTAAGGCAGAACAAAGGCAGACATCAGTGGAATAGCTAGTACTGTAGCTCCTGCATAGACTTTATCAGAAGAAATTCCAGAAAGGAAATGGTTATGTTCAATAAACTATCAATGATTCAAGAATTTAGCAATGTCAGGAAAAAACAAAGACAAATAACCACCTATGCCATTTTGAACCAATACCTGAAACTGAACCATGCAAGCAATATTTGAGATTATGGAAACTTAAATGTAGAGGAATTTAAGAGAATCTGCTCCCACAGACTTATAAATCTGCTAGTGATTTTTCACATGAAAGATCTGCTAAAGTGATGTTATTTTAAATATCAAACTACATATAGTTGTTACACAGATCTCATTATCTTCCAATCAGACCTGGATTTCCCACCCATCCCCCACCCTTCCACCATATCGGGCTAATGTGTTTCTCCCACAATGATTAATAAGAAAGGATCCATTCCAGCATGCCTCCTGAACTGGAATCTTTTCCTATAGACGTACACAAGTTAACACTCCCACTAGTTTAATGCCCTGGCCTAATGGGCAGAAAAGCAGCATCTTTTATTGCCCTCAGGAGGAAGGTTCAGGGTTACATGAGCGATAGGGTTAGTTAGAACAATGTGAACAGGACGTATGTTTGAGCTCTAAAGATGCAGTGAGAAAGAAAGCAGTTGCTCTCCTTGTTCACAATTTATTTTGCAAAAAGGAACATGGCTGAAAAATGACTGACAGTAATGCTTGAAATTTAATCCCTCACCAAGGGAACAAGCAAAAATTCTATTAATAGGAAGTGACAATTGATGTAACAGACTGTTCTGGAATTGGTTGTCCTCCTAAGACACACTGAAAGAAAGGCACTAAATTGCCATGGAGGCTTTTACATGACACTGATGTACATATAACATGTAATTGCTATACACTATTACATAAGATATAATTACTATACAATATTTAGTTAATTGTCTTGGAAGAATGAAAAGCTAACTGATGACATACCACATTTTTCTCTAAACAACGTCTCATTCTCCTGACCACAAACTCTGAAAATCAAAATGGGTTTTGAACTCTGTAGCACATGTAGCTGACAGATCAGCTATCTGGTGTCTCCTTGGTTAATCTTTCATAAGCTATAGCAAATAGGCAACATTTGGTCCTCTAAGGTAACACAGTTGTGGAAAATAAATAAAGTCTCTTTCCATCAAGTCCTCTTTCCTAGTAAGCAGATGTCCTTACTGTATTCTGTAATTAATAAACTAACTTGTATTAGATCACTTATCTGAAGTATGCTCTAAGTCTTATTTACGAAGATGCAATCTCTGGTTAGCCTGCCTACTGTTTCAGGAGATTTGAAGCTTTGTTTTCACTTACAGTTGTTTTCTTTATTGTGTGTGTAGGTGTGTGGTTAGTTGTTTTAAAATCAGGCTGGATGAGTAGTTTTGACATATCAAAAGATTTCAAAAAAGTGCATCTTTACATTTCAGATTGTTTCACTTAGTTCATGGGGATCAGCAAAGCACCAAACTCAAAGACAGAACTCAGAAGGCATTAAAAAGAAGTGTTAACTCAAATGAAAACTTGAGAAAAATACACCTTTTGTACATACTTTTAGTTATTTCCAGTAGAACACAGCATTTTTGACACTTAAAGTACGTATATTTGAAAAAAACAGGAGAATATGATCTCCTTCATGTGAAGGCCACAGTTAACCTAAACCAAGCAAAATATCTTTCTAAAGGTTGCTTAGAAAATCTCAAAATGCAGAGGTTTAAAAATAGTAAAAAAGCTGACCCAAATTATGGTGAATTGCAGTCCTTTGTTAAAACCAGTAAAACCCTTTCCATGCTTTGTTACATAGGCTGTTTGCTGGTGCTTAGATAAATGGAGATGGATCACATAAAGGCCACCTTGTCTAAGTGCTTCTGCAGTTTAACACTTTAATACTGCATATAATGTGTGTCAATCCACCCCAAGGGACACACTTCTTTGGACAGAGGTTACAGCACCAAAAATTATTGGAAGAATACTGCCCCCCTCTTTTAAAGAAAGTTAACCAAATAGCTGTAGTGACCAAACATTCATCATCTGGCTATGCAGTTCTGAGGTCTCAAACAGATACTTGAGCAGAAAGAAACCCACATACCTGGGCTGCCTAAAAATTGCCGACTATTTTAACACAAGCTTGACAATTAATTTGGGGTATTTCACTATTAGGCCTCATTAGGATGCATTGACTACAGAACTAAAAGTGATAGTTGAGTAAGTGCAAGTGATTACTATCTAATTTACTTTGATGTGCAAACTGAAGACACTATCACAATCAATAGAAGCCACTGTCAGTACTTTAGGAGGATCAGTTTTCCAAAGCTGAAAGCAAGGATGAGTGGAAGCTGTAAGCAATAAACATCACCAAAGATGTAAACGGATCCCATTGTGAAGGAGGAATGTTTTATTACATTTCCCAAACTACTCTCACAATTTAGCTTTTATGAAAGTAGTATTATATGGTTAAAAGAATATACAGTTTGAAAAGTGAAGCAAAAAGCTCTAGATGTTTTCTGCGCTCCCCTCTCTGGTCCTTTCTTTGAAAAGGAAAAAACTGATAGCAACAAGCTCAAGTCAGGAAATGCAAACTTAAAGTTATCAAAAGAAGTGGAGTTTGGCTCATTAACAATGATAAAAAGTTACTAAACTGCATCTGCAATAAACTAAATATTAGCAATAGAGTAAGTACAGAATTAGACAGAACATTAAGTTTCCTGCAAATGATGTAGGGAAAAAAATGTTTAATACTTATTTCTATGCTATGGGGATTCTTTTAGCGACAACCATTTTCTTCTTTGTCATTAACTAGGGTGTAAAAACAGTAAGAAAAGTTAAATACTTCTAATCTTCAAATGTACCTCAAGATAGCAGAATGGTCCACAAAGCTTTTACAGTTTTAGTGTTAACTCTGACAAAAAACTAGAGCAATTAAGCAGTTCTAGAGTTACGGTTGAGCCACTAGCTTGAAAGCATAAATTGGATGATCCTTGATAACACCACCAAGTAGTCATATGAACTCTAGTGGTAAAGAAGAAGAAAGGAAAGAGACAAAGGACCACCCCAAAACCCCACACAGCATAACAGCAGATTATGGATGTGCAAACAGTACTTACTAAAGGGACTGTTTTTTCTGTACATTTTTCAGTTCATCTGAGCTCCTGATTTAGATCCACCCATCCATCCCAACCTGTACCCATGCTGGACAGATTAGCAGTCAATCAAGGGACAAACCCAGCCACAGGGGTGACTTCAAAGGCAGGCTCAACAGACAGCATAAACCTTTCTGGCAGGTCCCAAGACATTTGTTTTTAGGTGCAAAAGTACTTAGTTTCCTTGTGAGCCACTTAGGGGGGGGGAAAAAAAAAAAAAAAAAAAAAAGAATGATTATAGATAAAACTGCGGGGGCAATACAGCCCAGTAGAACGGTTAATCACATTGGAGGTGCTGCAGCCCACTTCTACGTGCGCCACAAGTGTGCTTTTTTTAGATGATATTTCTTGCTAACATATAGGCGGGCTGTATATCTTCAAAAAAAGTGAAGGATCACTCTTAATGAACCAGTAATTTAGAACTATACTAAGTAACTTCATCTTGATGCTACCCAACAGCTTGCCCCTGCATACCTCAAACCCTCTTCCCCTCAGTATCTCCTGCCATTGTTTCAGGGCACAATGCTGAGAGGTTTGGGGTTTTGTTTCTTTAACCGGATGGCTCTGACAGCTTCTGAGTAATGTTTGCTTCTCTTGGCCCCACAACATATCTGATATCCCAATCTCTAATACAACGGCAGCTACACTCCGGCGCCTTACATCTTGCATTACAGAACAACTGCAAACAGGAAACCTCAAGACTAGTTTAGCGGTAACGAATTTCTGCATAACTCCAATAGAGCACAAAAGTTAAGCTTGTTTTTTGTCTTGTAAGTGGCTTAGAAGTCTTTGAAAAAGACACACAAAGAAATAAAGGAGAATACAGATTAGGAACACCCAGAAATACATCCTTCCTGCTAAGAAGGCAGTAACAGCACTTTACCATTCAACAAAAAAAGAATTCTCACTTCATGTATGTTTATATAATAACATATAAAAGGATGTTTGTAAAAAAATTTCCCACCCAATGTTTTCATGAAGCCTATCACACAAATCAGTCTGCCCAGATGAAATAATCAGGGACTGCTTCAAACGATCTTTTAAAACATAAACTTGTAATTTAAGGAATAGTTTTAATCACAAAAGTCTCAATCTCCTCAGCAAGACCCACCTATGGTTTGCATGCAGCCCAGAGTCTTAGCAATGATCATCTCTGATGGCTGTAGATGATGCCTAGGCCCTTCCCAGCTCGCCAAGCCCCACTCTGGCACATAGGTGTAGCACCAGCATCTACCAGGCAAGAAGCAGCAGGGATGCCCTCGAAGGTAGAGGCTGCCAAGTACAGTGAACGTAGTGAGGGCAATCCCCCAACTCACATCTTTCCTCCTTTCTCATAAGCCTAAATCACCTCACAGTCATGGTTGCCCACTATTTAGATTATACAGCTTCATAATTTGAGGCATATGGTCTCAGAAAAAGTTGCGGTTGAAAGAAGAGCACACAACGCCATCGCAACAGTACGACTCCGGAAAAATATTGTGAGAATAAAACTGCTAACATTTCTATGTAGAAAGTATCAGATACTTTAGCCTGCTACCTCTCTAGTGGCAGGAAAAGAAAGCCATCTGGACTGTACAAGGTAGGCTGCTGCAGCACTAAAACAACACAGGTATGAGTTCTGGCCTTCTATTAATTCATGCAATACCACCCTAATTCTATACAATTTTCACTCCGTTTCACATTGTGACCTTCACAGAGGCTAACCTTTCCAATGCCTTTTTTTTCCCCCCCCCCCTCATTTCATTAGTAATACTGCTATGCCATAAAATTCCCTGGTCTGGGGCAGTTCAAGATACAACTGCTTAATCAATGTGACAGTCTTTAAAACACAATAACTATCTTTCCTGTTTATGTGATAAGCACTCTGCTGTTTTGGGAAGCTAAGTTTTGAAAAATCTTTTAATGTCTTAGTTAAAAAGAAAAGGGTATTTCTATACCCTTTTTGGAACAACATGCCTATTATAAATCAGGCAGTGTTCATTTTTAGCTACTGACAGATGATTTAAATTTAAAATTCTATTTCAAAGGACAAAAAGCTGGCATTCTACGGGAACAAACTAGTATTGTAGCAACATATGTTAAGGTTTTGCAATATTAGTTAGGAGCCTTATAACTTACCAATGCTTGGAAGACAAATAACAACAGTAATAGAAGTTACAGAGAAAACACTCTCATAGGTCTTAGCTGAACTGAAGCTGAGTATTGTCACTATCACACCGGGCAAAGGGCTTATAATAAAAATCTGGCTCAAGCCTTTTCATAAATATGAGGTGTCTGTTAAGAAATTGAAATTGGCTAAGGACAACCTTAAGGGATTAAAAACCACCCAAACATACTGGGGGGGGATTGTGGTGTTTTTAAGAAATTTGTCTTTTTATTTCATTCAGAAAGCAGGACAAAGATTTACAGACAGTACTGGCCACCTTCTAGAGACTAGGCAAAAAACACAGAGAGAGGATTTCTGTAGTTAAATTACTTTATTACTGCTTCATCCAACACAGATAGTATTTTTGGAAGAATGCATTCCCCCATATCTTAAGGGCTATACAAAACTGCATCTTTTCATGCCCTTTTATTACATATTTATCAGAAAACACAAGGAGCATGAATTATTACGTTATCATTGCTGGTGTTAGTCTGTTGGAAGAGGGAAAAAACCCAAAACGCCTGAATATAATAAAGCAGCTCCAACCACAGAGAGCCAGCTCACATCCCTTCCTCCAGCCTTTAGCCTTCATGTGCTCATGCCATCTGCCCTCAACCTCCTTTTCCTGCATCTGTCGCTGCAAGCTCCACCAACAGGCAGGGCTCAGACAGGTGTCAGCAGTGGCTGCAGGTTCTCAATCTGCCTCCATCAGCAGTCTACAGATGCCAACTACTGTCGGTGACCCTACCTACGGTGACTTTTTCCACCATTAGTGCAAAAGGCTTCTTGCTTTATTTTGAAGGCACTGATCAAGAGCAATGGTTTTCCACATTCTAGACAGCAGTGGTAAAAAGACTGCAGAGAGAGGACATCTTCAGACCCTTCAGCTGCAAATGTCAAGAGACAAACAGGGAGGAGGCAGCTTTTTCAACCTATGTTTCTTGGCTGCAGAGTAAACACGGCAGAAGCCCAAACACTGCCTCACATTTAGATAAGTACAGCAAGAAAGAGGGTCAGAAAAGAGCATCAGCTCACCTCTTCCTGAATTCTTTTAAAAGTAGTTTCTGAAAAGCCACACAGCTAACGAACAGCTCAACTGCACTAAAGGAAACTTTGGTGAAAAAGAGAGACCTCATCTCACCTCTAAAATGGCAGCAATGATTAATGGCCACATCACCACATTGGTTTATGGGTGTTTCTACTAAGTCAGAGACACAGATAAGCTTAATGTTTGTTGGTACTGCTCTGGACTGTTATCTCTCCATTCCTCCCAGAAGACAACATTTAAGCTTACCTGTACATTTGGAAATACATGAAAACAAAAAAATACCAAGACAGAAGATAGGGGAAAGTCCAGGAACGATACAATGTACATTAGGTGTCTATACAAGACAAAATTACAAATCACTTTACACCTACAAACCTCTCCACAGTCCCTTACAAAAAGGGGGTAGGAGGGAGCCAAGCACACAAGATCATAGAAAAATAATAGATACTCTGCTGAGAGGGCATTTATGTAATATTACCTACATGATAAGACTGGTGAAACATGCTCTGTGGAAGAAGAAATTAAGTGTACCACTGCCCATGCACTTTCATCCTCACCATCAATAAACCTTCCTTCTTGCCTTGAAATTAAAAGAGCCAGCCACTCAGGATATGGTGAACACCATGAAATTTTATAAAGAAGACATCCTTGAACTTCTTTCAAAATTAAAAAAAAAGTGTTTGAATGATTTGCTTCCATTGCTGCTTCTTTTCCCCTAGTTCAAACATTCAGTGGTCTGCAGGAATTATACTTCACTGGAAGTGTTAGTACATTTATGTATTGTATAAACAAAGAACAGTCCTCAGACATAAGAAGTTTAACCTTGATCTTGCACAGAAGGACAAAGCTCAGAATCACTGTGGATTGCTACATTTTACTGCTAATCCCTTGAAACACCGCTACCTACTTTTCAAGGGATTTCACTTTAAACTGTCTATAAAATGATGAAAATAAAATTGAACTGCTGACCTTCTGTTCCCCAATAGAAAAATCATATATTCACTTTTTAACTAGGAAGAGGAAGAGATGTTTGTTCAGTTCAAAACCACATTTATTCCCAACCAAAACTGTTTAAGGAAAAAAAACAAAAAACCCAACATTGTTCATTTCTAGACAATATTCACTTTATAGTCTTAAGCAATTTATCAACCTCTTTACAAAAAAATCCCATTCAATCTACCTCATGACAGTAGGAAAATGTGAAAAATACATCTATGAGAATAATTTTTAACCTTCTAGCTCACAGAGTACTAAGTGATTTAAGAGCCCTGTTCAGATTCTGTTCCTGTGAGCTTTCTAGTTTACTGAGACTTCTGGATTTTTTTTTTTTTTTTTTTTTTTTTTTCAGGTCACCTGGACTAGAATTTTTATCCAATATAAAAAGGTGCATGTAGCAGCAAAAAGGAAAAATATTAAGATACTCCTCAATTTAACTCTCAAGGTAAAATTCCACAGATTTTTAGTTGAATTTGGGCTTACTGAACACATGTTTCTCATATCCAAGAGAGTTTCTCAGGCAAAAAGCTATCTTCTAGAAGTAAGGTTTTTGAATAGTACAGGTAAAAATAATCACCGGATGCAAGATATCATTCTTGATTCTGTGCTTATGTACGTAACCAAAGAGGCAGCTTGAAAGATAGTGTTAGATTTCATTAAGAAACAGCTAATACCATTAAATTTATTCCTGTATAAATCTGAACATCTTCCTGAAGAAGACTGGACCACGAGATAGTTAATCAGAGAGCTATCTTTTTAATTTCCTGATAGGACACGTACCAAGAGAAAGCACAAATTGTCCGAAAAGTCACTCTTGGATCTTGTACGAGATGCAAGTAAATGCTGCGGTCTCTTGTTGGTCACACTGACTCCTGTGTGAATGGTACACAACCAGGAAAGTATCAGTCCAGGCAAGAAAGGGCCATGCCAGTCTCCCCCTCAAGTTATCAGTTCTTCTTCCATCTAACATCTCTTCAGAGTCAAGACAGGAATCCTCTCTTACCGCTCCCAAAACACAAGTGCAGAGGAGACGCTATCCTTCACACTTTTCAAAATATAACAGGTTTCAAAGCAACCTGTCATACAGCTCTTAATGCTTTAAAGTCAAGACTGCATTTTTGATCTGGAATGTTAGCAGCATTCATTTATTTCAACCAAATTATTTCTCACATATCTTCCTCCAGTTCAAAGGAGGTTCTCCTCCAAAAAATAGTACTTGGGAGTGCTCTGTCACATGATTACAGAAGCAAGTCATTGTTAATTCCTCCGTCAAAGGAGAGGGACACAAAACCAGGAGAGAAACACCATTCACCAGAGGGAGAAAAGGATGGAAGGGTATTTACTGCAACCCAGAGAACACACATGTTACAAAGATGCTCCTTTTTCTGAACTCTTACCTTGTGGTTCATGTGTCAGCTACTCTAAGACAGCTTACACAGACAACCTAAAAATTTGTTGCACTACTGTTACCCCAATACGATTTTCCACCGCACCAGAACTGCTGTTCAAAAAGATTAAAAAAAGCTTCTGAAAGTAAACTTTTACTGAATAAATACTACGAGCATCTGACTTCCTCCATAGAAATGGTTACCCCAAACCAAGAATAAGCAATTAGAAGAGTCTATATTCCTATGAGCAAAATATGCATCGAGCAGAGACCAACACTGCCTGGCGACACCAGACTCTCATCCTCCTTTATTCCTACTCTCAGCTCTAGTGCTCAAACAAAACTGAATCTTTCCAAACTCCTCTAAATCTCCTCCTACTGTTCTATCTTCTGCCAGAAATTTCTCCACAGCTTACTCTTCTGAATAAAACCTGCCTGCAATAAACAAATTGGTTAAAAATTAAACATTTGGCTTTGGCTGCTACATCACATTCCCTTTCATCCAGAAATGTTATGTACTCTTACATCAATGAGACGTTCCATTCCTCACACACTCATTGACACATTTTCTTCCTTACTTGCACCAGATAACAATAAAATGTATCAAGAAATGTGAAAGGGGAATAACAGGAGCCAAATAATTCCCAAACATGGAGAGAGACAGTGAGAATTAATATCTGTACTAGAACCAAGATTAAATAAAGGAAAAACAGGTTCTAAGCCGCAGATCTGGAATTTGGATGTTTAGCCAGAGTTTTCTTTCCTGCATCACAGAACCTCTGAATGCTTCAAGTGACTAATACCAAGCATTTTTATTTTATTTGTTCTTGTTCTTAAGCTTCTCATTGAAAATTAAACTCGGAGGAAGTGGTCTTTGACTGAAGTGTTATTTGATGCCTTGTTCCTGCTCCTCTAGTGTGTCATACATTTAGGTTCAAAAACTCAACCCTAAAACCAAGATTTAGTTCCATAAAGGTAAGCAACACTATGTCACCACATCAATCACTATCCCAATTTTTGTTTGTCTTATTTTCTGCAGAATTAGTGACTCAGGATGCAGAAATGCCCAGCTAGCACTTACAGGCCAGAATCCTCAGTCTGACCAGTGGCCTGCTTTGTGCCACCACAGCCCTCCGCTTCTCCTAAATCACAGCCAGGGAGCAGGTCACAATCACCTACTGATCCCTCTGCTGCCACTTTTTCCTGAAGGATACACGTTAGCAGCCGCTCCTCACACAACTAGACATAAGCCCAGCACACATGTGGAACACATTCATCTCGGCCACGTGGTGATGTGTTGTTAATAGTTACGTGGGAGAGCACTCACAGGTTGAGCTTCAGCTTCCTAAAGTTTCAGTAACTTACTGCAGTCAGAATGCATGTTATAGCAGCCATGCATTCTAAGAGTGTCTGAAGCACAAGTCAGAAGTTGAGAATGCAACTCTCCATTATCCCTCTGACAGTAAATTCATTATCTAAGGAGTACAACTGTCAAAACCTTGCTTATAAGATAGTTTCAAAGTCATTTTTATAAACATACATATATATATATACACACACACAGGTTTGTAGTTCTAGTCAAAACATTTAAGTAAACTCTGGGATGTCATATACTTTTCTTTTGAGATAAATGCTTTAGCTTACCAAGCGCCCTGATCTTCACCATTTTATACCAGCACTGTCTCTAGAAATAATGGAACAGACCTTTCCAGGTCCTATATAAACCCATGGCTGCCAGAAAATGCCATTCAGTAATATTCAGGGAGAACTAAGAAAGGAAAATTAATACTCTATTTAATCTTGAAAAACAAACTCAGAGATCAAATATAAAGAGGTCTAACCCTCATTCAACAGCATTTCTGGGTCTGGTATGCGATAACTTGAGAACTAATGGTATGACACAACCCAGCTTATCAGGGAATGTGCTAAGCAACGGACAAAGAGCTACTGATTTTGTTGCAAGATAGAGAATGCAAAATCAGTCTCCTGGGAAAATTTGGAATCCCCAACTACCTACTGCTTCGGGGAAAGAATCTCTCTGACATCACCTGCCATAGCCTGCTTGCATGAGAGGCGGATATTTAACTTGTGTATAGGAACATGCCTGTTAAGATACCTGTATTTCACATTAAAAAAAAATACCAGGCTACAGGTAAATTTTAAAGGTTAGTAGGAAGAGGTGGAACAAGTGGTCACAAGGAAAAGACATGCTGAAAATAAATGCAAAGACTCAAACTAGTAAGGAAAAAAACCAATGTAAGTAGCAGTGATAGTAGCAGGGGACCTGCTGGAAGAATTATGCATACAGCTGTTGAATCAAAAAGCAGGGAGGAGTAAGATCATTTAAAAGAAAGGAGGGGGGAAAAGAGGGCAATGGAACAGGTAGAAAATAAGCTGGACAGAGAGAGGCTGTATTATGGGTAACAACTAGGAGCAGCTGCGGCAGACAACAGTCTTCAAAATAAGGAGGGATGAGAGCTGCGGGGGATCCCTGAAACAAAAGCGTGTGAAGAGACAGCACAAAGGAAAGTGGGAGTTAAACCCAGGAGACTGCAAGGAGACTGTGATGTCTCAAAATTAGACTCTAAAACTTCAAATCAGGGAAAGAAAGACTGTAGAAGGTCTGTATGCATGGTATTCTATGCTTTGTGTTACTACTGCCTTAAAAAATAAACAACGGGACAAGCTCATTTTCTCAGTCCTCTCTGCTTAGTACAATTTGAGCTTTGTTACTACAGTGCAAACAGTAATTGTAATCCAGGATTAATTAACCGAGTTATTAGAAACAGAATTCCACAGCAAATATACCACACTAAACCTTAAATATTTTTCCATTCTGTGAAATTCACCAATTTCAGCAGTTATCCAGCATGTCCCTGGGTAATACACACAAAACCATTTGCTAGATATGAAACAAGATGAACTGCATGTACAATTTCTTCCTATTCATTAAAAGGCAGTATTTCAGCAAGCTGAACTGTTTTTTAATATCATAATACATTTGATGTAATACATACCATTTGAATGTTATATAGAATACACAGAGCACTACTGAAAATACATGTTTACAGTTTTAGCTATATTTTTACTACACATCAATTCTAACATGAACAATGAATCATTTAAAGTTCCTTCAAAGCCTCTACACCAGAGCTGCCTTCCAGCCATTATCAAATGGAGGAACAAGCCTTCAACTGACTTTATAAGTGACCTATGCCAACACTGCTGCATACTTGCTTCCAGAAAACACTAGCTCAAGCAGCCAACCCTGAAGAGCTATGAAACAGGCATGGCACCCCTCAGAAACCTGAGAGGAGGGGATCTCCAGGTGGTGTTTGTAAGCCAAAGGTTACAAGAGCTCCTTTATGGGGCAGTTAGATCTTGGAGTAGCTCAGTGACATGGGCCTCAGCTGCTAATCTGCTTCCTCCTTCAGGAGAGTATGGGATCACCAACCCACCCCTGTGACAATACAGCCCTGTCACACTAGGCAGTGCTGGCACAAAGACTGCTCTCAGTCCCTGCATCTCAGAAGCCTCAGGCTGACTTTCCCCGATGTATGTCTCCATGTACAACATTCACCCAAGTTATGAACGTTTTCATCATCTCAGGATACCTGCCCTGTGATCTAGCTTCACTGCATAAACTGTCTTGAAGAGTTTCTCAAAATCATGTATCTGAAGCCACATCAGTTGTCCCTCAAAAGTGTAGTGCATATTCCAATCTTCTAACTGAACCTGGTGTAACACAGGGATATATTTATTCAGAAACCACAGAACTGAGGGCTCAGTAACTAGTTCTGCCAGTGGCATTCCTCTGAACACTGGTTGAGACACCGAGGTTGGTCACTGCATGTTTTGTGCTCGGTTCACAAATACACTCAGGCACAAGCTTAAACTTAGCTTACTCATATATATATATATATATATATATATATA
>NW_020799091.1:66102742-66130262 GCF_003259725.1 Athene cunicularia
TAAGAGACAGTATATATATAATCTAACCCATAGCTATATTCATGAGCAATATGATAGATTCTTTTCAGCAGGCAAAGCTTTTTTTGGCTCAGAAAAACTGACATGCTGGATAAGACAGCTGAAGTCCATACTGGCTATCAAACCACAAAACTACTTCCACCAAGAAAAATGTGGTCATAGTTTTATTTTTACTAAACTGAATTTTCATGTGATGAAACCTGTACAGTGTTCTCTGATGAAGAATCCATATGGATTGCAGTGAAAATATACTGCAAAGGCCATTTGTGGGCCATAACAGGTACCACAGACATCTACAAACCTGAGTTCCATCCAAAGCTATCAAATCTGGAAAACAATTATAGACCAGTGATTCTTAATAATCGGATATTATTAGTAAATAAAGGCATTCCTGTATTTTCATGCCAAAAAACTATAATTACTACAGAGCGAAAATGTTGAAAAAAAAAAAGTACTAAAATTACCTAATACAGGGAAGATCAATTTATTTGGGGGTTATATCTGCAGTTATGGGGATGCCATAGTGGGAAAAAAGTGTTCTTCCTTCCTGTCCACAATTATAGGTTAGAAAGTATTATGACACTAGCATAACCTAACAGGCAGAATTCTATAAATTCATTTATTATTAGAAATGTCTGTAAATATTATATATTTAAGTAATGCTAAAGTTGCATTTCAAAGGCTTAAAATCAACAATTTAGGTACCTGGGAAAATTGACATAATCACAGGATATTTTTTTTTTTTTTTTTTTTTAAGGAAAAGGAATCCAGACATCCACTCAATACCTACATTTCATTCTCTAAATTACTGTCAGAATCAAAATTTCCCATAACTAACTCATATGAAATGCTAAGAATAGGTATTGTTTTCCTTAGGTTTAAACTCCTCAAAAAACAACTATAAACATGCTGATCCACAGAAAAACACCGTCTTCTGATACAGCATCATAGACAGTTCCATGAAGTTGAATGTCTGTGGTGCTTTTTCCTCTTTAAACGAGGAGGTTCAGTCTTTCAGAAGCTGTGAGCAGGTCCCCAGTCTCACAGATGAGGAGCACATTTGTGTCATGGTTGTTCTTGAGTACCTTCACAGTCTAGACTTTTCACCAAATGTCAGTGGCTACAGTACCACAACATCTGATCACAGCTTGGCAAATCTGCTGAGTACTAATGCACTGATAATTTTTGCTTGTACCTGTTTGCTTCTGAGCTCAATCTCCCTCCTGCATAAAGAGGTATGCCTGAAGAATCGGACTGTACATTCCATAAAGTTCAGAAGTACAAAATAACACTATATACAATATGATGTTCTAAAATAAGTTAAATGCTTTTCAGATAGTTTCAGATTTATAACGACTGAATAACTGCAATAAATGGCCAGAACATTATTCACCTGCAACTTCATGTTAATTTAACTGCAGAAATGACAGATGTATTTATTTTTTTAAAGGGGTGCTTTTCATGTACTTCTCTTTCTTAAAAAAAAAAAAAAAGAGAGAGAGAAAAACCCAAAAATAACCAACTGAAAAAGCCAGCTTGCCCAGCTAGATAAAAGATGAGCTGGCAGGTCTTGACAGCCACATACTAATTACACTGTAGTTCTGACTCAAAAAAAATCCTATGAGGACACATTATTTTCCACACTTCGGTGAAGTCTAAAAACATTTTGAGTGTAATTTGTGAATATTTACTTTGTTGTCAATTGCATTTCCTCTTCAAAGGGTGAAAGGTTTGCTATGTTCTGGTTCAACAAAGCTTTTCAAGTGCAGACTGTGCTGAACCTACATGTTTGCATTCATTTCCTTTCAGAAAAGGCATTCGAATGCTCCATGTTTTGCAGAATCACATCTTTACCAAACTATATAGTCTCTTAACAGAAACATGCACACATAGAAAAAGACACAAAACATTAATACAGAAGTTAGATTTCATTTTATTGCAAAAATTGTGTCCTCTAATTGGACACAGAAAGTATTCTGGGTATCCATACTTTAAAAAAAGAAAAAAACCCAACAACCAAACCACAAGTCACACCCCTACACCCAACCCTGCCAACTGAGTTGTCCAAACAGTTCCCTCCTCCTTTCAGTGAACTATTATGTATTTATTGCCTTTTTGGGAAGTATATATAAACCTTCACCTGCTGTAAACACATTCACTTTGGTTATGTTTGGTACCCCTCCCCTCTTCTTGTTTTAAAGAGTAGAAGAAAAAATTATTCAACAAACCAAATACCACAGAAATAAATTCAACTAATAAAGATGACTCCAAATACCCATTTCCTTTAACAAAGCAGTGGATTTAAAAAAAAAAAAAAAAATCATTGAATATTTAACTGAAAACTATTATAAAAAAGGACAAGAGAGAGATTCCAAAGATAAATACAAAATTTGGGCTATAGTTAGTACAATACAAGATTAATTTTGAGTAGAAATTTTAGCAGAAATATTAGAATAATTTTACTATGATTAAGTCTATAGTTTGATGAATCACTGGATTTAGGACTGTTTATTTGTTCTGGTTTTACATCAATGGCCCTTTCAATAATATTATAATTTTGCTACCAACACGACATACAAAAAGTATAAAGAAAACTTTACCAGAGTTTCTACTCCAGAAAAATTACTAAAGAAAAAAAATATTTCTCACTATTAGTCTTTAAAAACAAATACAAAATGTTCAAGGCTATATTCTGATCAGTTGGAAAGTCTGGGGTTATAAATCTGTCCATTTAAAGACATTTTTCATGTCTTTAAATTTTTCGGATAATTTGAACATGTAGTTCAGAAGCCAATTGCGGCATCTCAAGAGTTTTTTCAGAATTTCATCTGCAGAATTTCCTTCTCAGTCTGAAGGAAACAAACATTTGCAAAAACAGATGTAGATGTTATACTTAAGACTGGATTGCATTTTTAATTCTAACTGGTTCACCTGCACTTTATTAAATAAATTAAGTCTAATTTCAATATCTGATAACACTTCACTGAACAAGTATTTAACAGAACTCACAACAAATATCAAGGCACACAGGGACTTCATACACTGCTGTCAATCTGAAGGTTCCAAAATGTCAATAATTAGCCTTCATAACCTTGTTCTGAAGAAGGCAGCATTATTTTTATTTTAGAAACAGAGAATGAGTAAGAAATAATAAATTGACCTAGTAAAATAATGAAACTAACATTTCTAGTTTTCTGCTCCATGCTGCAGCCACTACAACGCTGAAAGTTCATTGTGTTCTGCTTTTCTGCTTTTATTCTTCAGTACAGTTGTAAAGAAGTTTCATTTTACTAAAGGTTTCTGTTGGTAATCTCTACTATGCCACAGAGATCAACTATAGTTACTAGAAACAGACAACAGGGTGCATGAATTAACAGAAAGAAGAAAGCCAGACTCTACCACTACAAAATTAATCCTGTGGAAAACATCAGCTTCATTAGGTTACTTCAGGTCTTCAAAACCAGCCCAGGAAGATACTCCATATATATGGAATGCAATTCTGTTCTACTCTCACAAAAAACCCACAAACCTTCTTTCCTCTCAATAATTTGCAAGCTAGCACTTCGTTTTTAGAATTCAAAGAACAGTATTAAGTCTGCTTCACCACAGGCTATGGATGGCCACTACTTCTCCGTATCTCCCATACCACCACATCCTGCCTACAGCACCTTCGGGGAAAAACGTACCAAGTCAAAGCAGTAGGTAACGTGAAGCAGGAGCTAAAAAACATCGGTAGCAATATCTAATGGTTAATTAATAGTCTGAGTCTATCCTTTTTTCTTGTCTCTTCTTGGAAAGGAAGAGCTAAAATGGATTTGTCTCAGATCACTTAAGGAAAAAGACTTGCTATTTAATCATCAATCTAGCAGTTAAAAAAAATAAAAATCAGAAGTACTACACTACATAAAAGGAAAACCCAAGCAATACATCCAGTTCACTCTATCTTTAGTTACAAAAATAACCACTGAACTTGAACCACTCACCTTTGGCACACTGTTAAAAGGATCCAGGCAGTGAAAGGCAGGACTCTCCAACAAAGTTAGGTACACCGCTATCTGAAATGAAAAACAACACGTATTTTAGCTTCAGCATTAAACTTACAAGACCTTCAGCTAGTTAATTTACTTTTCATACTATCAAAATATCCTAAGACATGCTGAAGAGCAGGCAGAATGGCTCTAACTTCATCCATCTGTTTAGCCTGAATAGAGTCTCTGTCTTATTTAACCTTTCTTGATGAATACAAGGTCAATTGAACCACAGACAATCCAAACCATCTAGGAAAGAAAGCAACTACAAACCCAGCCATCACAATAGAGAAAAATCAGTCAAGAAATGGAATTAAAAATTAAGATCAGTTTTATAAAGATTACATTTTTAAAAGCATCATTATTTACTACTGCCTTCAGTTTTATATTAGCCAGTTTAAATTGCCTGTACTTCCTAAGAAAAGGGAAACACTGTTACACATGGAAAACTGAGGTACATCAGCAAAATCACAGCCAGTAGTTTTGTGGGACATGACTATTTCCACCCAGGATGCACTCACACACATTTGGATGTGTAATCCCACTGGATTACCATGGCCCTTGGTTTGGGGCCCTGTGGCACAGGATATACCGACACAACAAGAATGAGATCTCACAGAGCTGGCCACAGGGCTGGAGAACTCCATTATGGGAAATTCTGGCTGGACATAAAGAAGTCATGAGGGTGGATAAGCACAGCCACACGCTCCCTCAAGAGTGCTGGACCTTCTTCCTGGGGAAGTCTCTAATTGCCCTGGACATGACCCAGCTGCGGCCTTAGTCTGCCAGGAGATGGATGGCACCAGAGCTTCCAGAGGTCCCTCCCCGCCTCCATTGTTGTCTTTAAGTATTTCTAGCCACAAGAGTAACCTTTCAGAAGAGACTTCGAAGTACTGAAACATTTGTTTCTGTTTTGTAATGAGGCTTCTAACTCCACAGGATGTATGCCAAATTCAGGCAGTGCAAACCCATCAAGATCCAATCCAAAGAAAAGGAAAAAATTCTGAGCATCTTCCTGTGCTGCAGCTCCTAGCTCATAAGGATGATATTAAGTCCTACTCAACCTTGCACAACTTGTTCTAAGTCTTCTCCAAACAGATTCCAACCAGTTGTCACTCTACAAAGGCATCCTATGAAGAAATTAAAAAGAGAAATTCATCCAGTGATCCCGTGCATCATAATAAAGAGGGGGGAAAAAAAAGCGTTGACAAAGGTATTATAAATTAATACCTTACACAGATGTTTAAAAGTGAGATTTAGCATCCTACCCACTAGTAAGTGGGGTAATTAAGCTACTAAAAATCACAGTTTGACAAACATATTGCTAAGGGGTAAAAATGTGAGAGAGTCCCTGTCCCTCAGCTCCCCAACAGCTGCAAGGGGAGCCAGAGCATTACTACACCTCCTGAAAAATACACAAGGAAAAAAAAAATGGAGAAGAGCAAATCATGAGGAAGTATTATTCAAACAGAAGAACCTCCTGATCCAGTTCAGTGCCTGGATGAAGATATGCCTGTGACAGCAGAGAGCAGACGAGACTGGAGGGTGACTACCCCCTTCTCTGCCAGGGTGCTGACTGGAACATCTGCTGCCCCACCACCCCAACAGGGTTTTGAGCTTTCTGCAGACACAGACCATGGCAACCACACCTTGCTGTATCAATTTTCCTAGCCAGTTACAGATCTTAACTGTGCCTCACTGAAAGCTGCTCTGTATTTGAAATTGTAGGACAGGTATCAAGTAAGTGGTAGATACTTCAATAAATGAAGCAACAGTAAAACCATGAGGCAGGGCAGATCTATTTTCCTGCTGTCTGAATGTGTTGTAGCACATGTTTTTCTCCTGTCAATAATGCAAGAATATTTTTAATATTCAGGGGGAAAAACTGAGAAAATAAAAGTCACTTCATTTTTTTAACAAGATCTGAACAGCACTATCTTTCCCCTTCCTATCTCACAAGTCATATATTGTCCATTACCATCCACCACTGAAGTAACAAAATCAGAAGCTTGGTGCAGGTTTTTTGTTTTGTTTTGTTCCTTAAAGAAAAACCCAATACCTGTCTCTTATTGCTTCCACGTCCACAAATGCACAGTTGCATATAAAACTTGAATTTTAAAGTGAGCTAAAAATCAGTACTGTTAATCATCAGTACCTGAAAAACTAACATATTTATTTGTCAACTGGAAAGGGAAGTACAGTAAGGGAAAATAAAGAGTCCAAATTCCATCTAAACTCATGAGTCATGCATTTATCTCAGTGTAACAATACTGAGTTCCTGCTATACAGCAAGAATGGTTCTATTTTCACAGCACAATTAAAAGTAGCCAAGAATGTTAACAGTGACAGTGCAAAGAAAGAACAGGCAGGACAAAACCTCATTCCTACCAACACTTTGAAATAAAACTCTTATTAATCTAACAGACACGTGAGCACAAGACGCAGACTAGTCTCTGTTCTCTGGCTCAAATCCACAGCACTGAGAACACTTTTTCTGGTTTTCTCCTGGTAAAAATCTTCACTTTGCTATGGCAGAGCCAGAGGAAGTTTTCTGCTACAAGTCACACTAAGAGTCAGTTCCCCAGAAGAGTAACCAATTTCCCATCACACACCTCTGCAGCCCAAAGCTTTGCCTGCAACGCAGTGACTTGGACAGTGAGTCAAACCACAAATCATTCGCTTATACTTTAAATATGTTCCTTGAAACAATCTTTACGTTGTAGAAGTTCAAGTTCTTTCTTCTCAAAGAGCAGTGAATGGAAACAGTGGTTAGGGTTTGGGACTACCTGCCCCCAGGCAGGGGGTTTGCACTGCACATGGGTTTTTCTGATTCTGCTTGCTGTGTCCTGCCAGCCAGGACTCTAGACAACTGTGATAGCAAAGTCAGGCTGGGGGAATGAATAGTTAAAGCTTTGAGAGTACAAAATAATCTCCATCAACCTGCAAAAGCCTTATAGTACACACGGCAAATGCTTACTGTCCACTCAAACAACAAACTGGCACAACACTAGAAAACCTGGGGGATGAAGTCAACAACTTTTGTTAAAGACAGTGAGGCAAACGGAGGCACAGAGGCAGGCAGTTGTGTCCCGTGGTATCACCAGTGCCCAACATTTCTGTATCACCTAGTGAGACATCCATTTGTCTCAGTCCTACCACCAATACCACTGCTGTAACGTCAGCCCTACTGCAAGCAAAATGCCATGGTTCCTTACTGCTCGTGACTGCCTTCATATCCTACACTTACTATGAGGCCCAGAGCAGAGGAACAGAAGACAACAACAAGGAGTAGGAATGGCAGAGTACAGGAAATGGATGAACACGTGATTACAAACGTGCACGGTAGAAAGACAAATCTGTCTATGCTTGAGCAGCAACATCAATCACTTTTGTTTTCTAGACCAAGGTCTTCCAAACACAAGGACTATACATGTCCCACAGTTAACAGCACTTTTAAATAGTCAGAAATAAAAGTTTAAACTTGATGCTTGCAAACAAGCACCAGAAGACAAATATCAGTAACTTCCAATATAAGAAGCACCTTATATTTAACTTTGTAATCTTTAAAGATTACAACCTTAAGAAAAAAATAGTGCTCTTGTAATGATTATACTACAAGTAACATTCAGAGTTATTAAACACCTTTCCTTTCACTAATAGCTTTAATGTGCCCCATTTTCTTTATCCCCATGGCTAAAAGCCAGATACAGACTTACAACTATTTCAATGATAATTCTCTCAGGCTCTCTTCCCAATACCCAACTTCCTATTTAAATTCTGACGTGAAATAGCTAAAATAATCTCTTTGGTACTTAATATGCTAATACACAAGAATGACCTGACCATAAACCTGTACTGCACAGAGTGGGAATTTTAACTCCAGTGGTAAGGCATTCAAGTGACTCTGATAACTAGAATGGAATTCAACGATTGACATATTACTGGTGACCTTCTGGAGAACAAATGAAAAGCATCACATTAATACAAATTCTCCTGTGAAGATCAAGCTGGCAATCTGCCAGTTCATTACACCATCTAGCTACACTCCAACATTAAATATTGCCTTCCTTTGTAATTGACTGAAATACGCTGGAGCAATTGCAGGTAACCACTTTGGGCTATTAAAGTATTCCATTAAGATTTCTCCATTAGGCAGCTATTTCAAATGAAGTTACATCAAAATAGGCTATGTTCAAAATATTTTAACTATGCAGGCAATTGAGAAAGCACAACCTAGTCCCACAAAGCAGCAGACAGATCAGCCTAAATACTCAAAAGCTCGATGCCTGAATTTGCTTAAAAGGAAAAGAAACCCACCAAGTTTATTCAAGATTCTAGTATATGCTTAGTATTTTAACCTCCTAGTCATACACATCCTCACAAAACCCACTCAATATTACCTTCTTCTAAAGCTAAAAAATAGCAATGTTAAAATACACAACTATTCTTTAACTCTGATAAGGCATTCATTGAATACTACATTTTGAAGCTAAGTATGAAACAAAGGGAGAAAACAGAAAGCAAGGCTGGATTCAATTGTACTTAAGGTTTCAAAAAGGCAGGAAATTGCAATGTTGCATTACAATATGTGTAACATTCTGAAAACAAACAAACAAAAATTCTTTCATGCTATCTACTGTACAGAACTAAGCTTTCCTTCTCTTAAGATTGTGGTTCCTTAATGACAAGGAAACAAGTGAAATGGGCACAAGAACAGGTTCACTGCCTTGCATGCAGAAAAGACTGCCAGATACTTAAAACCATGGAAAAAATTAAAGCCTGTATGCCAGCTGTGAAAATGAGACTAGCCCTTGTAGTAAAGACAAACTTCTGAGTTTAAATAGGCTTTTTAAGCAGTCCAGGTTTGGAGTCATCTCCAGAGGCTATAAGGGCTAACCCTAAAAAATTTAGGTCTCTTCTGAACCGTGCACAAGCAGGAGGTTTTGTATCTTTTCTCTGTGCTCCTATCTGGCATGCAATAGCTGTAGTACACCTCCCAACCATGCTGTCTGTATGAAAGAAGCGATTAGACATCTATCATTGGTCACTCTATTTTTTTTTTTTTAATAAACATATACTTGGGGGGGTAGGGATAGGAATGAAGCTAGAGAAAGCATGCAATGGCTCACACTTTAACCACATGCAATCAAAGAGGCTACACTGACCTATATTCTTATTTAACTCCTGCAGTCAAATGCATATCCTCCGCAGACTCTGGTGTATACATGATATGTTTAAAAAAAAAAACAGAAAATTTTGCACAACCACCAACTCCCAATCTACTCATGAAATGCAAGTAGCTGATCATCTAAATAATATGTGTTTAAAATAAATACTGTATTTCAAAAACCAACTTCCATTACTAGCTTCCTCTGTAGCTGCAATCTAAATACATGCATGAATAGCATCTTTTTAATTTGGAAAGAAATTAGGAGGGTTACAGCTGGCAGTGACTGCATCTGCTAAGAATTCTACAGTATATATTGTACAGATTCACACTGTTCTATTAAGAGGAATTACATGCTTCTTACAGTCTCTCAGCTAGAAGTTTCCCCCAAAAGTCTGAGCTACTAAAAACCCTCATACTGATACCAAATTACTACCTAAACTCACTGTAATATGCAAATTTTTTAATTCCTGTATTAAGCAGAATTTTCCATCTTCATACTTACTAATATTGACCTAATTCAAATGTTATTATGCTGAGCTTCAAACTTCCAGGGCAGTCCCTGCATAAGAAGAAGAAAACACCCATAAAGCAGAGTAGAGAAATCATGAATGGGAGGCCAGGAAGCCTCCCCCAGCAACAAGGCTACGAATTCTGTGAGGACATGTAATATTGCAGTCTCAAAAACAAAAAACCCCACAACCAAAGAAAATTCCCAAACACCTCTTTTTCAGACTAATAATTGAGCATTAAAATAAATACAAGCCAAGTCGATCACTCTCTGCAAGCTGAAGGAAGCACACAACAAAGGTACCAATGCCACCAAAATATCCCCAGGTTTTTTAAGCATTCCTTATTCAAAAGCAATTTGTGAAAGGTGAAGTATTCAAACTCCATTTTATCTCAACTGTCCTATTTTCTCTTTTCTATTATATTTACAATAGGAACTCACAACTTTTCTAGTTCTACATATTTAAGCATTTATTACCTGGCTACATTGACACATATATAAATATCCCTAAAGCCCACACAGAGGAAGCAACAAAGGTCTTGATTTATGCTTAGGACAGCTCTAAGTACGTCAAGAACCCTTACAAATATATGCTGAAAGACCTGAATAACCAATTATAATTGCAGACAGGTAAGCAGAAACAGAACTATACCTACCAAGGCTGTTCTTAAACTTTGTCTCACAGTATCTTTAAGGAAATGAAAGGATTGGACTTCAACCTTATGTAGGGCTTAACTAAGCAAGCTTCTCAGGCCATGGTTTGAACACAGGGTAATTATTTTGGTTTCCTTACCAGGATACCTTATTATTCAAATTACTGATCTGATTTTTAGAAACATTTTAGCATTTATAGATAACTTTTTTTAGCACTTCACAAAGCGGTATTTTGTACATATAGTTTTACAATTTGTTCCAGTGGAACCTCAGCCTTTTTCTGAGTGATACTTTTAATAATTAAAAAAAAAAACAAACAACAAAATACTACACAATGACAGTCTTTTCCATTAAGTAAAATCAGCTCAAAATCTTTGAGGACCTAAGTGGTTAACAACTCATCAGCCCAAGAAGCTCCTTTATAAATCTGTTCTTCCTATTGCATCTTTGCCATAAAAAGTTTTACATAAAGACATATACGACCCACCAAATCATACCAGTTCTTCCAAGCCCCTTTACTTGAGTCATAGCTTTTATTTCTATTGGGGATTTCAGGGCTGTGAAAGATGACTACAAACAACATATATTAATATACTCTTTACAGTAATCTAGTAATCTGCACATGCAAATTATGAAAATGCACACCTCCACTGGAAAAAGGCATTCACAGATGCCTTTTAGAGAAGTGAAAACCACAGATTCCGATGCATTACCTACCACAGAAGGATAAAACGCTAACTAGCTATCAGAGAAACACTAAGCAGAGACACCCAGTTACCACTCTTGGCTAAGGAGACAAATGTTTAAAATAAGCAAATAAATCTCACATCTACACAGTTAGAGAAGCTTTGCTTTGGGGTGACATGTGAGAGAAAATGTACTGTAATGGGGGCTCCAGAGAGACTACAGATCACTGATACAGTAGAGTCAAGTAAGGCAGACTTGGGTCACTGGCAATTCAGTTAAAGGCTGACTGCAACCCTTACTAGAGCTCCTGTTCTGGAAAATTATTCATTCTTTCCTAGTCCAAAGAAAATCTTTCCTATGTGTACGTTCAACATAGCACTGTCTGAATTTGAAGTAGTAGTGCCACTACTGTTTCAGTGCTAAAATATACGGATAAGGTGATGTTAAAGAGGTCAGTGGTTGTCTCTGAAACCACTAGGCAGATACAGGGAATTGGATGAAATGCACAGAACGGATCCTGACTGACATCAAGGAAAACATTGTCAGAAACTTCTTGGTAACTCTCAAACTGCAAAGTGACAACTTGATATGCTATGCTGATAGCACAAGGCCTGGTCTGGGTACTCCCCAACTGCTGTAAAAGCTGACAGTGCCAACAGCTGCAGCCACCACTCCCTGCACCTAAGCCTGTTTGCTGAGGGTGTCTGGGTTTTACCCTTCCGCCAGGTGCAGCACAGCCACCAGGTATACAACGATGCTGAAGGTATTACTGTCCAAGTAGAGTATCTTTTTCTGAAGAGTATGAAAGCTCTGTCCTATTCTGTTCAGGCAAACTGTATCTGAAGTGCTGTCAGCATAAACGAGAGCTGTTTCACTTTGAAGTGATGGCAGAAAGAAATCTATAATTACTTCAGCTGAGGGAGCAAGTTGAAGAAATCGCTCTCTACCATCACCACCAGAAAGACTAGAAAGATCTATTGTTTACTCAAACTCAGTAATTCATTTACAATGTTGAAAAGGACAGGGCTCCAGAATTTACATAAACAGACATTAAACTGGAACCCATTAGTAAAATTGAGGAAGGGGAGAAAAAACAAAGACCACAACACAAAATCCCTTACTGAAACTAGAATATGCTCAAATAGTACCCAGGGGTTAGAATTCAGTAATGCACTGATGATAATTATCTTCCCTGGTAGAGGCAAGACTTTTTTTTCCCAATATATCTGTCTATCAGACTGGTAAAAACTGGCATTCCAGATTTAAAGTTTTTGAGTTTCCCCTGATGACCCAACTCAAGAAAAACAACAAACTTCATATGGTTCACGTACAAAACTACCATAACTAGAGGGGTTCACAACTAAGAGCCAAGGGTAAGCAGAAGACAAACACTTGGAATGTAGAAGTGGCTTTGGTTCCTACATGACTTGGTGGTACATGCTAGTCAGTGGTGTGCAGTACCATGACAATTCTCTCTGGACATGGAAGCATGGCAGTCCCCGGACTCAGCACCTTCACCGTGCAGGTCAAAACAAAACTGCTAGGATCCTCAGATCCACTGAAAGGAACCAATGTCTGAGTCATTAGGATCACTACTTCCTAAAAACACAGTCCCCCCAAACACCTGCTTTTTCTTCCAAGTCAATCATCAGAAACTGCTGAAGCAGTTTTTGCCTGAACTGCCCCAGAAACTCTGCATTAGGTCAACAAGAAAAGAAATGTTAACACAGCTTTGGTTCCATCACAGCATACAGCAGCCCTAGCCGCAGGCGCTGCTATTATTGCTGTTTGAAAGATAACTAGATATTACAAAATCTCGTAATACCCAAATAAAATTTGGCAACAGCCTACCTTCTGAGGTTTTCAGCACTGATTTTCTCCCTTTCATGTCTTGTACACAAGTGATGGTGTCTTATTCTACTCCTTTTAATCACACCAATTCAGTGGCAGACTACAAATGAAAATGTAATAGAAACATTGCAGGCCCTGTAACAATAGTCAAAACAAAGATTTCCTATGGCAGCTGTCAAATTAATGACATCTCCAAACCTATCTAAATACAGTATCTGGGCAGAAATCCAATTATGTCAATTCTGTCTGAATACCCCAAAAGAGAGTCCTACTGGGGTTAGAAGTGGAAATAATTTTAAGCACAGATTAGCTACATAAGCAGCTCCACACTTGAAACCAGAACAACGGAACAAAAACCTCAAGGCATGACATTTATCTGGACACAAGGGAGAAGGGAAAAAAGAACTGTTAGACATCTGGCAAAAGGTCAAAGCCAATTACCTTGTCCAAATTTGTCCCCCAAGATAATAGCTTCCAGGTTCACTTCGAAAAAAACATGTATTGACTCCAGTAATTAAAAAGATTTCTGCTAACCTCTACATCCTTCACTACCACTTTGGCTTTTCCAAAACTTCTTTTTCCCAACAAAATACTAACAGCAGTAGTAGAATGTGCCAACTTCCCAGAAGCATGAACTAAATTTATCTAAAACTTACATAAAAGAAAATAATATTCTCCCTCATTTAAATATTAGGCAGCAGTGACAAATGGTATTCAGGGCTTTTAATTCAAGAATATGATTTCTTGCTGCTTTCCTTAAATCATTGTAACCGCTGATTTCCCTTTTGTCTTGGAAGTGTCTGTTACTGCTTAATTATGTGGCAAATTCAGTTTTCTGAACCTTGCCACAGGATTATGTTTATTTGTGGTATTCAAATAGAGAACGATCAAGGTGGGGGGAAAATAGCCTTTTAATTCAGCAAAGAAAAAAAAAAAATACAAGGATTTTGTTTTCTCTCTTTGCAGGCATATTAAAATAACTGCTTTTAAAACCATGGATAAAAGTAAGTTTATCTGATTTTTAAGTGAAACTATCCAAGGGACTGCTATGAAACCAAAGAAAAAACTGCACGTGCCAAACAACTAAAGCAATATATAATGGTTAGTACAATATACAGTAATGAGAAACCTTTGTGTCTATTATGAATAAATAAACCTTTAAATAAGTGTAAGTGAATGATGATGAAAAATAGCAGACTTTGATTTAGACAAAGTTCCTAACCCTGATCTGTCTGTATACTGAACACTTTTAAAAGTAAGGACAGAACTCACTGTACATACATTGAGAGTCCTTCTGCTATCAACACAATATCAAATTCAGGAGAGAGTGAAGCATTCATTATGAATGGGCCTATATTTAGAACTGCACATTCCAGGCTATGCTTCTTACACCAAGACTCACACAGAGGTGGGGATATTTTTGTTGCTGTGGGGTTGTTTGTTTTTTTTCCCGAGCACAGTCATTAGGGACATTAAGCCTGAAAATAAAAAGCTTTTTTGGTCAAAATCTGCTAAATTCTAGAGTGTGCAGCTAATTCAAAAAGTAATTCAAAGAAATGGGTAATACACAAATGCAGGGTTGCAGTCCACAACTCACAACAGCCTTAATTCAAAGCAGCGCCAATGAAGACCAGCTACCATCTTCACCCACTCAGGGAATTTAGTATCAAAATAATTTTTAGAAGCATGCACAGAGATCCCTTTGCAAGCCAGCAATTTTGCAAATTACTAGTTTGGGCCAAATTTAAGTCAGTAACTCATGTTACTGTTAAAGCATAACTTAAAATATCAGACACAATAATTTTAACTAACCTTCTTAATAATATACTTCACTCTTACTTCCTTACAATGAAAAAATAGTTTATTTAAAATAGCTTCCAATTGAACCATGTAGCCAAACAGGTTGTTGGAAACATTTTGGCAAATACTAAAACAAAATTCTTCAGCTTCAAATTTTATTTTTTATTAAGAATACATGCAAGGAACCCATTTGTTGCTAGTTTTTTATTAGAAGAGATTTCATTTTTGCATTCGCTCTCTAGAACACACCAAGCACAGTACCATGAATCCTCCTTTGTGTCACACAGGCACTGCAAATCCAATTACTACTCTATTAGGTCTCATTTAAATCCCATACGGTGTGACAATAAACTGAACAAAATGAGCATCAGCACGTTTTTCAACCATCTTTACAGTATGACATAGATGGCAATCACAGCTTAATAAAATTTCATTTACAAGGAAGGTAGCTTGAATTTTCTCTTTCTCTGTCAGGCATAGAGACTTGGGAAACACTGCTTTGTATCACCCTTCCTTGAAGAAGCCAGTTGGCCTTTGCTACCTCATATTTCTCAAACACCTGAGCCTTCTGCTTGTGGCACGGAAGTTTGCCCTGGTGCAGAGCCTACCAAACCACCTCAACATTTACTCCAAAGGTGTCGTGGTTTCTTCCCCCCTGCCCCCCTCCAAGATTTCCTGGGTAAGGGACCCTTTGACACACAGTAACATCTAGTTGGGAAGCAGGGAAGGGGGAGCAAAACAAAACCCCACCAATCTGAAGGGTACTGAAAAGGTGATGGTGTTTTTAAGTAAGCTCTTATCCCTTCTGGATGTAAAAACTGTAACTTCTAAATATTGCAATGTAAATCTGCACAACTTTCAGAAGCTCTGAATACTTCACCACTTCAGTCCAGTAAATTTATGGGTATATTATAATCATGTGCCCCTCTACTTTCATTACAGTATTTCCCAAATTTGTGTCACTGCCCAGCGACTACTGTTTATAGATGTCCAGGTCTGCCCTTTCTTCTGGGAATGCAAACAAACACCAAGAAAACAAACAAACAAAAAAAATCCCTCATTTGTAGTAAGCAGTCACCACAGTCAAAGCTCTCTCAGAAGGATGCCTAAGAGTTTTGTTGAACAGTGGTTTCTTATAGCTGACCTGACTAAATCATCTTCCTCATGCAGACTAGAAATCAAAATGTCACGCTGATGTTTAAACACATGATCTGCTGTTGTAAAACAAAAGCCAGGAAAACATATGCTGCCCACTTTCAAAGGTATACCCCAGAAACATTGCTGCTAGGACAGAAAGGTTCAAAGTTTCAAGAACAGACTTTTAAAAATATTTCAGTCATTCCATTACAGTTTTATTTATAATTTTATTGTATTTTGTCCTTTACATGCCTACCACCAGTAGTCAGTAAAACCATGAGAAACAGGTAAGTTCCAGGTTGACCAAGAGAGGAGATGCTGATGGAGAAAGGGAGGGTAATTAAGTATTTTCAAGGTTTGTGCTCCACTTCTGCAATTAGCATGGGAAGATCTGGGCCAGATCTTTCTCTGTGAGGAGGATTATAAAGACAGCAACATTTTTTTTTCTTTTTGCTAGAAAAGGAACAAAAGGCAGAGACATTTTTCCATGTATATTACTCAATCACATGGTCTTTTCCAATGGATTTCCATGGGGTTTTTCTGCATGTTCCTTAAAATGCCTTCCCCACTGCTTTGCCTATCTTGTGCTCCAAACTAAGTCCTTGCCATTTATCTCACCTTTTATCTAAAATTATGGGCAGGCTCCATTAGAGGACAACAAAAGCCAAAGACCACAGACCCTGAATTAACTCTGCCTGTAACTTTGAGCAATACAACAGACCTTAAGGAACATAAGCTTCATTTACAAATATGTGAAATGCCAGCTTCATGATACAAATGTCTTTGCCTGAAAATGAAGCTAAGATCTTAATTTTCAAAGCTAATAAAGAACTGAAAACAGTAAGTTGTACTTGTATACTTAAATGATTTTGAAAATGGTTTACTTTCAAGGAGGCAGAACAATTTCCCTCGTTTCTACAGAATTTTAATTATATTTGCTTTCACTGTATTTTACCAGTCTTTCAGTAGGCTATGATGGCAAATACAGATCCTATAACAAGAACTTATGCCCTAGGGAAGTTATACCTCTCAAGCTGCAAATGAGCACAAACATCCCACATACACACAAAGCCTATCGCTGTGAAACGTAATAGTAACAGTCCCAGAAACCCACTGTCAAATGCTAAGGCATACACACAATTTTTCTTCGAAAACTCAGTTATAGCAACCTTCCATTTAAATCAGTAATATCACAGATGCCATGAGTGCTTTCTTCTTGACAAATATAAAGTAACAGTTCCCAGTAAAAATCAAGAATTTTCAAAACTAGAGCCTAAATACAGACTACAAGCATATCAAGTGCTTAAATTATAGCTACTGTATTTTCAGAAGCACTAGGTACCTTAGGAAAGCAGTGCAACAAGCTTCAAGTTCTTAGCACATTTGACATATGGTAGAAAAAAAATTATAAAAAAAAATTTAAATCAGCCCAGGAACAGACATCCTGTGAGAACAGGATTCAGAATTCTGGTGATGGTCCAACAGTTAGAAATAAACATACCACAGTGAAGCAATACCATACCAAGGACAAAAAGCATGATGTACCATCTAGTACAAGTTCTGCCCCCTTATGGGGTACATCATTAATTGTTTCCTTTGACAAAAAATGACTCTCACATTACATTTTACTAACTTGTAACTTTACATGTGCAAACTTACTTGTTCAGCTAGAATTACCTTACCCTTCCTGCTGATGTCGGGCATTAATGATCTCAAGGAGAATCAATCAATATTCAGCATTTCAAAATATACATGGAACAAAGCAACTCAGGCCTACTTATTTTTCTTAGGAGACAGATTACTACATCACTTTGTGAGATGCAAAGGAAACAGATGCCAGGAAAAAACAGCAACCCTCCAGAACGCACACTCACCAGAATTCCCTATAATGGGTTTCTATGACCATTATTGATCAGTAATGAAGTTTTGAAGAAGATAGTGTTGCACTTAAAAACTCTAAAGTTAAACATGACACACTTTGCATAACTTATGTTTCAGAAGCCAGTTTTAGCTTTGCCACCTAAAAAAGCTGCCTGGCTTCACCACAGAAACATGACTCCTCTTTTCTGCAGAATACAACTTGATGTGAGCTTCAAATGAGCACATTGGGTCTGAGAACCAAACTCAAAGCTTTCACAGAGTGAAAACACCTCCTGTTTGAATAAAGCTTCAGATTACTGAAGGAAGGATCACCTCAAAGAAGGGCAGTATTGTTTCTTCTTCCAGCCTTTTAATATACGCCCAGGCAAAAAACTTCTCTTTCCTATCAGCACTCTCCCCAGAGCTGAGAGGCAGGAGGACTGCCGAACCTGCTACTTGAAGAATTACGCTGGCAAGCAGAAGAGTAAATCAACATAAACATTAGCTTTAAAAAGTTCTCGGCACACGTTACCAAGTCAAATTTACAATGTCAAATTAAAGAATGAGCCATCAGACTATTATACATACACATCTGCAAACTTCGAAGGTATCTTGTGTACCTATACTGAAAAACAAAATGAGACTGTGGGGTTCTCAAAAATCAACCACAGGACTTCTGTAATCCTCAGCAGGGCAAGATTTCTCCCACAACTCTAAAGCCTGACTCAGGCTAATTACCACCAAATGTTACAGAACAATTCTTCACTCAAAGAAAACTCAACCCAAAACAAAACAAAAAAAACCCCCAGTCATCTATGGCTACAAAGAAAACTTGCAGAACTAAGAGCAGCATGAGTTCTGCTTGTAGGTCTACAGAGCTTCTCTAATGAGTACCAACATGTAAATGAAAATACAAATCTACCTGGGATATATCCTGGTTGCTAGACCATGCTATCACATCTTCATTACCATTACCAGCAATATCTAGATTAAAGTTTGGATGGGCACGCAATCACGACTTGATTTTATTGCAGACAGATCCGCCAAACTGCTCCTCACTGGTGTCTTCAAAACAAGAGCTTGGATAGCAGATGTAGTCTTTTGGTAAATGGCTGGTAAAGACTCCATATCTTGCATACAATACAGAGTGGGAGGCTGGTGTGATAACTCACATGAGAAGGTTGAGCAGTGCAAAAGCGAAGGAAGAAACAGGACAAGAGCAGCCAAAATGTAAGAGGAACAACACTGAAAAAGATGCAGGAAGATTTTATGCAATTAGGAATATGCTGCACAGACAGGAAAAAAAAATACACACAGAAGAGCTGTGCGGAGTTTAATTTTCTTAATTAAGCTGATGACAAACAATCTTTAATTGTAACAGGGTTTTTTAAAGTATTCAGATCAATTTGACAGAAAATAAGGGTTGGCTGTTAATAGCCTAGGTGAAGACATCCTTTTTGATACTCTGACATTTCAGAGATTATAAATTTAAGGAAATGTATAAACAATAAAGGAAACGCAGACCATTTACGCCAAGTATTACACCAAAAGACCTCAGGTTTCACTTAAGGTTTTGTAACTGACAGCTCAAACTCTAATCCCGAAAGATAAAATACTAATGAATTCAAGTCAGTCTTTCAGTAGGGGAAGAATTGTAGAGATTTTTTTTTTTAATTCCATTCCAAGTCAAATATACAAGACAAAAAGGTTCAGTATACACGGATTCTTCAAATCTCTGACTACATATTCGTTCTGTGATTTTTCAGTTTCTTTCGAGACATGAATACACACAGCATTTCTAGAAAAAGTGGGAGAAGAGTTTTCAAATGAAGATATGAAGAAATAGGCCTAACTAATAAATCCACTATGTACTAATACTCCCCTCAAACTATTTCAACACCAGTTTCTATATGGATGGAAATCTGAAATGTGTATTAACATTCTGACACAGATCACTATGCTTAAAAATTGTGCGTAAAACAGGTAAAGCTAGATTCTAAAATGTCTTTTATTCCTACCAAAAAACTAGAAGTTGCATTTCAGAAATGTCAAATTCTTGATCACAAATAAACATTACATTGAGTGCATGCTTAATGCTACATAAGGTGTTACAGAATTTCAAGAGCAAAGTACAATGCCGTCTTCTTGTTGTGGGTTTTTTATACTTCAGAAGTCTTTCAGTGGAGTACAGATATGAAATGAGATTCTGTATTTTAAAAAAAGTTTAAATTATAAAAAAAACCCTTTCACCTCATAAAGAAGATCATCTGAAGATGGATTTCACAAAAGAAAAGCAGCCCATTCAGAGAGAAAGAAAGGATATAGTCTTTCCTCCCTAGAAATCTCCCTGAATTTTCAGTTACCCACTGACGCCCACAAAAGAACATGCTCTCAGCATTAGGAACCCCCCCCACCCTTTGACCAGTTCACAGTCCTGACCACAACCTCTAACCAGGTGGAAAGATGTCCTGTTGTCTGGAGCAGTAACAGCCAGACCCCAAGCGCAGCTCCTGGCCCTCCTGACTGTCGCTGGTGAGAACCACAGCTTCCTGCTTCTTGACTCTCACCAGAAGATCCATCCTCATCAAACTGATTTATGAATTAACATAGGCTTAATGAATCTGTATTTTCCAGGAGGAAGGAAAACATCTTTCCACCAGAAGGCTGTGTGACTAAGAACATCAGAACTGTTGGTAATTATAAACACATGTAAAACTGCTGCTTTACATCACTGAATACCATCTCTTTGCCATCACATTTTTATTGCAACTGGAGTGCACAATGCATGCTTTCACTAAAGGTCACAAATGGCAATTAACTGGCACACGACGATATGAAATGAACCATGGAGATGTTCTAACATGGAGGAAACTCACAATCTTATCAAAAGCCTTTGGGTTTCATAAAAATCAAAGAGCATAAGGGCTGTGGGTTGCAAGACGTTATGAACAATTACTGTATCAAGGTACAACACTTTTTAAAAGAAAAATTTGGGGAAGGGATTTAGTGGAGTAACATGATTTCCCTTGTGAACTCCCTCTTATTGCTACAGGAAGACAGAATTAATTTTAACAAATTCTACCAGCTAAGCAACCGCTGTGGCAATATATTACTCATTCAAATTACCTATCTCACAAGTAAGTTCTTTCCACCACTTTATATATAAAGAAAACTTCAAAATTCATTATCTTTGCTTCTGAAGAAAATTCACAGAATTAGGTTTACATGTGTAAATTTACATTAACACAACTATCTTAATAAGAAACTACCTTAATAGTTTGCCTTTTGCAAGGAGGAGAGGTTTTTTCTAACCAAAACCTGACAAAGATTCCCCAAACATCTTTTCTGCATTTAAAGTTTTCACAGAGTCTCCAGGATTAAAAATAACCCTGGTACAAATATCCCCAGTAATGCTTCCTCAGCTTTTACTAACCAACAACAGCTTAAGAAATTTACTCATGAAGTACAATCAATACAGAACCTTTTAAGGAGACACAGCATATATAAAAGTAACAGTTCAACAATATGTAAGAATTAAGTTCAGGCATTAAAGCCTGAAAGAGATGTTTAGGCACAAAAAGGGTTGGAAATCAAAGATTGAAAACAGTAACAAAGTTGCCGGTAGCAAAAGGAGGCTCAGTATTTCTTAGCATCTCCCAGAAAAAAAAAAACAAACAACCAAACAACACATAGTAGCACATAAACTGACAGTCCTGCTGAAATTAGTGTGTATTTTGAAACATAAATTACATCTACACCTTGCTGCATTAGGATGGCAATTCAGAAATAAGCATGCAATCCCTCCAGCAGAATTTACTTCAAAGCTTCCCCCTCCTCTGCTCAGAGAGCTCAGCAATAGATAAAATTGAGAATGTGGTTTTCATTCATTTCTTCCAGGCACTCTAAAATTCACACATGCACCTCAGAGCGGCTTGAAATCTGGTGTGCCATATGGCAGTGCATTTGTCATTTCCAGAAATATGTTGAATATGGGTTCCAGAGATATAAAGCACCAATAAAAAAAACTCCTGAAGCCAACAGATTCTGCTCAAACGCCACCAACTTTGTACTATGTGCAACTGGAGAGCCTGGGCTTTGATCAGGCTTCAAAGAACCTCCTCATTTGCCCCAGAAAATAATTTGATGCCTTAGCTTGTAGAGGCTCATTTCCCTACTGTTTTGCAACTCTGTAAAGTTATTTACAATTGCCTTAAGTGAGACTGAAGTAGAAATAATACATCAACATCAATACTAGAATTATATAAACACATTGCACTTGGAGCATAAAATGATTTACAAGCTGCAAAACAGTGGAGAATCAGGATCAAGAGTTTTATGGCTATTTCAGTGTGAACCAGCTGAAGAAATAATTCTTCCCATTCCTGGATACGAAGTTTAGTGGTCCACATTATGAAGTAACTTTCAAAAAAAAAAAAACAAAACCAAAACAAACCACAGAACAATTAGCAAACGGATTTTTTAAAAATCTGAAAAAGAAGTAAGGTTCTCCTGCTGGCTGAAATAATCACAGTGTCTCCAAACTCGGCAAATTAGAGTGAGCTTTCAAAAAAAAAAAAAAAAAAAAAACTGTTGGCAAAATAAGCAAGTCCTATGCTGTAAGTAGAAAGCAACTAACGCATCCTTCTACTACAATTTCTACTCTCCAAAAACATTTACTTCCCACTATTTGCAATTTGTGATTAAGTAATCCTTTTTCCTTTTCTAAGAAAGAAAATGAAGATTAGCAAGCTGCAATCAAATGACGTTACATGACCAGAACAACTTGCTTTTTTCTTTTCAAGGCTGGAACCACAGATCATGGTATTTTCCAACACAGATACAGAGAAACAGAGAATCATTCACCCTTTTGCTGGCACACTCAGTTTTACCTTTCTCTCTTCTCTCCTCATGTTACCTCTTGAAACGAAGTTATCTTGGCCCACATTTTCTTACCCCAAGGGTGAAAATTAACAGCGAGTACTAACTGTTGACAAGAACAGCTCTGGGGGTGGTTCTTTGCTTTGAAACATACAATCAAATCAAGAAAAATCTTACTCCAGAAGGGTAGATCCTAGAGTCTCTGAAGAACTTCCCATGTGCATATTCCATAGTAAAAAAAATTTTGAGACAGTGTATGTATACAGTTTATCCAGAATGGGGAGGTGACTGGAAAGACTGCACGAAAGTACAGGTGATTCTGTAATCAAGAGTCTAAGCCAGACCTACTGCAAGGTTTCTGTATATAAGGAAGAAAATTAAGACCATTTCAACCTTAATTGGAAGAGAATACTTGCAAGTACCTAAAAAAAACCCCACCCAATAAACAACTTACAGCAGCAGCAACTGGGATATTTAACATAGCACAGACATTGTTCCACTAAACTAATCAATCACCCAAGACCAGAATCCATTCAGCTGCTCCAGTTGAGTGTTTGAGCCATCCAGAGACAAGACTACTACATATCTGCCACTCACATCTGTTAATGATGACAGTGTATCTGCTTGCTGCTGCTAAAGGCAGTAGACTTTGAGAAAGCCAGGGCTTTTTCCCCAGGCGTAACAAGCACAGAGCTGCCAGCCACTGGTGTTGCCGTCTAGGGAAGCTATTCCTAGAAAAGCAAGAAAAAAAAGAAATGTGTGGGCTGAGCTGGAAAGACAATGTAGAAACTAAAGCAAGTAGAAGAGTCCTCTGTAACAAGAGATGAAGAAAATCCCCATGTCTGCTAAGATTTAGGTTGATGAGCTGACCTTCCCCCGCAGCCAATACCTGGGCTTTTTAGGTATACAGAGCTTGTGGGTGGGATGAAAAGCTACTTTCACATACTACAGAAAAATCTTACTGTGCCCAGCAGACAAGTAAAGTATGCTAAGTTTCCTGGACATTTTAGTATTAATTGAAAGGCAGAACAGAAACAAACAAAAACCCTAGAAAGTCTGCGCTTTACAGAACTTTCTATATGTTTTGCAGGTTGCATGGAAACCACCTGCTGATGCTGCCAGAACAATTCAAGTCTGTGTTTGACAGGTCCAGACCTACTGCAAAGAAAGGAAAATCCCGAATAGTAAGCCTAAGTGAGACAATGACTTCAGTGTAATAGATGGAGGTGTTCCTGGGTAATTCAGAAGAATTTTTTTTTTTTAAACAAAAACCATATTGGCCATCAGTTTGAAATTTAACTTTTACCATATTCTTAAATCTAGCTCTACAAAAGAGAAAAACAGTCAGCTACTGAAGTTGCACACACTCTACCATCCTCACACTGCTATTATTACACTAGCAACAGTAATAGGTGTAACAATATATGCCTGTATAGGAACATCCATGTAGCTGGGATGCCACGTTTTAACCCTACCATAACCCGGTTTAGCTCCTGGTGAGACAAAAGGTCAGCAGTAATTGTCCATCCTAAGACTCTCTGAAGTAACTGCATAAGAATAGCAAGACAAAAGTTTTATAAAATCATGTTTTAGAAGTTTGACTGTAGTATTAACATTTAATGAATACATTTGTATAGTAACCCTGCATAGCATGTAGATTATTGTCTTCCTGTTACAATAGGGTTTTAGTCTGTAAGGCTTCCTCCCTTTGAAGTAGAAGTGAACAAGCACTGCCAATGACAGGATACTAGCCTAGCTAGACCTACGATAGCAATCATGTATTTGCCTAGGTCCTAACACACTTCGATGGACAAAAGCATCTCGCACAGCAATTCTCACATTGTCACAACTAAAAGGCTAAAGAGACAGAAGAACTAATTCTCAACTATGCACAGACCTTTAATCACGATATTCTTCACATACATGTTTTTCCTGACAAAGTCCAAAACCCAAGCCTCAGAAAAGTTAACTAAACATATTTATAAGTGGCTTGAGTATAACAACTCGATTAAATATTTGGAAGAGTCTACCTGGTGGCTTTGAAGTGGAGCATAAGACCAAAACACAGCTCCGCAAACAGTAATATATTCCTTGGGGATCTATCAATAAAATGATAACAATCCTCTAGCTGAAGCAAAGCCAAAAGATTCAAGATAGGAAATGAAGCTATAAACATCAAGAATGCAAAAGTTTACTTCCTGTACCCAAGGTTAGCAAACTATTACAACTTTAAGGTACATGACAGTAAAGCTATTTTCCTTTCTTACTTACAGATTTAGCCTTGAAGGTGTTCTATGCACTTTTTCAAGCTCTCGCTGAATATTTTAATGTTATACTTAAAGATCTTCCTGCATTCTGAGACAATTCTTATTATTTTGCTTTGATGCTTTTTTCCCTTGGATGTTTTCCAGATGAAGCTCTAAATTGAAGTTCAGCAGAAAAATGATCAGAGCAGTACATTTCAATAACAGAAGCATTGAAAATGTGGCCTTCAGTGTATTAAACTCATTGCTGGGAGCTACATATGAAAATATATTACCCACCTCAGAAAACTCTCCATTGTTATAATTTGGTCATTTCACACACCAGTGATCAATCTCAGCTGAGCACATTCTGTAAGTCCACACATAATGATAAAAAATTAGATATACCAGAGAAAAATTAAAGCCCTTCCTTTGTGAACAAGTTTATTCACCTAGTGATTTTATTTAAAAAAAAAAAAAAAAAATCACTTTTCCACTGCTTCTTGGTGTGATGCTAAACAAGCTGAAGATATATAAATTGTTGATTACAAGGGTCAATGACTCAACAACCTGCATTATGTCCACTTTGCAGCAAAAGCAGCTAGGCACAAAGAATCAACTTTAAAAAAAACAATCTTAGAAGCATGCTCAAATGAAACTTTCTTCTTTTGAAAAAGCTACATACACATTAAATACTACTAGCTGTGAATCATGATTCCCTTGTCTAACTCTCCTTAAACTCACAGGATTTCTACTCCACAGCTCACTTTCCTTTCTCTACCCTTAGAAATTTAGAAGTTTCAGATTGGTGTTGCATATAAAAGCCTCAGAATCAGTGATTGTCACAAATTGTATTACACACACATCTACAAGCTGAAAACCCCAGGCTACACTTCAGTACAGAACAGAGACTTTTCATAACAGCAATGCTCTGGAGAAATATAACTAAAAAGAGACTCTCCAGCTACTGGAAAGCAGAAAAAGTAAGATTGCTTCCGCTGCCCCCCAACTCCCTGTCACACTGACATTCAGTGCTGAGCCTCACCACATATTTCTCACTACAGCAGATCTCCCTCTCCCACAATAAAGAGTGCACAAACAGGGGGAAGATGTTGCATATGGAAGGAAAGTACAGTGTTATTTTTATAATTCATTTCAGTCCAAAGGTAGTTCACACTAGTAAATCCTACTCCAATTTGGACCACAGTGGTATTCTTAATAAATTCAGTTCCAATTTAACGAATCATTCCCAAATACCAGGCTGCAGGCATACACATATGTAGGTAGAAAAGACGATATTCAACAGTACAACCTGTAAGGCACCACTTACTTACTCCCAGCCTGAGCAGATAAAGCAAACAGACAACCTCATTTCTGTGACTGGTATGCAACTACATGCTTAGAATAGAACAAAAATATCTTCATCCAAGTCCTATTCACAGATGTTAGTTTAACGGAAAGACTCTTTCAACACAAAGAATACATGAATAATAGCCTCCGCGGCAACTTTAACAGCACATTGTTAGACAAGGGGCTTCGTAACACAGCAGCTGGATGTCATTCAGCTCCAAGTTGCTTGGAAAAAGTGAATTAACCATACTCGTATTTCTAAGGCAATGACCAGTGCCCCCAGTATGGCAAAGGGAAAAGAAATGGGGAAAGGAGGTGGATTCAGATGCTTTGAAAGGATTAGAGCAAGGGGCTGCATGATTCAAGACAACGTATGATGATGACTCTCACACAGCAGCTGCAGGAACATACAAGACTTCTCCACAGGACAGTTACAGACATTCATTTTATCATTCATAAATTTAAAGTATTTTAACAATTGCACTGAAAACAATATAAAGACAATATAAAGCATTCGCTCACAACTTTTCTCAATGTGAAAACACTTCTTTTTATTTAGCGAAAGGCATTTACTGACTGAAACATGGGAGCCCACTCCCGTATCCTAATGCAATGCTGGAACATAGTCACGAAAGAATGATTTTGATTTTTTATTTGCTGAAATATTTCTGCCACATGAACAGATTACAGACAACCCCAAACCACATCCCCTCACAGTTAAGGCTATCTGCAATCCTAACTATGTACAAAGCACTGCAAAATGAAAAAAGGAGGAAGATGACTAGCAAAGCCACAAAGCAGAGGTGATCAGTGTCTGTTTAGATAACACAACAATCAAGGTATGTGCCAACTAAAGTTTTTTCAGAAAGAAAATCAAATATAGACTTTGTAAAATAAAATGGTATTTTTGTAAGAAAAGCTAAAGGTGCACAACCACCAAAACTATGAATTATATTGATACTAGATGCAAGCATTCTTACTGAGCTTTGGGGTTTTGAATGCTGTTGAATTTCTGGGGGTTGGGTTTGTTGGGGTCTTACATCTTGTAGGCACTACAACTGTAGAAGGACAGTGTCACCAATTTAAACAACCCATTGATATCCAGCTGCTAAACACCAGTTGGGGTGTCTTGCAAGCACATCCCCTGTGTTCAAAAAGCCAGTCCCAGGAAAATAGCAGAAACAAGAGCCAAGGGCTACTGCCAGTCAGCTGCTAGTTTAACTCCACCTTGACTCACCTGCATTGATGATTCACTGACATCAGACTCAGGATTGCTATCTTCGAAGAATAAAACATTTCAAATTTACTACCTGCTTAGGAAGCACAGTATAATCTA
>NW_020799091.1:66130312-66138183 GCF_003259725.1 Athene cunicularia
GGGGAGGAATTTAAAAATTATTTCTTTCAATGATCTGTATTAATATAACTATCTGCAAACCTCAATTCCTCCAAAACAGATATTATACCCCTCAATGCATTTAAGGGCTTTTCTTGCATCACATTTTTTTTTTTTTCTGCCTTCATACAATCTGCTTTTCTGCTTTAAATTTGAGGTTCCCATATTTTAAACTTAAACACCTGACTAAATCATTCCTTACTTTCCCCATAAGAAACTAACTTTTCCCCATCAACTTACGTAGGCATTACATCAAGCACTGCCTGATCCATCCCTTTTCCTTAACATGTCAGTATTATCATTCATTAAACAACATTAAACTACTAGCAGTCCCACTGACTTTATGGGACTGCTGACAGAGTAACCTAATACACAATGCATAGGTGTAAAGTCTGTCTGTGAAAAACCTGGCTATGTGACACTGCATGCAGAAGTTCAGCATGTAATTTAACATACATGTCGTGACAAGTTAAAGAATGTGTAACTACAAAAGAATTGACCTGCAATGTAATTGTGGTTGTTGTCTTGAAAAGATGTACTTATGGCTCAGCTTCGTTGTTTAAACAAGAGACATTCACTCCAACAGGACCACTCAGGGTACTAAGCACATGTTTGCATTTTCACAGGGACACAGCAACAGCAGGAAAAGTCAGGATACAAAACAAAGAACGAACGTTTTGGCAAAGCCACAACATTGCATCTTTCTGACGTTCCAGAGACACAAAAGCAGTTACCTGAACAAAATAAACATCCAAGATCTCCAGTTAGCAAAACCGGAAAAGATCCCAAACGAATACAGCCATCAGTATTACAAGACAGGACTAACAGCAGAAGACACACATCGCTGCAGTAACAACATTGCACAGACTTTAACAGTTCTCTGTCACAGGTCTGTAACATTTCAAGTTTGTTACAATTCCCCATGCATCCCTTAAGAGCCTCAGAGTTCATAAAAATGATGTGTCATATTTTGATACTTGTGCTAAACACAAGCTTTATTATTACTAGTGTTTAAACGCAATACAATCCACACAGTCCTTACTAAGATATCTGATTAAATTTCTAATATTCATGAACTAGATTTTTAATATTGAATGCTCAAAATGATTTAAGTCTTTTGATGTAACGGAACATAAGTCATTCAGTGTCAAGTGGAAGGCAGATCCTTTATGATAGCATTAATTATTTGGGATATTAGCATTAATTTCTTTCTCTATTTGAATTAAATGGAATTCTAAACAGTGTGAATTTATGAATAGTCCACAATATAATTATTTCTATATTATCCCTGCAGCACTAGCAGAAGACTGCCTACAGACCTGAAAATGTAAAGAAAGGAGACTGATCATCAATTTTTCTTTTAATCTTTTTTTCTGAAAGACAGGAAAGGTGAAGCTCAGTATGTTAATACTCCCAATGACTTACACTTTTTTTTTTTTTTAATGTAAAAATACACATCTTTATACCTATAAACACCATCTACATATTTTTGCATCCAACACGAAACGATAAAGGAAAACACATTTAAGCAAGATATACCGTAGCCAGTTTCTTTTACGACTGGAACAAAACCATTCTTAATTAAAACCATAAAGACACAAAAATAGCAGGAACTTTCACAAAATTTCAATAGTCACTGGGAAAAATGCTACTTCTTAACTTAGTGATTTCCAAAGTTGCTATGTCTACAGGATTTCAAGTTCTGGTATGAAGGGACTAATTAAAGATACAAACATGGTACTTTTTTTTTTTTCCCCCAAAGCTGAAGGGTACCCATTTTTAATTCACTTACGTTACAGGTATAGTCAGACAATATTGCTAACAAAAATAATTCACAACTCTAAATAAATACAACACCACTCATGTACAAATGCATGTCTGCAGATCGTATGTATTAGCTACCAGCCCACTAGATTCTGAAGGATCATAACCCAGCATAATATTCCCATACAAAACACACAAAAATCGGTATATACAGGTTTTTATCCAACTTTACAAGACACTTCAAGTCTGGTTAAATCAGAAACAGCTGTCCAACTGAAATTGCAACTTCACAAATAAACAACAGCCAAGGCTAAAAATAAGCCAAACAAACCATCTGTGCCACTGCCCCTGTTCGCAGCCCATCTACACAGGTGCCAGCTCCCATCGCTGCACTCCACAGCAGAGCTAGCATGGGGCGTTTAGATCATCACTGACTGATAGCACTAACACAAAATGAAAAATCAGTGAATAAAGTGCCCACTTCCGAAGTAAAAAACACTCAACACTTATCCTTCTGGTCTTCCTGAAATTACTAAACACCAAAAGCATCTAAAACATACACATCTTTAAAGTGACTGGATGAAGTCCAATTACCTTTTTTTTCTTCTACTAATCTAGCAAACAAATTTCCAATCTAGAATTGCCAATTAAATTTTCAACAAACGCTAAATCTATTTAAAACAACACAAACAAAACCCCAAAGGGCACTTGTTTTTCTGCCTGAACTCAAAATCAAGAAAAAGCCTACAGTAAGTATTGGTAAGTCAGGTGGAAGTGTGCATTTGCTGCAGCCCAAGTCTCCTGTGGTGGATGGAATCCAGAATCCTTGACATGTCATCATTCAAGATCTGTCAAATTTGATAACACTGTGTGTGTCTGGAGGGACACCATCCATTCAGGGAAATGAACATATGATTTGTCGTCATGACAGCTATCAAAATTCAGCCCGAGAGCACATCACGCACATCACACAGCCACGTAGCTCTCCTTCTGCATTAAAAGGTTGAAAAATACTTTCCTCATCATCATCTGAAACATTAGGATGTCAACTAAGAAGTCAACTCCCTTGGAACAGCCGTAGCCCAGTACAGTACTGGGAGCCAAGTCTGACACACAATGGATGTAGGAGAAAACAAGTGTGATGAATACACTGCTATTGTAAGAACAGGAAAGAAAAACCTTGCAGCCATGCTATGCTGAGGGTGTTCCTATTGCATTAAAACCAAGAGGTCAGTCCGATCGATGCATGGGACTCCTCTCCTCCTGTATCAGTGCCAGGCTCTGCTAAACAGGAGGCTTAATTTATTGCTGTTCCTTGAAAGTTTTATTAGTCCAGAAAGCCCTAAAGAAATTTAGAGTAATACACTGATTTAACTCTCCTAGAGTAGAGTAAGTTTTAACAGGATTTAGTGTTCCTTTTCTCTCCTAAACCTGTGAAAGGACTACTCACAAACTGCTTTATTTTACTATATACTTAACTAAAAACTTAACTGGTGTACAAAAAGGATTATTTACACCATCTTAAATTTGACAAGAACAAATTGGAAAATCGCAATATATTTAATCTGTATTTTGTATGCTTAATGAACACCACCATTCCTTTCTAAACCTTCCCATCCTGCGAGGATCTATCTCACTTTGAAGGAAAGGTTTTAAAAGTGCTTAATGACTTTTGAAAAATAACATAAATAAGGACAATATAGTTATATCAGAAGAGAAATGGACTAATTCCTTTTAAGCAGCTTACTTTGATTTTCTTAAAAATAAAAGCATAATTTTTTTTAAATGCTGCACTGCTAGCAGAATCCAGAATCTCACCCCAATATGATCACAAAGCACCTGCTTTTGATAACCTTCCTCCCATTCTCCTGCAGGGTCTCACAGCTCCTCCGTATTTGCATGGAGTTGATCCAGTTGTAACCTGTAGGGAAAGACAGCCGAGGGAAGGCACTCAACTAAAAGCAGCTTCTCACGCCATAACAAGACGTGTCCCTGCATCAGGAAGAGTTCCCGCAGCCTCCAGCCTCTTGATAAATTTCAGCATCTGCTTTCACACCCCTGTTACTTCTCCTTCTTAAGGTCCTCACAAGTGCTCTCATCATTTCTAGAACTCTGAAACTTTAAATGGCTCAGAAGGCTAAACTCTGCCTTTCTACCAAAGAAGGAATAATCTGAAGGCCTGCTCATTTACTTTTAGTTATGGATCCATTTCAGCTAAACAGTCCAGCCCTGGTACAGCAAACACTACCCACATCCACACTGCTTCCAAGGACCACGCGTTAAAATACCTGCTGCAGCGACAGAGGAAGAAAAGAGCCCTACCTATCATAAGAGCACAACCTGCTGAAACATGACAGTAATGACTTACCATCTAACTATACTTGTTTGGGTTTTTTTAATTAAAAATCTTCTTGGAAACAAAGTTGTTGGTGTTTATTTGTTTTTAAAAAGAAAAAAAAAAAAAAGTAGGCTGCCTGAGAAGGTTACTACCCGATTTTTCAAACATATACTAGGTTTTGTCTAATAAGGTTTCAGCTCTATCTGTGGTGTATCTCACTACCTGTTTTCACATCTATTTCTACAGATGTCTGTACTCTGCAGTCAGTAACCCAGATGAGCTGAGGAAAACTGGATCAAGTTTCTTCAGCCTAGATTAAACACACACCTGTACTTCATACATTTTGCATCTGTATTTTGTCATGATAGTAAGAGAGAAGCACATTTTTGAGAATTCAGGTATCTACCAAGTAGAGTCCCAGCATGTCTACCCCACTGCCTGCTTCACAGGATAATCAATATTAGTTGCTTGTCACCATATTGATACTTTTTAATGAGATCAGAACCAAAACCAGCACAACAGACCTACAGAGCAAAAAAAGCCTCTAAACCACAAAGTTTGCTTCTACAGCTCTGAAGAAATGCTGGCTATACCAGTACATCTGAGTTTCCACTCTAACAGATGTTTTTCTCAGCACAAGTATTTCTAAAACTTTACTGTCATCGGGTTATTGTGCATAGCTGCAATATTTTAAAATGCTATGGGTTGCTATTCTTAAATCAAGATTTATTCCTCTGCACCTGAATTCTTAAAATTTACAATACTCTACTAAAGCTTAAAAACATACACTGCTAGGACACCTCACTGCACACAAAGTTATTTATGCTGGGTTTAAAATATGACCTCACTTCGTTAACGGTGAGAAACAAATTAATTTGTCGTGTCACATATATTTAATGGAATATAAAAATATATATTTCATATTTCAATGCACTTCCAATTTACTCATTTCCTTAGCATTTACGAAACAATTAAGAATCCTTATGATGGGGGAAAAAAAGATTACTCCAAGAAAACAACAACTTAACACTTGAAAGAATTACTTTACCCACCACTGAACAGAGCAACGGTTTAATTGGGCAGAACAGAGACAACTACATTATTATGAGGAAACTAATGAGCCTAATTGAATCTGCAAGAAAAATTTAAACGGAACTACCTAAAACAGAAATGAGCTTAGGATACCTGAGCCAACATTCATAAATCTGCAAAGCAAAACAAACAGAAATGTCATTTTCAAAAGGTGTAAGTCACCAGGATCTCATATAGTACATTCTTCAGAAGACTGGACAATGGTGCAGCAATTAAACGCATAGTATGGGCCTCACATATACGCTTTAGGGGGAAGAAACAACGCTATTTCCCACACTACAAACACCATCTAAATTCTCCCTGAAGGTCTTCCACTCCAGGAACTAATTAAGGATTCCTGACCTTCACTATGTGAAAACTATTGTTCTCCAACATTTCTGTATACCTAGTAAATACAAGGATAAAGTGTATTGCCTTTAAGTTCGTTATTTCAGCGGGAGTAGAAAGCAGCTTTCCTGCAGAGTGCCTCAACTCTGCCTCTTCAACATGCCAGATGACCTACTTCAGGGTAGCAGGGTGTCTAGCGATGAGTGCCCAGCACCTTATCCCAGGTCTGGCTAAAGTAACCAAAACATGGTAGCATCTGGTTTCACAGACAGTTCTCAGCTCTCTAAAAACCTCCTTCAAACATCACTAATAAACGCCCACCAGCAATCCCCCTTCCTCAAATCACAGAACAGGGTTTGGGGTTAGTACCCATGGCTTAGAAACCATCAGTTTCTCGATGTAAACAGGAAATATTTTCTAGAACATACACTTCAGATTCAAAAGATGCCTTGGTTTTGATTTCAAACCTGCAGCAAGTAAATTGATACAGCACCTGTCTCCATGAGTCCGGAAGCAGCTTTTATGCTCAAGGAGCATGAAAAACACAGATACTCCAGGTAGTTTTGCTGCTGCTCAAGACCGTGAACAGCAAACAAAGCTATCTGGGCATCACTTTTTGAGTTGCTACTTCTATGGCTGCTACCGAGGAAAGTCACGAGCGCCACAAAGGAGCAACATACCATCAACAACAAAAGGCATGAAAAAACAAAAAGGCTCAGACACTGCTGACCTTGTCCCTCCTCTTCAGCCGACAGTAGATATGAGGTGACACAAAAGACAGCAAATACCTCTCCTTACGCCCCTACACAGCTAGCCAAGAAACTATAAAGAGAGGAAAGGGAGATACTAAGTCCCCTTTCCTACCGCAGTAACAAGCCAAAGGCTGAAGTTTTGATTTTATAATATATTCAAGTAGAAAGGACGTAATAAAAAGGGTCATCCAGACAATCAAGGACTAACTCTGCTGTTGGTTTTAGAAAAACATAGCAAAAGAGATTTTGTGTATTATTATATCACAACAGGCATGTCATCTTGTAGAAGTCAAAGACCAACACAACAGCTAATGTTGCAATGACAGAACGATGGCAATGACAGCTAACATCATAATGAGTCTGTATCTGTTTCATGGCCTATATAAAAATATTTGCTAATTACAGTCTTGATCTTTGTGGTACAGGTGCAGTCTATCTCTACACTTATACACTGCTCCCAAAAGTGACATCTTCTGTCAAAGTCTGAAGAAGCAAATCAGCTATGAAGACAAAGCAATCTGCTTAACTGTTTAAACTGACTTGGATCAGAGCATTTGGATTTCCAGAGTTGTGAAATCAGTACTTCTAAGAAGCAACAACATTATTTTACTTCAGAAGTTATAATCCTAAAAATGAAAACACAGTACCATTATCATCTACGTCGTGCTGACTGCTTCAGATTCCTAAAAAGCAGTGGCAAAACAACTACTTCCAAACAGAAATTCTTCATAAGCTCCTACCCAGTAAGACCTTTGAAATTCCTCCATATTAAGTTACCAGTCCAAACTCCTGATGATACAAACCACGCGTGGTTAGGCCATGAAAATTTGTTTTTACAAAGGCCACTACAGCGTTTCATGAAAGAAAAGTCTAACTCTCCTACGTTGAACCACTACAACAGTAGCAGTATGTTCCTCAGAAACAAACATTGGTTCGCAGCATGGGGAAGAAAAGCGACTCAGCTAAAGAACACTTTAAATTCTTGCCGAGGTTCAGTCACCATTCAAGTCTTAAAGTAACAAAAGAACAAGACAGTTTCGAGTTAAATGCTACATGGAAATCACGGAATAACCCCGATACATGCAGAGGGCCGCATGCACTGTAAAAAAAAAAAGAACCGTGGGGGTTGTTAACATAGGCACTAGAGTCGAGAAGCCTTCACGATTTGCCGGTTGCCGGACAGACCTGAATTACAAACCTGAATCCCGATCCAACAACTTTTATCTGAGGTGGGCCACCAGCCTTCCAGCAAGGGGCATCTGTTAGTGTGGGCGCGTTTTTAAGTTAAAACGGGATGAAAAGACTTAGAAACTTAAGAAATTTTCCTCCCAAAAGACCCAGGGATGCGCTTTACTAAAGAGACACTACACGAGGTATAATTTAACCTTGGGGTTTTTTGTTTTAGACTCACATCCTTTACCTACATCAGCATCGACTGGGCGTATATCGCCCCGCGCTCCTCAAGAAAACCCCCGCCTTCAGCTCCCGTAAAGCCCAAAGCCGGGAACGGAAAGAAAGGAGAAGCAAGCAGTGGGGGCCCAGGAGACCGTGTCCGCGGCCGCAGCCCAGCGTGACCGACG
>NW_020799091.1:66138233-66198396 GCF_003259725.1 Athene cunicularia
GGCCCCTCTCCGCCTGTCCGGCGGCTGCCCGCTCCCCTCCCGGCCCGGGCCGCGGCGCCCTGTGTATTAACCGGGTCGGGCCGTGTGTTTATTAGGGGGCCCGGTGTGTACCTGCGCAGGTGGTGTTCCCTCAGGAGAGGGCACTGGGCATGGAAACCACCCCAAGCCGCCCTTTCCGTCCATAGCAGCGCCCTGTCCCCGGGTGCGCGGCTGCTCCGGGCCGCTTCCCGCGCCCCTCCACCCGTGGGCAAGGTGGGCTTCCCCACCAGTGTCTGAAGACGGGGTTTCTCGTGGGAAGGGCCAACCCGCCGGCCTGGCCACCAGCCACGAGCAGTCACTGCCCGCTGGCCCCGGTGCTTTCCCCGGGGTGCACCTCTGCGGGGGTAACTGTGCCTGGGCTGCGGGGAAACGGGAAGGCCGTTCCCCTGGAGTAACACGGGGAGTTCTGAGTAAAAACCAACTCCGCAGGGGGAAGCTGCTGTGAAACGTTGTAAAACCGTTGACCCTTCCCAACATGGCACCCAAAGAGAGGAGGCTGGTGTGTTGCCTGTACTGGTGCAGCCCCTCCTCAGGACACATTTCATGGCTTGGAAGGCAAGACTATGTATCACTACCTCTTCCAAGTCTGAAATAAAGTTAGTAGCCCCACTGTCTTGTTTTCTCTGACCAAGCCAAAAGTAGCAGGGAGAACTCCAGAAAAAGATTTTCAACTCTTTTAAATACAATGATTTAAAAATGCATACTTGGAGATCTTTCAATGCATAGTTTAGAAATCCTCAAATAACTCCCTCTTCCCCTTGTTAACTTTTACTAATTCTCTCAGCATTTAATTGATGGTTTGGGAAGCCCCAAGTGCCTTTCACAAGCCTGTGAGATAAACCTGAAAGGAAAATGCGGCCTCTTCTTTCTTCCGAGAAAGACTTTGCATGCACTTCAGGGAGGAACAGAAAGCCCCTTTCCTTTCCAGGCTTTTTGTGCATGCATTTGACTTGCATTCAGAGAGGTGTTAATCTTCCTTTTGAAATAATAATCTGACCATGCTTTTTTAGAGCTAGAAAATATTTGGAGTCCCTGCTGCCTCTGCCTCACCACATGCGGTCAGGCCTCACTTCAGCCTGCAGAGGCTTAGGCTGAATTTAAATGGATCGGTCATCCAAGGACTTTGAGATAGAAGTCTCTGTTGTTCCTGGAACAAAATGCACCGTGGGAGTGATAAAGGAGAGGTGAATTATCCTTGCTCTCCTTTGCATTTATAATACACAGTTAGGCTTGCAAGTTTCAGTTTTGTCCCTTCTTACCACACCCTTGCTAATGCCATCCTACAGAAACCTTCCACTTTGTTGTTTTCCCTACAATGCTGTTGAGTTGAGGATGTCCAAGGGAAGGTGACATGATCCCACAAGGTTTCCAGGCTAAATTAGACCTCTGTAAGATGCTGAATGAGCAGTAGATCTCAAAGCCTTCCAGGTATCTGAAAAAAATGATAAAGCACACCTAGCTTTAGCAGATTAATGCTAATAGGATTTACGGAAGAAGAATGTTTTAGGGAGGGATTTGGATTAATACATTGTCTTCAGGCAAAGGACTAATTTAAGGAGTCTGAAGCATACTGTTGCTAAATATATTTAATTACATTAAGAAACGATCCATTAAAGCTGTTTTTTTTCCAAACTGTGGCATATGACGAGCAGAAGATGCTGTAGAAAGGGTTTGCAAGAGTATGTTGAAGGGTGTTTTAACTGCCTGTCTGCTGAGCAGATCCTTAACTTTTCACCAGAAAAAAGACCAAGATGTTGCCGTGAGTAGTATTTCAAAACATTGAGCCTACTGAAATATTAATGTACATTTTTTTGAAATACCATAATTAGCTGTTATCTCTCAAATAGCTGTTATTAAGAAGGGCTGGCTGCTTGTGATTTGAGTGAGTATTACATTCGAAATATGAGAAGATGATAAATTTGGGGGAATCTGCACAAGTGAAAGCAGTACATGACGTAGTGGGCATGCTATTTTGTATCAAGAAAGTAAATATGCAAAGCATGCACTTTTGCATATGCATAAAGACAGTGCAGTCCTTGGAAAATAAATACACAGGAGAGAAGAGCATGAATATTGCTCCCTGCCTAAGGCTGTAACTGTATAGTAAAAATAAAAGGAGAAATGGTTAACCAATAGAAAGATGCCTATCCGTCTTCAGTAGAGAAACATCCTGCCTCATGCTGCTATGTCGAACAGGGTTATGTGCAAGCAACAAACCTAGAGGTTATGTGATGGATTTATTTCACAATTACGTAATGGCAGTCAATTTGTCTTGACATCCGTGTCTTGCACAAGAGGCTAAAAAATATTATTGTGTCTTATGGCTTGTATTTATTTTTCCTCACCTTTCTTTTTTTATGACTACCCATTTTCTGTCCCCTGTGTGATGCTGCTTGTTCTTTACTACTCACCCAGTGGAGCAGTGGCTTCCTCAGGACAGGTGCACGGCTGTAATCTCCGCCACGGATCACAGTCATACAGATCCAAACTACGCTAACGTATTTACAGCCCGTTGTGGTGAGGACATAACTGCCACTTCCTACGTGGACTCCTTCCACCTTCTGCACAAATACCTGATCCTTTTGACAGATGCAACAGGTTTTCTCACCAGTAGCTCTATCTATTAGCTCTATGAGCTAATACCCACTCCAGTAGACCACTGGGAGATGTTTTAGCAGAGATGTGAGAAGATGTGAGAGGAAGGGACTGGAAAAGTTGTTTGAAAATCTGGAAAATGGCATTGTCCAGTACAGAGGTGAACAGCAAAGGTGTTATGTCACTCTGTGTTAATCCACTGGGGAGAAAATATACCTAAATCTAAACTACCCTGTTTTAAAAATAGTTACTTCTCCTTTTCCAAACTGCCTTTTAAAGGCATTGATATTGTAATAAACTCCATTTATATATGTGGGGGTTGTAATACTGTGTCACTAACAGATGGAGAGATAAAGAAACACTAGGTACTCTGGAAAAAAAGAGGTGATTTTTAATTCTCTCAGATCTGAAAAAAATGCTTATTTTAATAACACCTTTCAGAATACTTCCCATCTTATGATTCAGTTAATTTTAAAATACTGAAAGCAGTGTCGGTGTCTTTTCTCAAAAAAAAAAAATCTCTTAAGTGTTTACGTCACTACACATCATCTAGTTTCTGCTTAAAGCATATACTCGATTCCCATGTAGATGAAGGGGAATTACATGACCGCTGCCAGGGGACAATGGATCCCAAATACTCAGTTAGTTACTGCTGAGTCACTTAAGTATATTTGCAAATGATTCTAATTCAGCCCGATGGTAACGCAGCTGCTTTTCTCACTTGCTGCATGGCCACTGCATCTTCAATGACATTTATGAAAAACATTGAGGGGGAAGAACGTGTCCTTAGAGCTCAAAATACATCTGAATTCTTCTCTTCAATGGACCAAAGCTACCCAAAGGTGCTGTAAAACTGCAAGCTAAATCTATCAGCAGATCGCATTTTATTATGACAAATTCTATCGTTATCTTTTGTAGACAGTTGCTAAGATTCAAAGTATTTATGTAAGGAAAACAAACTGGTGTTTTGGGCTTTGGAAATGTCAGGGCTCTTGATTCTCCTGTTTATTTAAAAGTGAAAGTGTACTGAGGGACATCTTTTGAACTCTGTTCAAAGGTTAAAACTGATCTTTCATACAGTTTTGAAATATTGCTGCAAAATGGTTTAACTCTGCAGTGTAATCCCCCTTTTGCATTTAAATACCAAATTCTGTCCAGAGCAGGCTGTTCTGCACACTGCACAGACCTGGACATTGCATCTTCCAGCCAAGAGGTGCAGCTGTCTCAAGGGAGGAACACAACCCCCTGTCACGTGGCAGAACTGTGCAAATGCTCCGAGCGAGCGGTGTAGGATGTAGCATCCCGCTGCCAAGGTAGGTTATGTTGGTAAAGTATAATTACCCACACTGGACTTTGCTCAGGACTTGCAAGCTGATACTCCTCTCTCACAGGGAATAACATGGAGGGAGAGGTGACCGAAGAGAAACACAGGAGATTATTTCTTACTTGGAGATCCAGTAGTCTGCAAGACCAATGCATGGATTGCATAGCTGCAGGGACCAGTGTTTTCTTTGCTTTGAAGAAGCATTTTTCAAGTGTATGTAGTTGTTCATCTTTACTGAAGGAGGGGAGCTCAACCTGGGGGGGCCCTCAACCTGGTCAAGCCCCATGGCAGTTTACTTGGGGACCCACCAGCTGCAACCTTGCACCATCTGTGTGCATGGGCAGGACTTCTCTGGCCCAGCCCAGCCCGGCATGGCCAGCCACAGTCTGGGGAGGTAGGCAAAAGGACTTGCTTCAGATCCATAGTTACGCTGGTGGATCCTGTCAACCCAAGACCTGGAGCAAACGGAGGCAGAGGGACAGTGACACTGATTTGGACCGAGAGATAGGAAATGCACCTGCAGGTTGTGAGTGAAGGCAACACAACAATCCTGTAACATGATGGTGAATTGGGTTTAAGTTCCTACTCAGCTCTGTACTGTGTGCCTACAGCCTTAATGACAAACCTCATACACGAGAGGTGACTTCACCCTTCAGAACTCAAGCAGGTGTCAGAGTTTCACAAGCTAACAATACTGTAGTTCACTGCAGAGAAGGAAGCAAATGCTCATTAGCCTTCCCGTTTCTTTTCTAATAACTGATGACTAATCATAGGCCTTGCTTTGAAAACTGTATTTCCAATTATTGTCATTGATATACAAAATATTTTGTATCTCTCAAAGCATGGATTCCAAGAAGCATAAGGCTATGCAAGAAGCTCAACCTTCAAACAATGTTTTCATCCTTTATGACTGCCAGGGAAAGTCTGGAAGCCTGATCCCCATGAACTTAGAAACCTGTAGATAAAAGAAAAATCAATGTGCTTTTAAATCAGGATTTTACATTAGTTTCATGACTGGTGTCCTGATTGAATTTTTGAATGTCTGAGGTTGTCAATTCTGAATTAGGTCAGATACTGTAAGTAGTTTTCTGCTATTATATGCTGACATGAAGTTTACTTTCATGCAACATTTCCTATTTGAATAGGTAATGCAGACTGTTACTGATCAGTACACAAGGTTTTAGTCTACAGGCTATACAGATGTACAGTCCACACAGATCAAATATCATCTACAATCTACACATGTCATAGCCAAATCTGCTCTGTCTGGTTTAGAAAATAAGAAAATATAGTCTGTATTTACCTTTCAATCTGGAATTAAAAGACAAAAGGACCATAGCAGCAGAGTGATTACTAGATGATTTTCCCTGCACCTACATAATCTACAATAACAGGGGTAAAACACAAGGACGTACAATAACAAACCAAGACTGCACCTGCTTCTGATGCAAAACTTCAAGATGTTTTGTATGGTCGGTTTTTAAAATTCCTTCCTGATGTCACAGAGCTTATATTCTCTACACTTAACAAGTGAAGTCATCTGTGTTTTCTAATGGGAAATAGATTTAGAAAGATGTAAATAGGTGTGACTTTAAAAATGGCATTTGGATATACAGATGATGGACAAATGTTTGCAGTAAAAGTGGTATGTAATTATTGTAAAATACAGTATACTCTGGTATTTTGCTGTCACTCAGCAAATAACCTCAGTCACCACCGTGGAATTAATTGAATAGTACATCAGTACAATCAATTGCTGCTTTAACTAATTAAAATCAGAATTAGCTGAAAGAAAAATAGTATAAAGAACTAACATGATTGGAAGAGAAATTGTCCTGTGACTCCATCAGTTATAATTGAAATTGCTGAACAATTATATGTAATAGAAAAACAAGACAGCAATATAAAAATCATTGGTCAAATACAAGTATTACATAAAGAATTTGGAAATAATTGTTAAATCAGAGATGGAGAAAATTTTAACTATACAAGGTTATAAAAATGGGTTAATGTAAATTGAGATAAAGTAAAATTTATTTTAAATATTTATTGTGTTTTAAATAGAACTCATGTTCTCTACAGTTAATTGTTTTAAGGAACAGACTTCTTACTTGTGACAAAAGAGCTGGAAAAAACTAATCAGGTTGCAAAATACAGTTATGGGTTTTTTAGATTTGGGTGGGTTTTTAGCTTTGAAGCAATCTCTTTTTAAAGCAACTATTGCAACGACAACAAACTGGCAATAGCAAATGATGGAGCATATCTAACCTCAGATCTGCTCCACTACCATTCTTTTAGCTGATCTTTATTACATACAGATATTGTCTAGAGACAAGAAAATAATTCAGAAATCAGTGTTCGCAGCCTTTGTTTTCTATCTGTCACTGTCACCCAAGTGCTATAAAGCTTTAGCTCAGTCGGTAAAGCTTTGGCAGTTTAGCATCCTTATCTTTTATATGATTATAGTAATAGTTCACTGGGATGATGGAGGGCTAATTTGTGGATGTAAAGCACGGAGGGCATCATATACAGGTGGTATATTTTGGTGCTATGACTCACAGCAGCAAAGTCAGTTCTTACTTAGCTGAAAAATCCAGCATTCAGCTGAAACATATCAGGCACTGTTTTTTTCTTCAAGAAATTTTGGGTGGATCCATTGTATTTATAGTTTTTACACTCATTAGCCAAATACTTCTTTCATACTAACATAAGTCAAGACATGTTTATCTGTAGTCTGCGAACGTACGCAGGCATATGAAGCAGAGGACTCTGGACAAGCATCTGAGTCAGTGCCATCTGCCAAAAGTAGGAGCAATTTCTACTCTTGGCAAGAAATAGGCTATTCCAGACCAAGGGTCTGCACAGTTCTCCAAATTCCCAGTTTAAAATATCGCAGCTCTTTCCATGCCAAACCTCTCTTGAGTGGAGATTGCTCACCATGGCCATGAATGCATGCTTTGCCACCAGGCAGGAGGCACGGGGACTGGGCAGCCTGCTCAGCTGCTGGACGAAAATGTAGTGGTCCAATGCAATAAGTTATTTGACCTAATACTAACAAACAGGTCTATTCTAGGTCTGAAATTGCCTACACACTGATGTTTAAATGTCTGTGAAACGAGTTAATTCTCACAAACTTTTACATGGTGTTTTCCTCCTTGTCTCCTGGAGGGTTTTCTGCAGTGCTCACCATTGCAGCACCTTGCTGTTCTCCTGGGATTTTAAATGTGGTGGATGAGGTCCCTAGTTGACAGGGCAAATTGTGTAAGCAACCTTAATTGCAGCTCATTTACTCTGTGTTGATACTGGTATGTCCTGACTGTCCTTTTCCAGATCAGTCAGGAAAAAGACCCTTTCCTCTGCCCACACTCCACAAAAGAGGTTCATTTACCATAGGAGTTTTCTAGCAGACCACAGGGAACCCTGCAGAGGATCAAGGCTTGAGGTCCGTTGCCTGCGCAGCCCCCCCCTCAAAGCCCCTACCAGCGCAGCTGTAGCTTGCTCTCCTCTCCTTGCCAGCTGCTGGTTTCGGAGTTCCTGCAAAAGCGTTGGGGTGGGAGAAAAGCTCCAAACCGTGGGAGTGTGGGTGGGAAAAATGATAACAGGGAGTGGTTGCATTCTCCCCATTCCTGTCCCAAACCTCCTAGTCACTGGGCCCTCTCCACTCAAATACCCCCCGGGAGGGGAATTCCTTGGAAGTATCCAAGCTAGAGGGAATGAATTGTGCCTTTAAGTCGAAATGTTGCTGTTCATGTAGGTCTAAAGCTGTTGCAAGCCAGGCTTTGTGCTGGTCCCCACACTGCTCTTTGCCCCATGCAGCATATCACACCGCAGTGCAGGGTGTTTTAATGGTATCCTCCCCTAACGGGTGCCTAACGCTGCGCTGCCTTGTGCTTTGGTGCCTGTAACTTTGAAACTGTTTACGGAAAAGCTCATGGCTCTCACTGATTTCATCTGCTCTTGCAATTTCACTGTGAGTCATCCAATACGGTGTGTACTTTGTTTTACTTACAGACCAAACTGCCCGAACTGCATCTTTAGTTAGGTCGTCTACTCTCAGCTTTCTTCAGGCAAAAAAGCAAACAAAAAGTTTCTTGCTCTCAAAGCTGTGGAGGCATACTTGAAAATGTGTACTCCTAAGCTCTTTTTTTATTGGGAGGTAAATAAAAAGAAGCCTGCCACTGCACTTTTAGTAGGGCTTCTTTGAGGTAATGAGTTATGCATACCAGTGGCTGGCAGTTCTGGGTGTTTGGAATCTCTGAAACTTCCACATACCTCTCCATGTGGGCACCCAGAAATCACATTACCCACTCCTGGGAAAGTAGCGATGTTGTAACACCTCACAGAGTGGTGGCGAGGCTCAATGAATGTTCATAAAGAGCGCTGAGATCCTCAAATGGAAAGCATTGAAAGAATAGTAGTCCTATGGTTTTTTGAATAGCCTAGGTCTACTTTCAACTGCATTCAGAGTTTTTTTTCCTCAACTGGGCTTGCACTTAGACTGTTTTGCATGTGAATCTTTATAATGGGAATGGCATGATTGCTCGAGCAGTGCTGCATCTACCCATTTATATTTCAGTCTCAGATCTTTCTTGATCCTTCCAGGGTGTCTGGTAAGAAGCAGCAGCACACAATGGAGCCCAAAAGAACTGCAGAGGGAATCTACTGAGATGGGTACAACTGCCCAGGCCACTTCTAGCCCAAGACTTTCACTTGCTGCCTCTAACTTGTGGGATAGAAATAAAAGTCAATCTCACACTCTTCTGCAAAAGCTGAGCCTATTGAGAGCACCGATTACAGTGAAAATCCTTAAACTACACTTGCAGGGAGAATCCTTTTATGATTTGCTGAAGCCAGGAAGTCACTTAGTGAGTGCAGCCCTCTCCAAGTGTGGATGCTGCTAGCAAGCAACGTTAGTGTTAGTTTTAAGGATAACACATTTAGGTGCACCGGCCAGGCTAACGGAACAGAAAGGTTCTTTTCCCACAATTTGGCTAGAAGCTAGAAGTGGCATAATTATGTGCATTACTTTATCAGAGTTGTTACCTTTGCAGTTGTAAACAAGAAAGCCTTGCCAATTTTCCACTCAATGGAAAAAATCTGTATGCTTCGATAGCAATACACCAGAGACGGCACATAATGGAAATGTTGTCATGGAGTGCCAGCTCAAAAAGAGAGGAAAATGGCTGAAGAATTAACTCTCAAAATACTTTTTTCATTCCTCTTCCTCTTCCTTTTTTCCCTTCTTTTTTTCATTCATTTTATCTTTTTCTTTTCTTTCTCTTTAATATAGAAGCATACAGAGAAATGGATTTCTATCTCAAATAAGCCCAAATGTCTTTTTTGCTATATAATTTAAGATTTATACCTATAGCAAATCAAATTTTTCAGCTGTAATTTCCCAGGCACTTCCTGCTTATGTATTTTATCAGTGCTGACTAAATACTGGAAAAGCAGACTCGGCATGCAGATATCCTGGAGTTAGAGGTAGCGTTCTGCATAAGCAGAATAAAAAAGTTTGGGGAATATGTCTGGCAATGAATTTCTCTCAGTTAGATGAATGCTGTACTGTTTTATGTATCTCTGGGTCAAATTATGATCTGCTTATGTGCCCTCACCTGGCAGTTCCGTGTCTTTTGAAGGGCAGGGTGGGCAGAAAGATCTTAGTAAGGTACAAATCTCCCTGTTCTCTGCTGTCTGCATACGTCAGCCAAGCTAACACCCAGAAGGAAGCAACCTGTTCCATTCAAAGCTATATTTTGGTCTCAGTTCTTTTCCTGCAGCAATGCAGAAGTGTATGTATTTGACCTGTGTCACCTGAGTCCTCTTTAATTCAGATTAATTATTTGCTGACCAAAACCAATTGATTATCTGAAACAAATGTAAATAGACATTTGTGGTTTCCCTAAGGTTAATTCCTAGATTAAATCATAAATACTCTATATTTATACTCTAGGAGAAGGCATCAATTCGAAGCTAGGAGAGCATGTATCTAGTACAAACATATCCCCGGCAGCCACCATTTAGGCTGTGTCTATTTGGTCAGCCACCTATGTTCAGCTGTATAATTAATGTATTAAACATTTTCTAATGAAGTTCTTAATTCCTCAGGACTTTGCTAATATTTTCACCAATGGCGGGAGGTATTCTTTATACACAAGCAGGACCCAAGCCTGGAGCTGGGCATGGTGCTCCCTGGAGAGCTCACACGGAGCCTGTGCAATGCAGATACTGAAATGCTCATCTCAGAAAAAAGAGAGGCCATGCATCTCTCTCCTCCTTTCCAAATCCTGCGTTCTGCTTGTACCAGCTCAGGCCCTGACTGGACCCTCTCCTTTGACTCACTAGTGTGGCATAAAGCCATGTAGGTTTTGCTGTTGTTTGTTTTCTTCTGGGTTGCTGAACTGAGGTGGTTCAAATACAAAGCCAATGCATGAGTGCCGGTGTCACTGTGAGATACAGAGTGGGAATGTTCAGTGGCAAGGGTGTCAGACATGGGTGGGATCTCCAGTTCTGTGGTCACAAAGTGTTATTTGACTCCCCAGGACTTGTGAGACCAATCCCTTGAGGCAAAGGGTTCAGAATAACAACACTCTCAGCCAGCAGCTTCTGCAGGGAGCACCTGCATCCCAAGCACCAAGAGACATGGTGCATAAGGGTCTCTTAGAGATCCCACCCTTGCTCCTCTGGCCAGGATGAAGGGATCCTGAACTTGCTTTGCTGACTAGGAGATGAAAATCTCTGGATTTTACTGGCTCTGTCCTTTCCACATGAGTGCCTGACATATTAAACAGTGACATTACATGTCCTTTCTCTGCCCCTGTAAATCTTGTCTTTATTTTCAACAGCAAAGGCGGAGGATATTTGTAGTCAAAGCTGCTCCATAACTGCTGCTGCCTCCTGTGGTGGATCTATGCTGTGGTTGTGTGCCAAGCCCACTGTGGCAGGCCCTCAAGGCAAACGAGCACTGTATTTTTGGGTTGCAGTCAAGCCCAGACATGACAGGAGCATCATCAGGGACAGTCCCAGGCACGTGCAGGCGCAGAGTTGGCGGTGTTTAGAGACTTGTGAAGTCAAACAGGAAGGTATGGATTTGCAATGTTGAGCACAGGCATCTTAATAATACGTCTTTTGTTAGTCACTTAAACCTTTTGTTGGGTCAAGCCCTAAACAGCTCATTAAGTTGCAGTCATACAATCAGGAAGCTGAAGCGATGTCACGTAGAGCCACTGCCCCCACATTGTCTCTGCCGAACAACTGTAGGAGTGTGGTGAGCCATCCTCGGCTACCTAAAAATGATTCCTGCAAACTATTTCATGGTCACTCAAAAGTAAAGTATACATTCATGATTTATGAGTGATTGGAGAATTAGCCTTCCAGTTTTCCCTGATTTTCTTGAATATTTGGTTTACTGTTTGATCAGGTGTCTAAATTCTTCAGATTAAATTGATAGATGTATTTAGACAAGAAAAAGTCTAGTACAAGTGGCTTATTTTACAGATTTTTATGTATTGGGAACAAATCCTTTACCTACTTTAGATGGCAGTGGATTTGATAAAGAAACAAAAGCCTCTGAGCGTCAGCCTTAAGCAATAGCATTTTGTTATTAAAAATAGCAAATAACAAACAGCTGCAAAGAGGGAGGTAGAGTCTATACTAGGAAATTATGGGAAGATTGCAGCGAGGAAAGCGGGAGGCTGGTGTAGGTTTAGCAAACAAATTCCCCTAACTCCTCTCCCGCAAATAAATTGGTGGAACGTGGATGACCCTAATTCTGGTAGGGTGAGGCAGCATGCTGTAACCCTACGCCCTCTGCCTGTCTCCCTTCTCTCTTAGTAACACTCCCCACCCCAGAGCAGAAACCCCGGCTTGTCTGCGGTCAGCCCAGGCACTGCCAGATGCAGAAGCATTGCCTCCACCTTCAGCTCCCAGACTGAAATGCTTCTCCTACATTTATGTGTTTGCTATTATTCCAGCCTTTATTTTTCAAGGAAATTGATATATTCCTATCCAAATGATATTTTAATAACAATTCCATTCATTTACTGCTTGCTGAATGAACAGCATAATCATTATGTCCAATACAGGAAAGAATTCAAGCAGGATGTTTACTCTAGGACAGCATTAAAGAAATAGTATGTATGCAAGAAGAAATTTACTTTGGCACGTTTTGAGGTGTTTCGCCTCCTATTACAAATGATGCAGCAATGCCATTTAGACTAATCAAGTATGATTACTGATTTCTTCATTTTCATTAAGTCTGAGGCATATACCTTCTATAAAACAGAAGCATGAACTACAGATCCATCTCCTATTGCCCAGGCAGGTAAAAAGAGAAGGCATCTCTACACTGAGTATATATATACTGTAAGCCTGCTTCTCTTACTCATTTACAGGGAAATCTTGCTTCAGGCTTAAGTGCTCACTAGTTCAGGTATCAGGATGATGAACCAGATCCAGAATGTTAAATCTGTTGATTAGAGTAAACATGTACGTGTTGAGAACTTAGGTCAGAATATCCCCTGGACTAGAGTGGCGCTGTACTACTGCAGCACTCTAGAGGTGAGCATACGAGCATGGGTCATGTATGGTCATATATGGATCTGCATAACTTTACATTACAGCTCCACTCAAAGCAAGAGCCTTTTGTTCTTGATATCCTGTAAAATGTCATCTATATCCATAGCAGCATGGGAGCAATAATAATACAATTACTAGTGCAGCACGAATTAATTTTTGAACAACTGTCTCCTAATATGAAAGTCCTCTCAGAAGGGAAAAATTAGATCAACAGGCAAAATCCACTGCATTTGCATAACACCAGGATGCTTGGGCTGCCTGTGTAGCTGAAGAGCTGTAATCCAAACCCACACATGACAGGAGCTGCTTTGCCAGGCTCTTAAGTGTAGTCTTTCTCAGAAAACGAGCAAGCAATAGCCTGCCGGACTCGTTGCAGCCGGACTGCAAACAGGTTTCTTCAGGCACCGAGCCCTCCTGCCTGGCTTGCTCCCGGCTATCTGTGGGCGACCAGGCGTCCTCTCAACGGGGCCGCAGCAGACAGGGTGTCGGGGTGCACGTCCTGGAGGTGGCGGCTAAACTGCTGGCGAAGCTGCGAGGACTCAGAGGGTCTTGACTATCCCTCTAAAAAAAAAAAAACAAAACATTTTATCAAATTGACTGGATTCTGGTGAAAGGTAGTTGTCCCCTTCTTCAGCAGAACAGCAGCACAGCCAGGCATCGCTGCTGAAACGGCGTGGGGTCCTCAGAGAATGGCAGTGCACCCCAGCTGAGCTGAAGGGGCAGTCAGGGGATTGTGCAGGTCCTCTGCACTGTGGGTGAGGCCAGGGTGACTGCAAGGATAGCCCCGGTTGACCTTGCCAACAGTCTGTCCTCTGTCTCAGTCTGAACAGCACAATTAATGCAAATCACAGTGTGGTCAACCCTGCCTTGCCTACAGCTAAATTGCACAGCGCTTGCGAGGGACACGGTGGTAAGTCCGTGTGAAATCTGCCTCTCTCCAACACACCGAGCCCTCTGCACAGGGGTCCCTGGCCTTGCGCTCATCTCCAAATTTCCCTCTACAACAGAGCAGAGCAGCTGGGGAAAGCACATCTCTGTGTGTGTGCAGAGGAATGGGCAATGAGGGCTCACTGTGCGTCGTCCCCTGCAGCACCACTCCCACGCACAGCCCCATGCTCACGGTACAGATGGAGTTTGAAAACACACAGGTAAAAAGACCAAAATAAACCATCCTCTCTAGTACCGATATAACTCTTCAGTTTAGTCTAAACGACTCAGCCAAACCACAATATTTTGAGAAAGAGAGAAAATGTAAGTACTCATGTCCTTACAGCCAGTAAAACAAAATAAAATAAATGCAGCAGACAGACAGTTATAATGGACAAACAATCCTTTGGGGAAGACTTTCCCAAATCAACCATTAAGTTCAATACATTTTTCCCTGCTCTCTCTGGGCTCCTGAAAAAGTGTTGAGTTTGAAGGATGACAGGGGAACTGAGGAAATGAGATAAAAAAAGCTACCAAAATTTAATTTCCTCACAGACTAATTCTTCCAGAAGCTGCCTAAATAAATACTATGAGGCACACAAGCTTTTACATTTCCAGTGTGACTCTGATGGTAACCTTTGCCTATGTTGTGATTGCCCAAGAATCTCAGAAAATAGCTGGTACATTTACATCTTACATACCATCTTGAGGTAGGCAACAGTTGGGAACCACAAAACCCTTCCAAATGTTTGAAAATACCAGAGTCTTTAAAAAAAAAAATAAAATCAAACCAAACAACCAACCAAAAAAACCCACAAAGTAAAAAAAAACACAAACCCCAACCTCCCTCCTCCACCAGCTCTGGCTATAAATTATTTTAAATATATAAAGATCTTTGGACTTTTTGGTTGCTTGACCATAAACACTTCCGCCTCTTTCCTAGCCACTGCTTAATTGATTCTGCCTGGACAGGCCATATATAAGCAGAAAAGAAAAAAATTAGAAAAGTGTTTCAGACACTTAGGCTGTAAAATATCAACCTAAATACCAGCTATAGTTGCACTGTGTAGTATTTTCAATATATACAGTTCTGTTCATTACTGGAGTATCCCATGAGGCAGGTATACTTTATATACAGCTACATTTAGAACAAAGAAATTACAGTGTGCAGCAGTTAGGAGACTTGCCTTTGATCAAAAAGCAATTCATTATCAGGGACGAAATTCAACACAAAGCTCCTGATTCCACTGCTCCCACCCACTGTCTCAACAAGAAACTAAATATTTTTACATTCATACATACAATTATTTTATTTCAAGTGCTTTTGATTCTCAGAAGTATAAAAAAAATAAACCCAGCCCTCAATTGCTTACCTTACCTGTAATCCAAACGAATGAAAAAATCCATCCCATAACCACAAACCCTACATATATGTTATATAGCCACATAGGGACTAATAGCATCAGCTCTTGACAGGTGGAGATGGGTAAAGTCTTACCTTCTTGCTCTACCAGAGCCAGCCTTTGGAGAGTTTGTTTTTAATCTCACTTTTCTCTCTGTTAAATGAACAGCTCAGATCAGATGGATTCCCTCGAAAGAGATGAATTTTTTTTTTTTTTTTCATGAAACTCTCATAAAGGTCTACTTTCCATCCTTGAAAGAAAAATACCATCTAAACAGAAGCAAAACCCAAACAGTAGAGCACAAGCTGTGATTTATTCAGTCCAGCATCAGAGAGTCAGTTCTTCACTAGGAAATGAAGATGGGGAATTTAGAACCAAATTTGCTTCTTTCATTCAAAGACAAGACCATGAATCAGTACTTGTTTATGCACAGTCTGTCTTACTATACTTTGTGCAGAGGAAGCGCTTCCACCCACACATTGCTTTGCCTGACCTGTTCTTGTTCAGATGTTGTGTAGAAATGTCCTTGACATCAACTATAATAGGAACTAGTGATAGTTTTGTAGTATTTAAATTGTTTCATCAAGAGTGTCAAATAAAAAAAAAAAAGATACCTTAAAGTTAACCTGCTGGGAAGAAAAAGGATAAAATCCATCACCCAAGTAGATTTATTTTTTTTCCTGCCCTTCGGAGCAGCCTTCAGTCCTTCATCCCTGGAGTTAATTACCTTTAGTAGAACTTTGCTATCCCCTCACTTTTATTGTTAAAAATAAAGTCTTCCACCTTAAATTAAGACCACCATACACTGAATCACAGACCTCAGCTTATGGTTATTGCTACCACTGATAATGAAAAACTTCTCTGCCGTGCTTTTGAGTTGCCTGTATGAGTAATCTGTGATGTCCCCTATTTTAAATCTTTGCTAATGTCTCAAAGTTTTGAGATCCCTGAGAATTTGACAGGGCAGTTTCAATTTATCGCAACCTAAAGATCTTTGCAAGACCAGGAGTAAGAAAACTCCTTGTCTAAACAGCAGGGAAGAGGTGGCTCCAGGCTGGCTACCTGCTGCGTTTGCAAACCCTGCAGCAGCTGATGGTGCATACAGGGGCTAGAGCCCCTTCCACACTGCTTTTCTCTCTCTCCTCCCCTCATGCATCATCTCTGGTGGGTGACCAAAGTCAATATTCTCAATAAAACTGTTGTCATTGAAGATACAGGAAATACAGTGGAACAAAAGTTCGAAGTACATTTTTGGTTCACTGCCCTGAAAATTCAAACCAAATCAAACCAATTCATTCATAGTATGAAAAGATTTATATTGCTGATGCTGGCTGCATGCATACTTCTGCAGTCTTCCTGACCAAGAAAATGCCATCACCTTCATAGCTTGGAATAGCCTAAGTGAATTTTACAATTAGAACAAATATATGCAACAACATCAATCAGATATAAGAACAGTTGTAGTTGGGGGAAAAATTATTTTTGATACTATTTTAAAATAAGTCATTTCCTTTGTTGCAAACATTGAAGAGTGTACCAGAAAAGGTGCTTGTACCATCTACCTAAATTCCTTCAATCTCATAATAAGGGAAGAAACCAAGGAGAAAATAGCTTTGGGGAAATCAATGAATAAAGGTAATATTTAAATAATTCAGTTATCTGGAATGGTCTCTGAAGTCTTTTTCTCATCTTAGTGAAAAAGCTAATATCCACTTGTGGCAGCCTATAGATGAGGACTGTATTAGGAGCCATTTAAATCAAGATGTGATTCCAACAATTTCCAACTGCCCCTACTTTGGATAGCATTCTTTTGGCATGGACTGAGGTTACTTGAGTTGTAATAAATATACAGTTTTAAACAACATTAAATAATTTTTAGGCTATTTACTATCTATTAGCAAAACATTATCTTTGAAAGACAGAACTTAAACCAAGGATTGAAACACAGCTCTGCAAGATTTTCATTTCAGCAGGATCTGGGGAAAACAAAGAATTTTGCATTGACTGCCCTAAGATGCAGATGTAATGGAAAAGACTGGAGCAGAAGCTTGTTTTTAAATAGAGATATCCCCAGAGAGACATGGTTCTTTGGGCCACAATATTCTGGCAGCAGTGCTTGGGGACAGGGGTCAGCAAACCTCCAAAGCTTTGCTTATGGATGGCATTCATAAAACAGATAAAGCGTAATGCACCCACATTTGGGGCAGGAGGCTGAGCAAGAGATGTCCGTACGGTAAAAGCTCCTTTCACATGTCAAATGACCAATGCCACATGCAAGATCTGCAGTACCTTCAGGACAGAGGTTGCTGCAAGCTCCATCCTTTCGCCCGTAGCTCCATTCCTGGATGTAAATGTCAAAAAAGAAAGACTGCTGCTTCAAATGCAGTCTAACACAAGAACCACATTTTGAAAAAAATATGTTTCTAAGTGAACCCTATTATAATTTTGTTTCCCCAAAGTACCAGGGAAGCAATGTTAAAAAATAAAGGAAGAAAGATGAATTGGAATAAAACATTTGGGTGGAAACACTGTGTTGTTGCCATGACTAAAGGGAACTAATTTATTTACTTATACATTCTTTGTAACCTCATTTTCTCCCATGTGACATCCAATGACTCATCGTTTGTTTACTGATGAAGAAAACATACTTTCTGAAATCTGTACATGGAGAGATCTTCCCTGGGCAGTCTGCATTCCTCCCAGCCCAAAAGCAGGCTTGAGCCTCCTCCACAGCCTCCGTCCTATATGGTCCCACAGCCTCACAGACACTAACCCTCAGCATCTCAGGGCCAGCAGGGCAGGGAGAGGTGGAGGAGAGGCACCTGCATGGTTGCTGCGGTAAGGACCACTTAGGGCAGATAAGGTGGCTTGGACTTGCTTTGCTTTCCCTGCAGGGTCTCCCAATCTTGGTGGTTTGGGGACTTTCTGGACAGAGAAACTTAAAGCCGGCAATGCTAGAAGAGCAGCAAGGGTGATAGTTTGGAGCCAGCTCTGGTGTGCTCTGTCTACCATGTTTCTGTACTTGATAAATAACAGCTCAGGCAGCACTACCAGGAAATACACACAGGAAGATGTTTGCTTTATCTTTTCCTTCCTCTCCCCTTACTTGCATCCCTATCCTGAGAAAAATGAGGAGAAACCGAAATGGGAAGATATTTCTGGGATGCTTCTTCAAGTCAACAGACAAAAAAAAAATCTTCACTGAAGAAGAGAAATGAATAATTTTGGACAAAGCAAGCCAGCTGCAAGAATTGCTGTGGTAATCTGCCAGCATTTTAGGAATGAGGACTGCTCACCTGTAGGTGCGTCAATGCAAAAGGCTGCTACTTTATTGTTCTTGGTTTGCTTTTTCCTCTTCCATTGCCCATCCTTTGAAGAGACTTGCTGAACCTCTCAGGGTGGTTGTTAGCTGGCAGTGTACATCCTCCACCATGCAGCCCCAAATGGTGGGGCTTTCCCTCAACCCCACTGCCTTTCCCCAAACCACAGGCCTCTCTACCATTTGAGGTGACAGACAGCTGCCGTCGTTTGATGTGGTGGGTTTGCGTCATTCTAGGCCTCTAGTTATTAAAAAGTAACAAAACTGCTAACAAATAAACATATGAGATCATCAACCCTCCCATTAATTAAAAGGGAGTGTTTCAATATGAGCAATAATTATCTTAAATGGATATGGGATACAAGGCTCATAGTAGGACTGAGTACAGCAGGGAAGCCTTTAATGTCAGGAGGTAACGTTAGTCACCTGGGAAATCCTGAGAGCGGTCTCGGACAGCAAGACTAAGCTACCTGTCTGCAGCTGGAAAACAAATGATGGTCTTCAGTCTAAGCTAATGCCTGCTCTCAAGTCCACAAATTCTGCTCATAGCTTAGCCCTAGGCTTGCCTTTGACAGTCCACTTCACGGGCCTGTGGCTCAGTCTCTGTACTTACAGCATCAAACATAAAAAGAAAGCCCCGGATTCAGAAAAAAATAAAAAGATTCAGAGGGGTGGCTTCAGGAGGGAAAAGCAGCGGTTCATCACCCTTCTTGCTGGACATGTGTCCTCAGCAAGGAGGAGGTGAAGCCATCGAGGGGGGACAAAGCACAGCCGTGCTGGGATGTGGATGATTGTGTGGAGGGAATGTTGCTGCCTGCTCCCAGGGAGCTGATGCCGTTTCAGTTTGAGATACAGAGTCAAGGCTTCGGACTGCCTCTCCGCAGGGAGCGCCGCATCACTGGGCTCTGGGCATCACATGGGGACCCGTGGGGTGAACTGAAGCGATGCTGTGGAGGGACAGCAAAGCCCCCTGACGTGTCCAAGCCTGGCGGTGAACCTTCCCCACTGCGGCAGGGCTGGGTGTCCCACTGTCCCACCGATTTAGCTCTTTGAGTGCTTGTGTTACTGTTAACAATTGCTATACAGCAACAATGAAATAGATTATTAGAAATATTTTTAGGTAACCCAGACTCCAGTAGTAACCTTATCGCTACTTTTGTGTCACAGAACCAAACTCCAAAAGCACAGAGCTCTGCCTGGCACAGCCCTGTGGGAGACACCCAGCAAACCTGACGATATTTGTAAGATTTTATGCATTTGAATGTTTGCAATTTGAATATTTGATTTTTTGCTTACATGAAATTTTGGGTGGACATATAATTTATCTATCTGTAACCTAAAATACTCCAGGGTGATTGTTCAGCTTCTAAAATATTTAGATGCACACACCCACACATGGTCCAATTTCTTAAACTAGATTTGTATAGCTGTATGCCTAATTGTGCAGCTTCTGTGATTGAATGTTCAGCTAGCAAATGGACATGCAAATACTTAGATCTATAGATAATAAACTCACTGTTTCCTCATTTTTAAGTGTAAACAAGATAAATGTTAAATACAATGTCCTGTTAGGCCGCAGGCAGACAGCAGTCCATGTTGCTTTTTATAAGGAAAATGGGCCCAGGAAGAAAAAAATTCCAGTTACCCCACCACTAAAATGCATTAAGCCTAAAATAAGTAGTTCTATAAATATATGTACTGAAGCTGTAAGTGGGAACTATTCATAGTAGATGGTCACATTCTTAACCCTAGTCTGTGTCACTTGTCAGATAACTACTGGAATTCCGAAGTTGCTTTTACAAGTACTGCATTGTATTCCAAAACCACTTGAAAATAAAGTTATGCTTCCTGTAAAGAGGTATTCCTGAATTTTATTTACTTGCTAATAAAAAAAAAATAAATTAATTAGGACATTTCTCAAGCACTGGTTAATTTAAACTTCATAAGAGTTTTACTAGGTACTGTACATAACTCCTAGGGACTAGCTCAGAGAAGTTTTAAACATACATTATAGGGACAGATGAAAATACTGACATAAACAAGGTGCATATATAGCCTATATAAAATCATATGGTATTTATGCATCAGTCAGTGCTGTGACTCATGTTAAACTATAGTGTGAACACTATCACTGTAATACAACTATTACCTCTGAGAGATCCCGTGCCTTACTATGCACTGTTGTCCCCCTCCATGCTTAAGAAGCAGTTTTCCAGATTCCTCTCTGTAATTTTGTAGACGTCATCCGTATGGAATTTCTGCTCTAATGTTCACCTTAATCTCCATAAATTGAATCTCTTTCAGTTGCATGAGGTATGTCTTTTGGAGGAATCCCCTCCCTCTCCTTGGCATTTTATTTGCCCTCTGCAGCAGTGGGAGTGGTTAGGAGAGCAAGATGCTGTATTTCCTCAGGGTGCAGAACTGTCAGCAGGGAGTGTTCTCCACTCCCCCTCTGAAAAATCACCCCGCATTTTCCCAGCTCACCAACCAATCTGACTATGTTGGTGTGGGCACACTTCACTCAACCCTCACCCAGAAGAAACTGGGATTTGTTTCACCCCAAGAAGACAGCAAATGGAGGAAGCTACAGGCCAGGACTGCTGTGCTGTGGTTTTAAGTAATGGTGCATTTCCAAACCAATGCAATGTTTGTTTTTAAATAAAGCTACCTCTGACTAACAAGCCCTGCGCTGGCCATGGAGGATGAAGGCAAGTGATGGACTCGTTCCTCGAGCCCGGTCCCCATCGCTGTGACTCAGGGTGGCAAGTCTTGCCCTGGGTGTCCCATCCTCTCTGGGGACCCACACTTCACCCTGTGGGGCATGGGTACCTCTCCCCATGGGGGACACAGTCTCAGGGTGAGCTGGACTCAGGACAGGCACTGAGGCCTCTGCTCACCACCCAGTGCAGTTGACAACACACCGGGCAGGAAACTGGAGCGTGTTGCAGTTACTTCATTTTGCCATATATGATTAGCCCTCCTAGCATTTCTTTGGGAGAAATCACTTCCAAACCCTGGAGGGGAAAAAAAAATAAAAATCTCTGCTTTTCTTTTCCATGCACCAGCAGGAAGCTGACTTTGTCACTCTCAATGCTGAGAAAAATCACTCTCCGCAGGAGAAAGAAGCACTTGAGAAAGGGAATCCCTCCTATTTTAGAGATGTGCTTTGGAGCGAGAGGGATTGCACCTCCGTGCCTGTCTCTCTTCATCATCTGTGGAGAGGGTAGCTTATTCTATCATAAACTTTTCTAAAGGAGACGTCTGAAGTTAGACCAGGATACTGAAGATAACTGGGAGGAGGCCTCCCTGCGTTTCACACAGCCCCACCACTGGACTGAAGTTGTCTGTTGCCCCTTTTACTCTAAGTGCCATAGGTGCCTATACCTTAGATCAGCCAGCATAATCTTTAGGCATGATGTTTAGACTATATTGAACTGTTTGTCCACTGGGGGAATACAGTTGGAGCTCTAACATCTAGCTTATGCACAGAGGTGGACGTTTCAAGACTTAACTTGGAACTACGTCCCGTTCCCAGCTCCTGATTCATCTGGTTAACCACAGGTGGCCAGTGCATTTTGAGATGCCCAAGGCTTGTCCTGTCCTGCCTGGCCTCCAGCCCTATGCTTCAGAGCGACATTGGGTTTCCTGTGGTTTCTGCGATATATCTGTCAGTCGCCAGTGCATGTCTGCTGTCCCCCAGGGCTGTCAGGCCATGCTTATGTGTGAGCAACTGAACAAAGCCCTAAATTGCCACTGATTATAATGGGACATTTGATACCTCTGTCATGTATAGATGCCTCCCTGTTCTTGAGTGTCTTAAATCAGCAAGCTGAGTCTTCCCCTGTATTCTTTTCCCTGTCATAATGTATTTTTTCCTTTTCTCCAAGACATAAGAAATTATATGCAATTCAATAATAATCCCTTCAATATTATGGATTAATTTAGTCAGGGCAGCTAATTTGCCAAATACTTTCTCACATGCTTTTTTATCAACAGCTAAAGTGTTGTCAATACTTCCTAATTGCCAGCACTGTCTTAATTTTTCTTTCTATAAAACAATGTTTGAATATAGTTCTGCATCATTCCCATTTTGTAACAATTTATTTCACTTCCCTCCTTAAAAGGGGGTCTGCTTCCTCTTTAGCGCAACACTCCTCTTATTTGATGCTGCTTTGACTACCCATCACTTGTTCAGTTTACTTGCTGGTTTTATGTTTTCCCAGGGACTTGAGCGGAGACTGAGAAGCAGTTTTTCTAGAGGAAGGAAGGAAGGAAGGAAGGAAGGAAAGGAGGGAGGGAGGGAGGGATTTTTCTATGCTAGGAAAGCTCCAAAAGAGAGCTTTTAGGACAGCTATTAGGAAGTTCCCATGAAAGTTAAAGTGGCTGGCGACACTGAAGCACTCTGTGATCTGAATCACAATGCAACTGTGTCCCCAACTTAGAAATGCCTTCATATTTGCAGTAGCTATAATTGTCATCCTGTGGATGTCAGAGTGGGGTGGGGTGCTCCCTGGTCCCTGTATTCCCAAGCTGTGGAGCTGTCAGTCCTGGGATTGCTCAGATTCCCTCTTTGCCCAGCACCCCCCACACCCATTCTTTGCTTTCCCTAATAAAAATGATCTAACTCCCCATAACCTGCTGCCCCCTTCCTTATCTGATTGTACCCAACTGCATTAGTGTCCTCTGTCCCACCTCTGTCTCCAGTGGCCGAGCCGGGGCCTCCGCAGCTGGCAGTCACCCCACACACCTGATGACAGCTGTAGGGGCTCTCTTCTGTGCTGGCACCCTCTGACACTGTCTGGGGGCTGCCAGGAGAGGTTGGGGTGCTGCAGTGGTGAGGGTGCCCTCCAGCAGGGCCTCTACCGCCAGGAGTTGCACAAAGCACACACCTCCAGCACAGCTGGGGACCGTGCTTCAGGCAGTTTGGTATGAGTGCCTCGCATGCTGGAAAATAAGAAAATTAGGAGATGGGGAGCTATCAAAACTAATAGTGGGTTTGTTCTGGAAGCGCTGGACAGAAGTGGTATGACGACGAAAAGACAGGCAAACAAGATCTTCCCACAGTAGATCAATATTGTTAATATAACTAAGATCTTCACAAAGGGCAAGGGCACACATTTCCTACATTAGCCGTTGTTGTAGCAAGTGGTCCCTACTGTTCACATTCAAAAATTGACCTTTTCATCTTCCATTACTGCCACAGAGATCAATAATATCATGCATGAGGAGAGATACTGGTATCTGTAGAATGTCCGGAGGATAAAAAAATAAGGTTGTAGTACCCACTGTCTGCCTAAACACCTATTTGCAAGTGTCCCAAAACAGCCTGTTTAAATTTCTTCTACAGTGCAGAGATGGAAGATAAGGCGAGAACTCATCATCATTCATTCTACATAATTAATCAGCTATGATAAGAGCTTGATGAAGCAACATTTGCAGTAATGTAGACTTCAAAAATAGATTGTATAATTCCCTCCATGTTTTCAGTTTCAGTCTACATTCATGCAGGATGTTATGCAAATACATAATCATATCCTTTCCTCCCACACACATGCACTCATAGGAAGGCTGGCTGATACATACAGAAATAAAACATATGTACCCATGCAAAAACATGCTTGTGCTGGGGTGTATGCATTAATTTTAAATATGCTAACAAATATTTATATTATTTCAGCGTTCCTTTCAACTGCATGTTTCTATGTGTGCTTACATACCATGCTACCATAACATGTCATGTAAGCACAGTGTTACCGGTACATTATGCTGCAGAGACATGTGATGAGCATTGCTGGTGAGAGACACAGAGTACATGTTCGGGTGCATCTTTGTTACATACAAATGTTCAGAAGATTTGTATCCTCCCTAAGTATATCTCACAGAATAATTGCTGCGGAGGCAGTTTTAGTCCCCATTTATTTTCTAAGGCATTTGAACAGGAAGGGGAAAAATAACAGGAAAACAAAGAAAAAACACAAAAATAAGATCAGAGAGAAAATAAAGAGGGGAAAAAAAAGTAGTAAAATGTACTTTCAGTCTCTCTTTCTGTAATGAAGAATATAATATGTACGATCATTTTTATCAAAGAAGTTCATGATAATTATAGATAAACTGTCCTACATCTGAAACCTCTGTCTCATATAGATACACACATATATATGTGTATACATGCATGCATATATGTATATATCTGTATTTTTTTATGTGCTTGTATCTATCTACATATATATGTGGATATATATGTGGTATATAAATACCACTCAAACCCCAAAACTTTTGCAAGGACAGGAGACCAGTGAAGCAGATTCCTGACCATCTCACAGTTGGGGAGCCAGCTTATGTAATTTCTCTCTCCAGTTTTCTCAGAATACAAAGGACAATTTTCTGCTTTACGTGCTGCTTCTGCAAGTAGTACCTTACAGGCAGATTTACAGCATCAACAACTTCAACAGTGGCAGAGTGGGGATAAAGTCACTGCAATTGCTGACACAACTCCTCAGCTAGAAAAAAAAAACACAGTGTTCCTCCCCCAAAAAACTAAACCACCCCAGCCAATTTCTTTCCTCATTGTGTCCTAATGTACACTTCTCTCATGTCTTGAAAGAAATTCAGGGCTTTCTACTGCAGGAAATAGCAAAAAGGAGGATAAATTGCTTTATCTCTGGCAGAAGTGGAGCAAGCCTTCTGTCATATCCCCAAAGCTGCTCCAGGGAGAGGATTTCCTCACGTGGATTCAGGCAATTATTTTACATTGAAAGAGGAGCAGGAACGTTTCTGCTTCTGTGACTGAGCCTCCTTAGGGGTCCTCTGCTGCCAATAGCCAGGATCTGCAGCTCCTGGGAGACAGGTACGAGAGCCAATGTGGTTTTAGCAGCCAGTGTCTCTCCAGGGTGCCGCATCTCCCAGGTTCACTCGGGGAACATCTCCCTTCCTACAGGTGGAAAGGCAGCAAGTCACCCTTCATTCATGTCCCAGCCCCAGGATAGCAGAAACTGGGGCACCATCAGCTATATTTCAGACCCTAAGCCCAGCCTGGCCACCTTATCCCTCCTCTGGGGTCTAGTGACTGAGCTCCTGGGCTAGCCACCCCCAAAACCTGGGCAGGGGGTGCAATCGCATCCTGCAGAGCTCCTTCCTGTGGATTGCTGTGCCACTGAGCTTTCCATCTATATTAAAAAAAAAATAAAAATTACATAAATCCTACCTTCAGGAAAACTGAGAAGCCTAAAAACAAAGGTTTTCCAAAAAACATAGTCCTCAGCAGAGGTGCAGCAAAACTTTCCGTGCTGGGCAGAAGCCGCCTGGCCCCAGAGGGTGGGAAAGAGCCCCCCAGCATCCCTCCAGGTGCAGGGTGTGGGAGGATGCCATGCTCTCTCCCTTGGGATGCATCCACCTGGCAGCTGCTGCTGCCTTCCAGGTAATGCCAGGGGAGCCCCATGGCTGGAGGACAGCCAACGCTGTGCTGGGCAAGAGGAAAAATCACATTAAAAGACACAACCCTGGCTGAAAGGTGATTTGTGCAATTCTGTTACAATCAATTAAAGGGATGATTACGGCCAAGTGTTCTGCATTTCTGCTTAGTTTTTTGGCATCGGTTTGTATAAACACAATGGGACAACCAGCAGTGATTCCCTCCACAGAGTAGCCATTGTATTTCTCAGCTCCACTCAGACTTCTTATAAACTAGATGTTGTAATTAGTGGCCAAGTACATTCCTTGATATCAGTGATGACATCATTAAGTGAGAGCCAACTGAACTTTCATCAGCAATCCAGTTTTAATTTAGGATGTAGAAAATTTGTTTTCCAAACAATTTACTTATATTTATGGGCATCAGATTTTCAAATTTACTGGAGCTCACACACACTGTGAATACTATTTTCTGCAACTTTTTTTATTATGGATAATTAATCGGTGAAGAATGTAAGAAAAATGGACATGTAAACTATATGGCCTGAATCCACCCATACTGAACTTGAAATAAATACTTGGACGTTTTAGTTCTACTTGAATGAAATTCAAACTGATTATGAGGGTGACAAATAGGATTTATCAGTCTTTAACATCTCTAAATAGGAATGGTCTTCATTTGAATTTCCACATTGATTCATAGCTTTGAAAAAGTGGGAACATTCTGAATTTTGCTATGTTCACATGCAGTGGTTGAATCTCAGCAGGGATTTTTACCTGAAGTACAGTGTCAGAATGCCTTCCACCTTAATTTTAAGCATGATAAATAGTCTCACGGTGTATTGAGAGCATTTGGGATATAGCTCAGCGATCAGGGGAGGGTTACTCTACTTTAACGCAGTAAAAGCAAACAAATTTGGCAAGGTGTGAGAAGTGGCAAGATTGGCAATATTACCACTAGTAACTGAGAGTTCTGCTCAGCACTTCTTCTGAGCACATTTTGCACAAGCTAATCCTACGAAGAAACCAGGTTTTTGGTACATAGTAGTTTAAGAGATAGAGAAACCTTTAGGGAGTTTTATATGTAAAAGGATATTTACCTTTTTCCCAAGATGCAAGGCTCTGTCGAGGAGAGGTTGTGAGAAGCACTTCTAGCAGCATCCATTAGAAAAGGTTAGGAGAAGCCATTTCTAAAGTTGAAGGAGATGGAAGGAGCTTCCCAAGGAGCAGGGTGCTTCAGTGGCAGGGATGTGTCTGTGGCAGTCACATCAAGCTTGTCCAGCACAGAGGTGTCCTGGGACATCTGTAACACCTGGGGGCTCTGGAAAAAACAGTATGCAGTGAATGCTTAAAACTTGTATCAAGAGTGGGAACGGCAGAGACATTGGCTGGATGAGATGCTCCTGCGTGATACAGCTGTAGGTAAGCAGGCATTGCTCTTGCACTGTGTGCGTGGGCATTTTTGGTCATTCACTAATGAGAAGAGTCATTTCGACTCAGTGAGCTGTTGGTGCCCGGCTCCATCTCAGTGCCTCCCCCCCAACCACACGCACTGCTGCTTGTTCAAGGCCCGGCACCCAGGGAGCAGGCTACCGGGGTTTGAGCTGAACAGAACAAGTCGTGAAATGAATGACAATAGAAAATCAACAGAAAGAGAAAAAAATGAGGCTTCAGAAACAATTGAGCCATATAAAAGCTGTGTGAGATTCTTGGGGGAGAAAAGGAAAAAAAAAAAAAAGGTCTTACAGTCCTCAGCAGTGGAGCAGAGAGGTTTGTACTGCTCCCTCTCATGGTGCTGCTCCACTGACATGTTGCAGACGTGAGTTCATCTTCGCTTAAGGTCAACTTTCTGGTGCTTGAAGTTGCTAATCCTGCTGAATCGTCAGGCCCCGAATGAGCTGCCTCCCAAAGGGAGCTGTCAAGCAATACTTGCCCACTTAACTGATTAAGACCAGTTCCTAGGTTTTCGTTGGCAATTGATGGATCTAGTCGTTGTCTTCCCCCCTACAAGATAGATCAATTGACAAGAAAACTATTTAATGACAAAGCTTCTAAATGCTTGTCTAAGTTCCTTCTGCATTTTAATAGTGGAGACAAGTTATTCAATCAAGCATGGCACTTAGTGCTGCAGTGTCTAGTTGAAATGTATCAGCCTCTCAGAAGAAAATGCTTCAGGTCATATTGTGGACAGAACATCCAGAGACACATTTAATGTGACAAGCTTTAGTATCCAATATCTATGAGTTTGGGTTGGAAGCAGTCTTGCAGAGGTACTCTAAAATGCTACTGAGCTCGCAAGCACGTAGCCATATTTGTTGCTTTAGCACCCAAGGGCTCTGCTGTGATTCCAGAAGTGGTGTGAAGGTGCAGGTGGGCAGCTGGCACCTGGTAATAGCCCCATATTTGTCCTCCCATTTCTGGCTCCAGGCTTTCAGCTTTGTTTCACATTTACACGAGCATTTCTCTGGTCATAGTTTTGTTAGACAGAGCTTTCTCACAAGGTTTCTGTGTTTTCCCTACCTTTACTAATTGGAAGCACAGTAGATTGCACTCTTGCTGAATAGACTAATTTATTTCTAAGTCACTGCTCTTACACATTTATGAATTTGTCAAGGAGGAGATATTACATTAGTCTGGAAAGTTTTCAACCATAGTCTGCTAAATTAATAACCCTGTTCATAATGAAATTTGACTGATTTTCGTATTTTTCATACCTTTTGGGAGTGTACTAAACTTTCGAGCACTTAAAGAGACACTGTAAACTGCATGTTTTGCTGAGACTGAGTAGTACTTTGGTTCAAGAAGAGTCCATCTGGCCCCTTGCAATGACAGCTCACTGAAAGAGGAGGTGGCATAACCGAATCTACTTTTAGGTGCTCAGAAACAGAGTGAGAAGGTAAGAAACTGTTTTCTCTGGATTAGATCCTGCTTCTCTCATTCAAACCATGTTCTTATTTCAAAACTGAATTTTTCAAGCCAAGGAGGCTTCCACCTGCAGAGTCTTCTGTGCACTGAGTTGTGTCCCAGCAGAGTTCACCAAGAATTGTGCTTTAGTACGACTGCCCTTGTTCTGGTGAAATGACAGAGTAAAACCAACACAGGAGCCAAGTCATGCCTTGCCCTCGGTATTTTCACTGCTTGTCATTGTACCCACTATCTAAGGCAGGTCATGCTTTTTTGTCTTTCATATTTATTGGTAGGAACCGAAGATCTCAAAATACAGCCTGCTCCAAAGCAGCGAGCTGTTAGAAAGCACAGACTATTGCACTGACCTGATACACGACACTCTCTTGCCTTTATCCATCTTTCTCTCTCTTTCCTCTCAGGCACTGGCGTTTGTTAATAGAGGCTGTCCTGCCTTTTAAACATTAACATGTAGTTTCTTCTCCTGAAAGATAGGCTACATCTAGTTAGCATATGATACTGCACTACTCATACCTATCTAATTGAAAATGACCATAATTTCCCTGCAAGTTTATCTGACCAAGGAAACCAAATAGTCCCTTTCCTCCAACTATGTTACTTATGTGATACACAACAATAACCAGTCCAGGTTAGGGCTGCTCTATCACCACTGATGGGAGGCTTATGCTCCAGCTGAGCCTGCTGCTGCGTTTCAGCCACTGTCAAGATTAGAAGTACTGTGAGTATCACTTAATCAGCCTCCTTACACCAAAGTTTTGTCAGCCGCAGATTGCCTACAGTGCGCCAGCTGTCTCAGTATTTACTCTCGGTTTTACAACAAAAAAGTTAAGGCTGCCAAAAAATCTCCAGACAACTTCTCATTTTTGCACATATAACAAACACCTGCAGCTACATTCCCTTCAAGGCATGAAAATTAATCCAAAAATTAATTTTGTTTTGGGGGAGGCTTTAGGAGAAAAAAGTATGAAACAAATCATTTTGCTATTTTTTAGGTAAAAGAGGGTGAAATAGAAAATAAGCTGAGCAAACCACTTCCCTAGCATTGTCCATGTGACTTGTTCAGCCTTCTTCAGTGGGGAAAGGAGAAAGGCAATGGTTTGAACACATCTAAGAATATGTAGCCCATCTGGGTGCAGGCAGGTGTGCTTCTCTTCCACCTGCATTTAAGAATATGCAAAGCAAACGCACTCATCCGCACCTGTTTGTGTAGACACATCCTGACTTTTGAAGCTTGAAATTTAGTATAAAAATAATCCCCTCTGTGTGGAGCAGGTGTTTGCAAAGTTGCATACAGCTCATTTGTAAAAGAGCAATTCTGAAAGTTCAGCAGTGTGCACCAACCCTGTAGAACAGACTGTGGAGTTAGGGCTGTTGGTTGACTCTGAGTGCACACAAGAAACTGCATGTGAGTGGCTCACTGGCCTCATTACTCACCCTATGTCCATGATCTAGCAAGTCAACTTCTTATGTTTCAGCGGAAGTCAAAATGATAGTAATGCTGACAGCAATGCATTAATTAACTACTGTCTACTGGGGCTCCCTGTGAACTTCTGAAGTGTGAGATCTCGTTAGAATTGCTGTTTGTGTGCAGAGCTGCGGATGCTTGGCCAAGGCACCAAGGGATGAAAACAACCTTGTTCAAGTCATGGTCATGTTCCCTTCCTCCCCTTGTTGACTGTCATTTTGTACAAGGACTCCTTTTGATGGCTTAAGGCCCCAGTGATCTCAGCTTTCTATCAAGAGTGTTATGGACAAACTGGGATCCAAGTCATTGTGTTTACTAAACTGAGAGACCTTTATAATGACACACATACACTACAGCGAGGCAAAGGAACATCTTTGCTCTTAAGAAATTACATTCTTCTTTCAGCCTGAGTTTGTTCAACTGCACTGCCCCAATTCTTTTATTGGCCATACTGAATGCCTTCCCATGAGGTCCCTTTTCCATCCATAAGTACTTACACAGGCTGGCCAAGATGTCACTGAACTCCCTCAACAATTAGCTGGCAGAGGATGAAATCCAAAAGTCATTGGAGCCAAACACTGTGGTCTCTCTCCTGGTCTTCATTTCCACTGGTTTTCAGTCTTGGATCAATTAGTGTCCTTGCTTTGACATGCTTCAGCATCTCCACTGCAAATATCAATAACAAACCTGCACATAACACTCCTCACAGAGGTTTGCTAATATGGCATTCAGAAATAAACCCCTTTTCCTACCTCCCTCCTCAACATGATTTTAAGTTGTTAATTCATCTAAATATATTTTTTCTGTTCTTGTATATTATCTAGCCCTATTCAGAATGCCTTTCCCCACCACCACTTGGGAACACCTTGCTTTTCTAGTTGAGCTGATCCTCCCCAACCCTTAGCATTTAGAACAGATGAGTAGCATGAATCCTAAAGGCTTTCTCTGCAGTCACTTGCAAGCTGCCGAAATGTTTGGTGCCTTTAATTATCCCAAAAGTGAATGTTGCAACGTGACCGCACCACCTGCATGGCTTGGGATCCAGAGCTGTGTTGTCTGACTGTATGGTTCTTACAAGGCTTTGCTCCATAACAGTAGCCATTATACATGCATGCATATGCATTTCTGCAAGGCAGGGATTGCTCTGTCAAATGCATGCTGTGCCATGCCAGAGCTCTCTGGGCTACAAGGTGGGATGTCTCAGTGGTGCAATGTAGCTTTGATCCCAGAATCACTGTAATTATGTTACCCTATTTCTCCGTCTGAACTGCTTAGCTAAGCCTAGAAACCATCTGCAAGATGATTTGGGTTGGATGCTTCCATATCACTGCCATGCATCAGGTGGTAGGGCAGGCTTGCTCCCAGCCAGATCTAGACCTGTCAAGCTTCACTCAGCTGGCCCCAGTTTCAAGCTCCCCAGCTGTGGCTGCTGCACCTCCTTCATTTGCACCACAACACAGTCACCGCTCTGCTTGTCAACCAGAACTGGACACCTTTGTTCTGCTACTGGCTGCTCATCTGTGCCTGGGCACAGAGCAGCGTGAGAGACCACAGCGATGAGCAGAGCTGGGAATATTCCTTCCATGCTGGATGGTGCATTTCCACCACCACCCAAAGTACCAGCTGCTTTTCTCAGTCACCTGTCCCAGTGATGGACGTTTAAATTGGATTTTAGAAATCACGAAGGCTGCAAAAGGCATGCCTCTCTCTCTCTATGGTGGGGATTTGCATGCTACATAACGGGAGACTACCCAGTTCCTACTCACATCTGCAATGATAATATTTGTTTACTAGCTCAGGCAAAGAAACTGAGCCAAGTAAATCGTCACTGTCTCATCCCTGCTTTGAAAAGCTCACTGTGATGATTATCATCAGGACAGTGCCTGAAAATAAACCTGTCGAACACAGGCAGACTACATGAGGGTGAGCCCAGATAAAGAGATGATTATGTGGCTTCAAAATCCCAGAATGGAAAACAATAGAAGGAATCTGGGGAACTGCAGGTGTTTAGTTGAAATGTTTTCTGCCTTAAAAAGAGAGGAAGAGAGAGAGAGAAGATACATGGAGTGGGAGGATTGCCTTGTGGTTGAGGGTCTCGGGAGCTCTGGCCTCATTTCCCAGCTCTGCTCAGGCTTCTCGTATAACCTTGGCCAAAGTCACTTCAGCTCTCTGTGCCACAGCTCCTCCAATATTACATGGATTTCCTCCCTCCAGCACTAGTCCCTCTCCCTCTTTTTCTCTCCTCTGTTTGCCTCACCTGCCAAGACTGTAAACTCTGTGAGGTACAGACTGCCTCTGATTTTTGATTTCTTTCCTTTTGGATTTGATTGTCTCTGATTTGATTTGTTTCTGTTTGTACTGCAGCCAGCAACCTCAAGCAGAGCCTATGGGTGATAGCATAACACAAACAAAATACACAACTGAGTTTTTGAAAGCTTCTGTGTTAAAAAATACAGTAATCAATTTTGAAATGTTTTGCTTCTGATGAGCCAGTAGTAAATTTTAAGAAAGGTTGGTTTATTGTAACAGTATAATAGGTTTGCTGCAATGCAAAAGCTAACTCGCAGATTCCTATGGTATTACTATATGGATTTTTACATAATGTTTTAAAAGTTGTAAACTCTGTCTGCTCCATTTAAATATTTGAACAAAGTCCTGTGCTAAGGGACTGTAAACTTGATTTTGCTAACAGTCAGCAGAGCCGTTTGCAGGTGAAATTCTGGTGTAAGCACTAATCCCTGACATGTGGCTGTTATCTCCAGCAACTGGATGCCAATTACCTCATTGGTGATAGCCTTCTTCCTGGCAAGATGCAAATTTCCATAAAGTCACAACAATATCAGTCAGAAGGTGCATAGATTCTCTTCATTAATGATGTAATTTTGGATAGCTGGCATTCACCTCAGGAGCGAATAAAAGTTAATTCAGAACCTAATATGCATTGGTAGATAAGGAAGACAAAAATTAGAAAAACTTATTCTCTTAATTTTCATCCAGAGTGTTTGTTTTACATTATCAACAAGCTCACTTGATGATGTTTCATTAGGGAAAGAGAAGGTGTAAATCAGAGCATATGAGTACATATGGTCTTCGTTGAGATTTTATACACTATTGTTCTGACGTATCAGCAACATTTTCCAGGCAGTATCAGCCTTATTTAAGGTGATTTCTATAATCATCTTTGCAACTCAGTAGAGCTGTCACATTGTCCAGAGATGTATGAAGGACTTTAGCTGTAGCCCGTGCCCCCCTAGTCACTTGCCCCCTGCCCTGCGATGGGGTCCCACCAGATGAATGGGGCAGACCCAGCCACACATTTCAAGCCATTTCTCAGCTGACAGGCAGCGGTACTTTCAGGATTCTTCCCACCAGGATTAGAAACAGCATCTCAAGGTTTTGATCTCTAAGGGATTTACCCAGAGTCTTATTTCCCTTATTCTTTATTTAGCCCTGTTTAGTGTTTAGGTCTCTTTCTATATTCCTTAGGTCCACGGGCAGGTGAAGAGCTGAGTATAAAGCCTTGTGTTTAAATTTACTCTCCGTTTTTAGCTGCAGAAATAGTTTCTCAGTGAAAGACCCGTGGTGCAGCCAGAGAGGGCAGGCTTGAAACTCCAGACAGAAATCCCAGGATCACGACCCAAGGGAAAGCCCAGAGACTCTGCTATTCAGCTCTTCTCTGACTGATAAGAGGAGAGGCCTGTCCCTACCATTTCCAGTGGTTTATTATTTCTGTCAGGTGGGAAAGGGACCTAGGTGCTGCTGTGGCTTTCCAGTTTTGGAGAGATAACAATACTATTCACAGGCCTTCCGAGCCAATGGCAAGAGCATCTTCACTGAAGTCACTTCACAGTACTTGTTCGAACACAAACCCTGCACGAACAACTTAAAATGAGGTGAGATAAACCAGTCCCTTTTATGTGCTTTATTTATTTATCTATAGATCCAAGATAAGCACTTGGCCAAAACAAGATCTTGCGTGGCTCAAATTCAGCGTCTCAAAACAATCACCATCGCTGGAGTCTCCTTGCCAGGTTCATAATTAAATACAGATACACAGTAGATGAAAGTATGCTACAGTGCTGAGGCAGTTTGCTACCACGGCACTGAGACATGAGAAGCAGCTAGTGCAAAGCCAACTGTAAGGAGTCAGCGAAGCTCATTTGCAAGGGAAATGCAAATACAGAGCTGATTGCATTCCCTTAAATGGGAAAGTGTGTTAAATCTGATAAGCGTGCTCTGAGTGTCTCCTAAGCGTGGGCTTGTCTGAGCGCTTAGTTTCTATTCTTCAGCGGGTGAGGGAATGAACACTGTTCTAAAACCCCAGACAGGTGAGAGACAGCAATTATTTCCCTCTACTTCTTCCACTATCTGCATAAATTAACATCTAGATAGCCTTTATATCTCCAAAGCACTCCACATATATTAACTAATTAATGCTCACCGTATCCCTCTATATTAAAGAAAGAATTATCCTCATTTTGCTAATGTTGAAATTCAAGTAGGAAGATTAAGTGCCTAGGAGTGAATCCAGCCAAGCAGTTTAGTCACTGAAGTCAAAGAGACTAAAGATTAATCATATGTTTAAGAGCTTCAGTGGACTGGGACCTGGATCTTGCACAATGCAGAGCACCTTGTAGTATCAGGCGCACCCAAAGCCACAGAGGCACCAAGTATGAGAACCTCACATGAAATTGCTCTTCAGGAGCTCAGATCTCAGTCCAGTGCATGAAGCCATTTTACGCTTTCTAAACGAAACTAAAAATTATCTGTCTTTGGAAATATATGGTCATATAAGGTAGATATCAGACAACATGCTTGGAATGAAAAGATGTTGCCCACATGTAAATAGTGCCTGTTTTCTTCGCCACCACATTTCCAATGGTATAATACACGAGTTTGGAACTTTCCAAAACCACGTTTCTCTCCATCATTACCTGCAGTACCTATGGCAGAAGACATGAACTGCTACCTGCCTGTTATGTACAGCTCTTGGCAAAAATCATCACATCTCCCCACACTTATAAAACCAGAGTCTGTTCTGGAATTTTGAAATCTGTTGTCCTGGCTTCACAGCTGCAACATTACCAGCCAACAGATCTGACATTCCTCTCAGGAAGAAATTCATTGTAAGAAGGATTTAGGGGAGCCATGCAGACAGTGGGGTTTGTTTACCTTCATTTGCATATACGCAGAAGAACTTTTATAGAGGCAAAGAGGGGAGAGCCCTACCTGAAACTTTAGCAAGTGCTAGTTCTATAAAGTTCAAATTCAGGACTAAGCTCAGATCAGATACTCAACAACATTTACATACGATGTTCCCCGGGCTGCTTGAATATGCCTTTCCCTTACAGATACGCTGCGCTTTACTGATATTGCACAAGATTGCAAGGTACTCTTGTAAGCAGCCCTCAAATGCTCATATTAAACATTATTTTGATAAGAAGGGGCCTTACTTGGGGATAATTATTCATCAGCACCTGAATATGTTGAGAGGGGCATTAGGGCATTTTCCTTTTCTAACGAAGCGGCTCTTTTGTTGGCATGGAAAATAAACAGTGAGCTCCTGAACAGGCTGGTCTATTGTAGAGTTCCCAAAATTAGGCTAAACGGCTGGTGACTCATTGCTGGGATATTAATCAGAGCAAGATAAATGTGTGTACAAAGCACGGGACATGGCTTATTTGTTGGGCTATTGATTGATTTTGGATTAATTTATGAAAGAGACAGGTGTTGGTGGGGGTGAGACTGCAGTCACAGAAAAGAGTAAGGGCTTAGCTCAGCTGGCCCTTCCTGGTGTTGATAAGCTAAAAAGAAAAAAAAATGTCCGCAAAGGCAGAGGAGGGATAAAGGAGAGCAGCAGGGCAGGGCAGCTTGTGCAAGCCTGGCGCTCGCAGGAGGCAGCCTTTGTGTGAGCAGACAATAAAACAGCATGTGTGTGAGGGGTGCAAGGGTCGGCAATAGGGAAACCTGGGACTGGGCAAGCCTGGTACAAGGAGACCTTTTTTTTTTTTTTTTTTTTTCCCCTGTGCCTGCTGTGCTACTGTGACTGCTGTCAAGAGAAGCAGGTATCCCAGAGAATCAGATATGGTGGATGAGACTTCACCTGCCTCTCCGTTTCATGTGCTGCAAAACTGTCAAGCTCAACAGTTACAAGTAAAATGGAGTGAAGGCAGGGCAAGCAGCGAAGTGTGGAGAGAAGAAGGCACCGCCAGTCACGGGGAAAGGAAACAAGGGAGGGAAGAGCTGATCCCTGTGAAGGCACAGCAGCACTGCTCTCCTCAGGCTTAGTGAGGCCACCCGCGACCATGATGAGCGTGGCAGAAAACACCAAGGTAGAGAGAATGCGCTGAGAGAACAACAGCAACTCTTAACGGCTCCTGATTAAGTTTGGAAGAAAATTAACAGAAAGGCTAAATATTCTTGCAGAAAAGACTGCTCAACTTGAGTATTTTGAGGGATTTAGGAGATTTGTAGAATTTCTCTGCACAATACAGATGCCCCAGATAGGCATGGCATGAAGGCGATCTCTGTTATTTAGCACACGTCTCCACAGTACAGCTATTGATGTGTTCCCCCCCCCCTCTGAACTATGTAGCACTTATTTTTCACATGAGTAAACTAGCTTTAATATTGGCTTAGAATGTAGATAAATACACTGAGCATATAGATTTCTCTCTGTCCCTGTAATACTGCATGCATCTCTGGCCTGGATCTCTGGCTTTTCACTCTGGTAACCCATCTCTAATATTGATTTGGAATGTGGATAGATAGTACACACTTTATGGATTTATTTCAGTCTTTGTTGAATCTCTGTTGGTTTGGAAAGTAGATAATCTGCAAGAATGAATTTCTGCCATAACACTGCTTTCTCTGCATACAGAGTGAGAAAATAATATAACAAATATCTTCTAGTGCGCTAAGTAACTTCCCTTTAGCTGACTCTAACTCCTCCTCCTCAACATCTGAGGTCTGTGGCTGTCTCGGTGAAATGGCTGTACACTGTCATAGCAGGGCACTTTCACAGTGAGACATCCCATCTGTCTTCCTTTCCCACAGCATTGTGAGTGTCCGTTTGCTTTAATACCAGTTGCTGAGCCTGCCTTTCGTCTACTGCTGCATGCTCTTAAGTGGAGATGTTGTAAAAATTTCAGGCTGCCAAGGTTTGGGTTTGCTTTTTTTTCCGATGGCTTTGGTTTTTACACAGTGGTGGGACATAGTTTGTGACAGAGGGGTCTGTAAAGCTCGTGAGAGCATGGTACCACCCAGCAAACCAGTGTGTCCACACTGCACCACACAGCCCTGGGTGGTGGCACAAGTTCAGGTCCTCAGTACAGGATAGCCAGTGCTGCATGGCACTGCACCTTGGTGAGGATGCTCTCCCTCCCAGCAACATCAAATATGGTCATGATATCACACCAAACCATAGCTGGGTGCTCACAGCCTGAGCTTTTTGGATCAGTGCAGGTTCCGTGAACACTTCAGCAGGTCTGCTTACCTAGCATAGGCAGTTCTTGAGAACCAGGAGCCCAGAATACACAGGCAATAACCTCAATGTTTAGTGAGATCCCCCTTTTAAGCATAAAGGTTGAATTCTCCAGCTGCATTTTTGCAGTCCTGTTGTTTGGTGTTTGCCAGTGTAAGAGGGCACCAAGTTGTGCAGCACTAAGATAGCTCTGGCTGGGACCTCTCTGCACACCTCAGCAGGCCAACCAGTACAGCTGCTGGAGGGGAACAGGCATTCATAGGACCTCTTTCTTCCCACCCTGAGGGGAATATCTAAAACAACTGAGGAGACTTGTGTCCTTGACGTGTGGGTTTATAACATAGGGTGACCAGATCGCATACAGATGTCTGCAGTAAGGGCATTTGACGAATCCTACTGGTGACTAATGGTCATGCTCCTGCCGTTGCAAAGCAAATAAGGAGTATACAAGGACTAGTTGCTTTGTCTGCCATGTCATTTCTCCAGTATGATCATGTGCAGTACCAGCCACCACAACAACGGAACTGAACTGTTAATAAGCCTTAACTTTCACCCCATGTTAAGACTTGTTCTGTGTTCACTTGGTTTTGGCCTACAGAATATTTTCCACATGCCCATTTCATTATTAGCCATGCTATTTGTAATCCATGTGCTTACTTTAATAGGATTTAGTTGTCAAATAGAATTCCCTTTAATTTGTAATGGTATTAGCTTCCTTAACATCTTCCTGTTCTTTGTTATCTTCATCAAAATTGTTTCAGGGTTAGTGTGCGTTTGAACTCTGGGTGAGAACCATCGCATTCTGGGGTGTCCATGTGAGTGGCTGGCTACATGCAAGTACCATCTCAGTCAGCGGCAGTCTAGGCCTCTCTAGAAGTCTATTACTATATACAAGTGTCTAATGCTGTTGGAAGCATGTGGATGGATAGAAAATGTGAGACTGGGAAATATCACACAGGGCTGCTGAAGACCTCTTCTCTTTTGGAGCATCAGCTGGAGGTGCTGGGGGACCTCCAATAGACCCTGACATGTATGTGAGGACATCGATTCCCTAGTAGCCAGGTGGTCATGCCCTGGAGGTGGTCTCAGCCATGTGGGCAGCACAGAATACCACCTTCACCAGCAACAGTTTTCTAGGTAGCACCATCTTTGAGGCCTTCATCTTCTGTTTTTTTGCTACTTTCTTAGTGCATATAACAGATGTTATCCAAAGCCTTTACTTGTCAGTGAGATCAAAAGCATAATCACATCCCTTCTTTCTGTTAAAAAAACCCAACTTATGCAAAAAAATTGTCACTGAGGGTTTGGTTTTGGTTTTTTTTTTTCTTCATATGTATGTGTGTTTATTTTATGAATACATATAAGGCTCACTTTGCATCCCAGGTCGCCACACCTCACAAGGCTGGTCATAACTTTAGCCTAATGTCATCAGACCTTTATTTACTGCCTATAGCTGCTCTTATACTGAAGTTTAATAGGGGCTTTTATGAAATTTTTGAGCACAATGGAGATAAAAATAGGCAAAGCACAGGATGTTCATCAGGACTTCTTTGTAGAAGAGCCTGAAGCTGCTACCTCTCTCTGGATCCCCATTGTTTCCTAACTTCGCCCCTTCAGGGGTAGATGTATCCGTAGCCAATTGAAGAGAGGGAAAGCATGCTGCTAGAGGAAGTATCTTACTGTGATTTCTCTGCATGAGAAATATGTTTCGTTCACTGTGATCCTTAACTTTCATGGAGTGGAGTAAGGGTAGGATTATAAAATCCACTTCTCTTCAACTGTCTTTTGCTAGAGGGATTACATACAGGAAACCTATCTGCTATCTATATATGAATGCCAAAAATATCTAGGTCATAATAAACTCCTGATTATATATCTATCCATTCCCTGAGAGTTAAAATTTATCTCACTTTAACTCACCTCCAAAGTTTTTGTCTGGGGTAGTTTTTGATAAATTTAAGCAAAATTCCCCTAAATAAAGCTGGAGTTGAAATAATTGTGCTTAATTAGCACTTTTTTTAACATCAAGGAATTAGAGCAGAATGCAAAGAGACTGCTTTAATAGATTGGAAATTATGAGCATTTTATACTGTGTAATAGGACTTTGTGCAACTACAGCTAGCAGGCTTAACAGCTCAAACTCCTGGCTTTGAACACTAAAAATGCTGTTAAATTATTAAGCTTAGTCTCCACTGGCAAGGACATTCAGTGTCTGAAACCTTACCAAACCTCAAGGCAGCTGACAGCAGATAGTATAATGAACAGAACAAAGAGAAATTCGATTTTTTTTTTTTTTTAATGGATTCTTCAGTTCTTCTCTTAAACTGGAAAATTTCAAAACAGCAGCTATGAAACTTGAACTAAAATTAAAACTTTTTAAAAATTCTCTGGTAGAAGCAAATTATAACAATTATCACTTCAGGCTGAAGCAAAACATATCAAATCTATTTCAAGCATTTTAATCCTTCATGAAATGAAGTGCAAAGTACAGACAGCATTCAAAACACAGGAAAGGAAGTAAAGAATATAGTGCTTGTTTTATACAAAGGCTCAGTGGTTAAATATAAATTGAGCCAGAGGCAGACAAGGGGAGAAAGATGGATGGAGCAGAGGTCAGGACACTCTTCTGGGACTTGTAATACCAGGGCACCAGTTCCTACCCCAATAACCTTTCTGGTATGAAGAGGAGTGGCACTGACAGGAGCATCATTATATTACACAGCCTGGTGTTTAGGCATTTCAGGGAGGTAAGAAATGGAGGTTCAGATCCGCTCTGGTTATGACAGGAATAAGAACTGGATTTCACATATTCTAGGAATTGCTTTAATTTCTGGACTATGGGCAAAAAATGGGAACATGAGCAGCAAGGTTTCCTGCATGCAAACCACCTGTTTTTCAGTATAACCTGTTCTGCTGGTTCAAAAGCCTACATGTTAACATTTACTAAAACGTTAACTTTTTTTTGGACTTTCCAAAATGGAAAATACTTATGAGTGTTGTAGATAGAAGTAGTGAAACATTCAAACTTTGATAATGAAGAAACCTTGATGGTATGTGCACCCTCTCCTGGTGCCCTGTTCCTGCCATGGGACCCCAACGTGGTATTAGTGAGCTACTGCCATTCCTCTTGGCTCTTTGAACTCGTGATAGGAAATAACTTGGAGTAGCAGTTTAAAACGCTGCCACCCTGCTGCCAAGAAGCAGCCTGTGAATTTCAGTCATGTTGCATTTTCTACACTCACAGCTAGTCAAGGTCAAGATGTCCTAAATGTTTACAGGAGATCACTGATGAATGGAGAGCTGTTCAGACATGCTGAATTGCAGATAGCTACTTTAACTGACTTAATTAGAACATGCTCAGTATAAATGCTGCGTGAAGATGAATTTTGCTTCTGCTAGCAGCTAAGTGGTCTTTATCTAGAGGCTAAATAGGTTGGAAAAAATTGTGATATGGACAAACTTCAAATAAATCATAAAAGGAAGGTGAATAAATGGACATCAGAGTTCAAGATTGAAATACACATGGTGTATTCAACATACTGTGCACTCCTATGGTAGTGTCAATTTTCCAGGTCAAGCGGAAAGAGTTATGAGAGAGTTTGACCCAGTTATTGCTGAGACCCTCTGAGGCAATTCAATATTGGATTGCTGCTAGTAAAGGGCATGCAGAACAAAATACAATCTTTCTGCTAATTGCAGTGAGCCTGCAAAAGCAAGTTTTTTAACCATAATAAAGCAAGCCAAGTGTTATTCAGGACTTTTGGATTCTACTCAAGATCTGTCACCAATAGCAGATGCCAGTAATAAATACAGATGCATTTCCAGAGACACAATAAATATGGAGGTACGCTCTGGTTTTCCCATCAGATCTATTTTAGAATAGGATATATACCATAAACAAAAGGAAATAGAGTATTTTAGTATTCTTCAAAGACACACCTGGAATTTATCAATCAGTTTAAAATGTCTTGTTGTTTCTCTTCCTCTCACTCACTCAGATAATACAAATCCCTGACAACATCAGCCTCCCCAAATAAGCAGAGTGCTGAGAGGGGTATGGAGGGTCTTTGTTCTGAATGGTGCAGAAATGATTTCCTTCCATTTCTTCCTGGAACACAGAAAGATGGATCATTTGTTAGGGCAGCAGGGGGCAATTTCACAGCATCCCTAAAATTTTACAGAGACCACTTCTGTCTTTTATGTTTTGCCACTGCAGGAGAAGCTGCCCAATTTCAGACCTTCCTTCCAGAAAGAAAGGGACTGTGCCCTGTAGCAAACTATTACATGGGAAGATCCTGTTTTGAATGCAGACTTCCTCTTTTATGACAAATTATTCCTGTCTACTCTACCAAGGACACAGAAATGCTGTAGGGACGCTTGAGAGCATTCATCTCGCCTAACCTGAGGCATCTGCCAGGTAGATGTCACCACTTGAGCTAGACTAGGGTTCCCCTCCTAGACTAATGGATAGAAAAATGCATTTCTAGTTCATGAGTCATCTGATCTGGTTTGGATGATTGCCTTAGGACAAGATGAATCACAAGGCAGGAGGGCTAATTTCTCTGCTGATAAGAAAAAGGTGGCTAGGAGAATAGCCCTGATGGGGACATCTACTTCATAGATGCCTATGTTTAGGTGAGGTGAATTGCACTCTCTGAATCAGAAACATCATGAATTGGTGTATGGCACTAATTCCGTAAAATATCAAGGACAACCCACTTTGCTGAGACCATTTAGACAGTTTGACAGGGGTTGCTGCAGTTCTGTCAAAATATTTCTGGTGGTGTAAGGCTCTGCTTTCTCTGTGTGTATTACTGCAAGCAGGAGAAGAGTTAACCTATTAAACAAACTTCCAGGAAAAAAAAAAAAAAAAAGGTTATTTCTTTAGTGCTGAGGTTAATCTATTGTTTTGTGATTTTTAAGGAAATCTTGAAGCTTACATTCTATAATGAAAACTTACAAGAAGATCACGCCAATAAAAACCACACCAAAAAAATAATTTATGTAGCCTTATTCCCGAAAGTCTAGCTATGCCTCTCAAAGCATTAGTGCAGAAGAAAGCATTACAATTTTTCCTGCTCTGTCTTAAAGACTGTCATTTTGATGTAATTTTATTACTGAGTTCTACAAATTGCTGCTGCTTACTTTAAATACCAAGTTAACTAGAAGGCCTTGTAGCTTTTGTGAAAAATGCAGGATTAAAATATTTCTGGGAGCTCCTCCCTCAGCTTCAAGGTGCCTGGAAATTTTGACTAAGAGATGGTAATTTCTTCTACCTCACCTTTTATATGATCTAAGCCCCTGGAAGATAGATAGCCACTTGACCAACTGGGGGCAGGTACCAGCGGTGTTACTCAAGTATTATCTGCATATTAATCGTCATTAACAACAAGGATAAAGCAGAACCACATGACCAGCCAGCAATCAGAGAGATCAGGAGGGTGTTATTCAAAGAGAACAATTCGAAAAGCATCGCTGCTTGGTTCCTGTATGTGCATCACTGGGGAAGGGCTGTGAGAGCACACACAAACCTGGTGGCCCTGGGAAGAGTGTGCTCCAGGGAAAGAGCCCTAATTCAGCTTACTATAAAATAACATCATTTACTGAAGCAGTCACGATTTGGATCACAGCGTTTAGATTTGTGGTTCTTAGTAAATTCTGCAATAGGTGCTAAGCTGAACTGGGAGTAGAAAATGCAGGGATTTGTGAGAGAATATTAATGCAGTGGGGAACTCACTACTAGGGAAAACATGTTTTTTCTAAATGTACAGCTTTTATGTACATTCAAGGACATCAAAGACTTATCTCTGATTCTGAAAACATATTGGGAATAAAATAACATTCAGCTAAATTAATACTATTGATATAAATAAATGTAATAATACAAAAAAGGAGACAAATCCCTCTGTTCTAAATTTATTCAGCTGTCTTTGAAAAGACGCATGCACCCTTATTAAATCAAATGTATTCTGTTTTTTCATCAATTTTGCTTCTATTTTTTGCCCATTTGTTTTCTTTAAGAAAAAATATATCAGATAACTGCACTGTGTATCTAGCTGATACAAATGCTTATGAATTGCCTGTGATATATTCACTGATGATGTAAGACACCTAGATATTAGATGAGAAAAATCTTTGTATAAAGAAGTCACTATACAAAGTATTTTTAATGACGCATTGTCTAGTTTTAAACAGATCCTTAGATGAAAGTCATGGACCTGCATGAGCAAGTCCAGAGGAGGGCCCCAAAGATGATCAGGGGACTGGAGCACCTTCCTTATGAGGACAGGCTGAGAGAGTTGGGGTTGTTCAGCCAGGAGAAGAGAAGGCTCCAGGGAGACCTTATAGTGGTACTTAAGTACTTCCAGTACTTAAAGGGGGCCTACAGGAAAGATGGGGAGGAACTTTTTATCAGGGACTGTAGTGATAGGTTGAGGTGTAATGATTTTAGATTGAAAGAGGGTAGATTTAGATTAGGTATAGGGAAGAAATTCTTTATTGTGAGGGTGGTGAGACACTGGCACAGGTTGCCCAGAGCAGCTGTGCCTGCCCCCTCCCTGGCAGTGTTCCAGGCCAGGTTGGACGGGGCTTTGAGCAACCTGGTCTAGTGGAAGGTGTCCCTGCCCAGGGCAGGGGGGTTGGAACTAGATGGTCTTTAAGGTCCCTTCCAACCCAAAACATTCTGTGATTCTATTAAGCTTCATTAAAAGATGTTGTAGCAATTGAAGACCCTACTATGTTAAGAAGAACTTTGTAGAACTGTAAAGCTAATATTAGAAAGACAGTGAAATTGAAGGTTCAGTCCCATACATAACCCTGTTATTCTTAACAGCAGGGAATCTGTCCCTCAAAAACTCCTCCTGATGAACCCTCTTTGGCCAACCAAATGCAACACCTCTTCCAAATAACAAGTGCCTACTGCAAAATGCCATTTCCTGCAATTTAAATGAAGAGTTACAGGCTGATTTGTATCAGACAGGTATGGGATACTAGCTGAGCATGCAGTTATTTCCATTTCTACATGACGCTTGTTGACAGCACAGCACTTCTCCTGTCTCAGCTGAGTCATAGGTTCCATGTACATTCAGAGCTCCCCTTCCAACACACATACATTCAATTCATCTGTGTTTAATTCTTTTAAGTATCCTCTTCCCCCTCCCTTATCCACTTCCTGAAATATCTTAAATATGTACTCTGAGCCTGTGAACTCTGATATTATGCCTCAGTCACTCACTCATACAAGTTAAATGAAGCATGAATAGAAGGTAAGTGGGAGGTAATAGGATGGAATTAATGTCATTTTGGTGGATGTTGATTTCCAGGCATCAAACCTGTGTTTCAGCCTCTAATGCCCTGAAAATAAGAGGGCCTGAGTGGATGCAAACATTATGTTACTGCTTAAGAAAAATACAGCAGGAAGACATATTACTATTAAATCCTTTATCAATTCATTTAATAGAAAAAACAATTCAACAGTTTCTCAACCCTGAAAAAGCTATACAAAGCATCCCATCTGATCCTGATTTATTGGTATTCATCCTTCCCAATATGTGTGGCGTCCTTTTGGCAGGGGATGACGTTCTCTCATCTGTTGTATCCTGATGCACATCTGCTCAGAAGTGTCACATGTAGGTCAGGCACAGCCAGAGCCACAGACAAATAGTACAAAGGCAGATGGTTACCAACTGCATTCTGGGCTAGATTTTGGCTGAACAAGGTAATCACTTGTTCTGCTAGCAAACATATTCCACGTACCTTTAAAGGTTATTTTCCACCATTTTTACAAAAATGTGGGTAAACTCTGAACAAGGAAGATTTCTCTACTGCGTGCTGCAACTTATCATTGCCAACAACCTTTGTTATTTGCCAGAGCTTTAGCAGCATCATATAATTTAGCTATAAATTGTTCACATATTGCTCTTCAGAGAGGTCATAAAGGGGGCCATTTTTTGATAAAGAAGAATTGGATGGAACCCTTCCATCCTGATCTCTAGTATAAATGTTAAACCCATCACTCACACCTAATCCAAAATTAATAACATAGTCTAGCAATACTGCTGCTGGAGTTTGCCTCTCTGTTGTTTCCCATGTTTTATTATCTTGACAACTTTTCTTCACAGCGACGTAGTAGTTTACCCCAAAATGTTGGATCACGCTTCTATTTTAAATGCAGAACAAAAGTTGTGGCTAAGTATACTAATTTCAAATTACTCAGTAACGTGAATATGAAGGTTGTTTTATTTCAATTAGGATGCTGCTTGAGGTTTTGGTATTTTGGGATTTATTTCCAGTGTCTACGTGATATGTTTAACAATACTAATGATGAACTGATAATTGTATCTTGGGCTATTGTGTGATGTCTAAAATGTGATGGGTGCTTACCCTGTAAACCTTGCATACAATTCTGTATCAACCACTGATTATTTAGCTTCATGAAAGACTACTACAATTAAGTGATCAATCATACGTGAAGATTAGTGCTAGTTTTGTGGTCATTGTCCTTTTCTCCAGAGTCATCTGTACTGAGTGAATAAACTGGTAAAAAATAATTTCCCCTCACCCCTTACAAAAATAGCTTCAGTTTTGTTGATGTGTAATGTGCTACTGAAATAATAAATCAGTTGAATATTTATAGGCATTTCTGTTCTGTACACATACATTGATTGGGTTCATCTGCACTGTGCAGACATGCACATTTCTTGTTGGCTAATGATAGCAGCAATTATAATAGTAATACTAATACTACTCTTCTTTATAAGACATGCTGATATCTCTGGGTGAAAAGTGCCGTAGAAGCAGGTAATATATAGTTACATATAGTCACTATGTTGTTATATGATGTACTAACATCATGTTGTAAACACTGTTGTTATATGATGTTATTACAACAATGACAATACCTTATTTCAATAATTTTTCAAAATTTGAGCTTCTTGGATGTAGTAATACTCTGAATAGGTTTTTCACTTTTTGTTTTTTGTTTAAATACACAGAACACAAAGTGTGAAGTCAGATTTATATGAGAAGGTGCCATTATTTACATGTTCATTTATTTTCCCATTCAGAGCGTGAGTGTGAATGATTGGACTCAAGCCTTAGATTTTCAGATTTCAAAGCCGCGTGATGACAGGAGGCACAGTTCAGCCAAAATTCCTATTATTTTCTTCATTGCCCTTTTGCCTATGTAACATGTGCAGGATCTGTGCCCCACACTACTTCCAGTTACTGTGATGTGATGAATATTATCTTCAACTTTTGCACTTCTAATAGGTGCCGGGAGATGTGCAATTTAATTGTCATGATTAGGACTATATCTGACTCTGTTATTCAAGAAAAGCCATCCTCCTACTTAACATCAGCACACAGCTACCCACTGCTTTGCAAAAAATCTCATCTTCAGTGAAGTACCCCAAATTGGTAAACACTAGTTGAAGAGATGCCCATCTGCTTCATGAGCGCCCCTGTTAGCAGTCAGTATTTGTAATTACTGCAAATGGTATTTTTAATATGTTGCAATCACATTGCGAAATCAGTTTTGTGAAATGGCTGTTTTATATTATGACTGCAACACATACATAATTGGACTCTCTCAGAGGAGACAGACTGACAGGACACATACTGAGAAAACTGAAAGGTCTATGTATGACTCCAGATTTCCTGAAGAACTAAAATGATCGAAAAAGTGTTCTTTTTTTCTTTCTTTTGGCAGCTTATTCAGAATTATGAGACACACTGTATCTAAAGCCAAATGGCTTCTGATTGACTATGGCGGAGACACAGGGAAAAAGTATTGGCTTCACTGAAGTCTCCAGGATTTTGGCCTTTGATTTCAATGAGCAAGAAACCAGCCAGTGATTTCTAAGGGGCATAGAGGATTACAAGCTAGAGAGGCATTGAAACTGTGCTTGGCATGACTGGATATTGCATGTGCATTTATAGAACAGAGCAAGAACTCCAGTGGTGCATGGGAACCTTTGCAATGTTTAAGGCAAGAAGAAGTCAATAACTGAGCAAAAAGGCACAGAAATGATCAAGGTTCTGTGTAGCTAATGGGAATTTTTTTTTTTCACTGTGCTTTCATGCAAATGCCTGTATGATCTGCACGCAGCAGACACTCAAAGGCAGTTGCATTCCAGGTGTGTGTATGACGCCAAGGTCCTGACAAACCAGCTGCCCAGACTGGGGACTTGGCTGGGAAGTGCCATCAGGCCTGTTTAAGTGTTAGGTACTGGGGTCTCATCCTGACACAGCACCAAGGTGTGGTCAAAGGCACTCCCGTGTCCCCCTGTTTGGATGCAGCCAGATTTCACCCTTTGATCGCTTTGTGGGTATGCTGCATGCTCAGAGTGATCCTATATAAGCAAGTTGCCAATTAACTAATATTCCCCAAGACAGATTGCAATCCTGCCCAATCACTTGGGACTCAAAAGGATTCTCCATGAAGAACAGATCCCATTTAGGATTTTCTCCAGTGATATTAAGAGAGGACCTGGCTTTCTGTGTCTGGTCTGAGGTCTAAGGATGTGCTAACCGGGGACAGCAGGATTCTGCATCAGATCTGCTGTAGACTAGTGTGAAAAGTTGGGGCAAAGTGACAGTTCAGGGAGTTGCTGGTGCCTCCCCTTCCAAAGACAAGCAAGAAGATTAACAAACAGCTGTGTTTGTGGAGTTCTTGGAAATCTATAGATTAAATTTATGTACCCAAAGTCATGTGCGGTGCTAAATACTATTATTGTCTCCTGAAATTAGAAACACCTTCCAAACAATTTCAAACCCTTCTCTCACATAGTCAAATAAAGGAAATTAATCTTGGCCACAATTAACTTTCTATCCTCATTTCTCAGCCTGCTCCATCTGCTACTTCATCTGACCTGTTCCTACACTTCACTGATCAAATGCAGTTGCGAGCTTATCCATCATCTTACAGCATAATGAAGTGTAAACATTTTCTTCATCAATCTATAATGTGAGCCATAATTTGGAGTTCAAAAGATTGCATCCAAGACCATTTTAAGCTTTAATCACAACCATGCTGAATGACGGGCAACTTGCAGTTAGCAAATATGTTTGCCCTTTGCTACTGGACATTCTCAATGGGTCCAGAAATTCTATAATTTGAATAAACATTTGGAATTGAGCAGAATTTAAAACAAAACAAAACAGAAAAAACAGCAAACCCAAACAATTTTTCCAGCATGACTTTGTTTAATAGCTATCTTTAATGTCTAGGTTGCTATTTCAGGCAAGTACAAGGGAAAATATTCTTGCAAAATTATCTCAATGACCTGAATGCAGATGCTGGAAACAAAGATACAAGACTAAAGATGATTATACTGGGGGTATTGCCTGTATCTTTCAATTTGACCTCATATCATCCATTGTTACATAAAGACTATTTCAAAACATCCTGCAAAAAAAGCAGTCATACACAATTTCATGCATATGGCTGAAGTAATCAAGCAGCAGTATAGCACTGGTACACTAAAGCCAAAACCTGACAACATTGGTTTTCAATACTGTTGTCAGATAATATTAATAGTAACTGAATCCAGCATCTGGTCCTTAAAAAGGAAGAATAATCTTTCTCTACTAGTTCTCACATCCACGGTACATAGTATTAAATTCAGAATGGGCAAGCTGTAAAATGTGTTACAAACAGCAAGGGACGGGGAGGACATTGAGGAATACAGGGAAAGCAAGAGGAAGATGAAAGAAAGCACAGGTTCAGCAGCTCACAAGGGAGAAAGGTGACAATAGCCAAAGTACTCAACAGCCTCAGTCATCACAGAATGAGGTTAAGTAGGACTAGATATTTATCACTGTTTTAATATAGAAATAGAAATACAAAATGAATTTCTAAAAGAGTCTAAACAACATTTAGATAAGTAGAATTATTCAAATTGGTAACACCCAATGAAACACACACTGGAGAACTTGCAGAGCTTGCTGAAGCAATTTCTGTTTCTCTAACAATTATCCTGAAGAGCTTATGAGGTATCTTAGAGAAGTGTAGAATGGCAGATATGGCACATGTTCTTAAAAGTGGGGAAAAGTTCAAGGAGCTATAGGTTGGGGAATGTAACTTTGGTACTTAGAACAAATTATTAAGCAAACACCACCAAAGCACCTAAAGGATAATACAGTAATTGAAAACCAGCAATCACAGAATTATCAAGAAGAATCATGTCAAACCAATCTAATATCAGTCTTTGACTAAATAATTGGCCTAGGAGATAACAACAAACATGATTCACTTTGACTTTCATATGGCTTTTCATACTGCTTTACATGGCATTACCCTAAGCAAAAATGAAGATAGATAGGACAAGATTCAGCCTCAGATTCATGCAGAGAAATGTCTCTGGCTTACTGTGTAGGTGTCTGCAGGTAACGTAGCTATCTAAGCTTCCTTTGTAGGGATGAGATCTAGGGCTCAATGCAGCTGCCCCCATAAAGGTATCGAGTACCATCAGAGATGCCTCCTGGCTGACCTTCAGCTACTGCTTCAAAGTGGGGTGAACATCCCATATGTCCTGTGTCAGATTTGCTGGCCCCATACGACTGCCCTGAGAGCATCACCGTACAGTCCAGAAGACAAATCCACCTTAGCACAATTGACCACCTGAAGTGCTGAGGCTTGGACAACAGGCCCAAGCCAGAGCTGACCTACAGATGAATCCTGTATATTTTATAACTGACAACCATTGTGCTAGTAGGTATTGTACTAAGTTATAACAACCCACTTATGCTGATGTAAAAAGTGCTAAAGCATTGAAATACCGCAGCCTGGACAACAGGCCCCAAGCCGAGGCTGCTAACTTAGTCTGGAATCATTAACAAAGTGTGTAACTCGCTAGTGACAGATGAGGCCTAGAATATAATCAGTAGCGAGGAGAGAATGTATCCAACTTCCCTTGTTTAGCCTTGTTCAAGGCTGAGAACCCAAGTGTCTGGCCTTGTTAGAAACTCCCTTGGTTTCCCCCCCGAGCCCTGACCAGGCTTTGGGTGGAATCCAACAGGAGAATGAAACCAGAAATGTTCCGCCCAGAACAAAGGTGCCAGCTACTCTGGCTTGTCGATCTCGGGTATATAAGGCTGGGGCCATTTGCCGTGACTTTGGATGCCTCACCTGTGGGTGGACGCCCCGCGTAGGATTTCCCCCTTGCCGGGACAGGCTCTGCAAACCCTCGCTGTGACCGGGGCTGCCCAGCCACTGCGGGTCTGGGTGATGGGAATGTGTGCACGTGGTGATGGAGCTTTCTTAATCGCTATTCTCTCTCTCGTAGTAATGATTTGGTGCATTACCCTGTATTGTCCTGTTTGTTGCTTTAGGTGCACTATTCTGCCTTTTCTTACTGCATGTCTTCTGTATTACTCTGTTACATTATTGGGTTATCACCAGTAAAATACGCCTGCTCTTTTCACTCTGGTGTCTCAGTTTAATTGGTATCCTTAAGCAGCAAAACACCACCTGAGAATGAACAGGAGAGCTCTCCAGCCTCCACCCACTGTAACAGCATCTTAGACACCTAGCTCTGTGGGTGCATACACTGAGAGAATTGTCAAACTGGGATGTATACTGAGAGAATTGTCAAACTGGGATGTATTTCAAATAATGTTCAGCGAGGATTTACCTTAGGTTTGGTCATGTTAAGCAACTTGTAAGATGAAACAGAAAATATTTTTTGTGCCATTTTATAGATGACAGCAAACTGGGAAGGGATGCAAGTACTTTGGAGTACAGGGATAACATTTTAAATTATTTTGACAAGCCAGAGAAGTGATTCAGGGTCTTCAGGGTGTTCAGTAAAAAGAAATGCAGAAAGCTTCCTTTAGTCATAAGATGTGAATACAGAAATACACAATGGAGAACTAACGATAAGTCACCAGTAGAGTGGAAAATAATTCGGCAATTACTGTGATTCAGAAGCTAAAAATGTGTGTGTGATGGTGTTGCAGAAAAGACAACTCCCATTCTTGGATTTACTGGCAGGAATGTCATGTTGAAGACACCAGAAGTATTTAACATGCTCTGATCCATAATGATAAGGTCCCTGCTAGAGTGTTACTGTATCCAGGGCCAATAACCACACTTTAAAGAAAGACATGACAAGTTGCAGAGAGAGTAGATGAGCAAAATAAGTATGACAGGGGAGTTACGGAATATTATTTCTGCATGAATTAATGGATTTTGCTGTGCTTACTGTGGGGAAGACTCAGCGATAGGGGCAGGCAGAAACCCATACCAGTCCCCCAGGTCATCAGAGGTTATAATGAGAAGAAGATTAAACTTCCCCTGTCTACTAAGGGCAGGACACAAGATAATTGGCCTGATTTGCATCAGTGAGATGTGTTTAAATCCTGGAGTCTCTTTTATGAGAGATTTTTAGGAACGGGTTGAACACAGAGAGAAGATTAATACTACTTCAGAGAGACAGAAGGTAGATCTACAGCTTTTCTGTGGGGAGCTGCTAGAAATGGCAGAAGTGTCTCAGAAACCGTTGCCCACCCCAGCAATCCCCTACTACAGGGAGGCAGAAAGAAACCCTCATTGATGGAAGTGGCTGAGAAGCGCTTGAAGGAGGTGGCCGAGGGACAGGCAAGGAGGAGCCCTGGTCTGGTGGCCTTTCTCTGCAGGAGGCAGGCACTTCCTAGGACCCACTGCAACACCACTGTGGCACCAACTTGAGACTTGGGGGCTTGTGTTTCTGTGACTGTTGATCGAACACAATATGTAAGAGGTCTGTTCATTTTTCCTTTTGCTGCGAAGGTGGAGTGATGGGAGTTTTATTATAGCACAACCGTTCTTTAGTAAGGTAGTTAATGAGCTGTCAGGATTTCTGTAATAAACTTCTCTTTCAGAGTAGTAAGTAATAACTCACTGCAAGATGAAGCTTATTTTTAGTCATTGCTCAGAAATGTGTTTTACCAATGTTGAGAAATAAACCTCATCTTTTTCAAGAACCTTATCTCCCAGTAAAAACAGATTGTGGGACTTTCTCGGAGCAACTGGGTAGGGTTTTTTGAAATATGAATGTAATTAGTCCTTTTACTTATAGTGAAAGTATGTGTGCTATAGAGTTGTAAAACTGTAGAGGGGATTGGGAAATTCTGTCTCATCAGTTCTGTTCTTTCTGCCTCATGCCATTTCTCTTTGCTTGTGTGTGCTCCTCATGGGAAGATGACTAATCCTGGCCACCAGTAACCAGCAGTGCATGGAGCCCTGGCCAGGACATGATGGTGTTTTACAGCAGAGCACAGTTGCTTGGCTTGCCATTTTCTGAATTAAAAAATAACAATTTTGATTTGCCACCCTCAGCCCTTTCCAACATACATTGCCCCCAGCTGTGCTCAAAGGGGCAAGGAGAGAAGATGAAGTTATTTGTTGTAAATAATTTGTCTGAACGCAGATTTCCTTTTGCAAACAATGTGAACACAGTTTACAGTTCATGACTTTAATAACTGTTTAAAGTTTTACAGTGTGGATGTACTTGAACTGATTTTCTTCCTAAGCTTCCTGCTGCCTTTCCAATTTTCGTGTCTTATGGCTGGTCAGAGAAATCACGTGCTCATGTTTCTTGTCCATGAGCTGATCCAGGCTTTATGGCCAGGAAAATTCCCTCTGTTGCTGATTATGCTCAGATGCTTTTTTAGTATTCTTGAAATGTGTCTGCAAATAGTAAAAGCACATTCTGAGGAAAGCTGCAAGTGCCTTTTTTGAATGTTCACACAGGTTTCGACAGGGCTTTTAGATTCTGCACGCCTCTTGCAAAATGCCGAAAGTTCCCTGTATTAGTATTCATGAATAAGCAAATACAAAAGGGCAACAAATGTCAACAAATCTGCATTACATCCAGCAGCGTGTGAGCAGCGCCTCTTCCCACTGCCCGTCTCCCAGCTCCCTGATGCTTTCATTACTGACCTTGGCACCTTCCCTCTCAATCGCTGGGGATCCTCTCGGTGATCCCTTGAATTTTACTTACAGTGAATGAAACAGTATTTCTGCTGACTCTTCCACTTCCCTCCCTCCAGAAGAGTGGCTGAGATGTTTTTCTTATGACCTCTGGTGGTAAAAGGGAGGTTCTACAAACCCATTATTTGCACTAAAAATGACCATAAGCAGGCAGACTTGTTTCCTATCAAAAACCAGGCTGTAGCTTAGCTGGGGGTGGGTTTTTACCAAGCACCAAATTTTCCTTAAGTACATCCTTACATGATATTGAGTTGATTGAACGAACGTAGTCATGTAAACAGTGTCATCGGCAGAGACACACTGGGGAATGTAAGGAGCTGTACTTACCTGCTTTTCAAGAGCTTTCTCTCCAGGAGTGTCCTTGTTCCATGATGTTTTATTTTATTACATCTCCTGCTCTAAAATAGTGTACTAAAAACAGATACACTTTTTTAGCATTTAAGACTTTGTTTATAACATTCAATTTATTTCTCATTTCATGAGCACTTTGCACCAGAGAAAAGTGTGATCCTGTTTACACCCATACAAACCTGTAGGCAGGGCAGAATCCAGCCAGATTTTGTTAAACTGATCTGCAGAACCGCAGTGAAATGCATACATATAAACAGTGCATTAACTAAGGATATATAAATATTAACTACATACTGCTGAGGGGGAAGTTGTGGAAAATGGAAATCAAGTAATATATACTAATTTGCATAAGAAAGGCAGTGCTGGCTACATGACAAGATATCTATGACCTACACTTTTCTTCAGACAATGGTCAGCTCAAAGCAACAACCAAACCATTTTCCTCTTTTGTACCATCCCTAGCTGCTGCCCCATCTCCTGCCCAGGCTCTAGAAGTGGGTTGTTGTGTCTGTGTTGTCCAGTGGATTAAGTCTCAAGGTTTATTTAAGGGCACAAAAAGGAACAGTTTTACCCCTGATCAAGCTGCCGTCTCCCCATGGGGCAGTTATCCCAGACCTTGCAGCAATAGGGTTGCTCCGTGATGGAGAAGGGGACGAAGTGAGGCTTCATCTCCCTCTCAGTCCTCAAGGTGCATGGAAAATCTCAGAGCAGGTTTTTTGCTAGAATCAAACCTTCTCCTAAACTGCACAGCAAAAATAAGGTGTCATTTCCCAGATTCTCAGCAGTGCAGCAAAACACTTCCCCTGTGAAGTTGGATGTGGGAAGAACAGAACTAATGAGACTGAAGAAAGGGGATGAACTGCAGGAGTGTACATTTCCCCTGCAGATCCTGCAAAGAAATTGGGTCACGGTGGTGAGTCTGACAGCAGGGCTTCACCCTGCCAAAGCATGTCAGCCTACTTTTAGCCCTGTGAATGTGTAGATCCCAGTAGTCTGTCCTTAGTTTTAAGCCCACTGACTTCACTGAGACCTTTCATTTGCTTAAATCTTGGCATTTCTCTGAGCTAGGTCAGCAAAAATGGCTTTTTGAAGTTCCCAGATTCTATTAATGAGGTTAGCTGTTTTTGAAGTAGCTTCTTCAAAAGTTACTTTACAAACCTTTATATTGTATTATCTATGCCCTGAGAAAGGCAACATCACTTTTAGTGCAATGTAGTATCAAAAGAAGTGTCTGTGCAGTGGCAGCCACAGGAAGAGACACACTTTCTTCTCTGAGAAGTCAGGGAATATGCAATTTATTACAGGGCTAAGAAGTTAAATTGCATTTGGGAAGAGTTTTATTATAGATAGCTGACAAAGTCTTCTCAAACAGATAAATATAAAGTCTCCACCACATTTCAGATATTTGGCTGAAGACAGTCCAATTCTGGTCACTTTGACAACTTGCTTGTACTATACATGTTGCAGCTTCAGCACCTTTACACTAGGTGCTGTGGACTCAGAGAAGGGGAGCTGCAGCCCCGATTCATGTCAGAAGGGTACATCCCACATCGTATCACTTCCCACCTGGAAGTGCCTGTCTCTGGCCTTCCAGGTACCACGAATAGAGATGATGATGACAATGAGATATTTACTAGGCACTTCAGTTACACACATGAAATTAAGGAGGACAGATCCAGACTGAAGAGTCTAGTTGGGAGAGAAGGAGAGTTGCAGAGGAGGAGAGTTCCTGGAGAGCTAAGAAAAAAGTTCCACTAAATGTGGGGGGGTGGGGGGGTGGGGTGGAAGATTTGAGAACTTGTCCAAGTGCACACATGCGGTCTGGGTGACAGCTAGGGATGAGTGCATGTCACCAGTGCCCCTGTCCTAGCTGTCTCAGAGAGGTGTGAAACAGGCAGCTGCAGTCTGACAGTTCTTCCCAGGATTTGCTGTAAGAAAGGAGGATGAAAAAAGGCATCAGAAGAGCAGAGACGCCTAGTCAAGTGCCTATCTTTCCACTGGCTAGCATTTCCAAAGCCAAGATATTCATGGTAGTGGAATTTTACTGCATTTGTGTCAGACCTCTGAGATCTTTTACAGCATCATTACTCTGCCAGAGTTTTGTCCCAGAGACTTCATCACAGGCTTTGTTTGTTTAAAGTATCAACCATGTCTCTGCAATAAGATGGAAGGCAGGTCCTTCTTCCTCCTGGGCACATGCCACAATGTCCCGCAAAGTGCAGGAGTGGGGTTTATCACCTCAGCTCCATGGGCACATTGCATGGTAGCCCAAGTGTGTTGCAACACCAATGGGAGACCTTCAGGACCACGGCCCATACCATGACTGTTGTCACAGACCTGATAACTTAGACCATCCATGAACCTAAGTCCCTCCCTGACAGGGCATTTCCAAAGGCTGAAAGGTCTGAGATCTGAGAGATCAGAGGCCAGACTCTGGTCAAAGAAAACTTACCCATTCCTGCCCCACCCCAGTGCTGACAGTGCTGACATTGCTTCCACACAATGCCACAGGACCCAACTGCCACTGCTGTGTGGCTGCTCCTTCGGCAGTTGCCCTCACATTGGCAGCAAGGAGGAGCAGGCAGGGCGACAGGGCCACTGCAATGGCATCTGCCATGCTCTTCCATCAGTGCCATGATGACACTGTGCCATGGGGAGGATTTAGTCTCATTTTTTGGTTTATGGCTAACTGAGAGCAGCAGAAAGAGACAAGAAGCCCTGCAGTTGCTCACACACCTCCAAACTGTTTTCCAGCTGGACAGAAGGGCCAGAGAAAGAATTTTCATTTTATAATATGAAATACTTATTTTGTCCTGAAACAAAAGCATTCAGGTTCCTTCTTGAACTTCAAGCATTCAAGATGTTTTGAAGGGGAGAGTTTCAAAAACTCCACCCAAAGATGAACAATATAGTGAAATGAAAGTACAGGAAATCCTTTGGTATTGTTGAGTTCAAATCTGACACCTGAAAAGAGTTTTAGTGGTGAGGAAAGGAGCAGAAGGAGGGAGAAAAAGCCTGTTTTCCATCTTCACATGCAATATGGGAGGCACATGAAAATGCTCAACCCTAAAAACTATCAGCAAGTGTTAGTTGTTCACCAGACAGTGAGAGGAATGGAACAAATTTTAGCAAGGAGCAGCCAAAATCCTTGTTCCAGGCTGAAGGCCATGAGGAAAGACAGAAACAAGCAGCAAACTAATTGACCAGTGTGTGTGCCCAGACCATGCTACAGCCCTCACAATGCCTCCTCCAATTCTAACACCATTTCAGCATGGGAAACAGAAAAGGGAGCATGAGAGAGACAGGGGTGAAAAGACAAGGGCAAAGAAAAGAAGGGGGAGAGCAGCATGCCTCTCCTAGCAGAAACCAGCTTTCCTCTTCTCTATATGCTTTTTCTATCTTAATGTACAAAGCTTGCGGCCGGTCGATTAGATCACTCTCTCCCCCTTGCCATTTGTATGTCACTTCTCTGCTTATCTTAGATCTTCCCCAGGGCTGGGAGTATATCTTCATGTACATGGTCTAGCTGCACTGCAACACAGAGGTTAAGAAAAATAGGAAAGCGCTCACAGAGACAAAACAGCACAAACAGATGGGTGGGTTTTTTTTGGTGAACAATGGAAAAAAATAAATGTCTGAACTTGTTACATTTAATTGCATAAACGTATTGAAAGTCTGCTGCCCTCTGTACTCTCATTATTCTCGTGCACTTATTTCCCTAACCTCACTTACCCTGCACAGCTAAGTCTGGTGCCCTTTTACTGGAAATAAGCCCTGCCCCTGTCAGTGTTGAGGAAGATCACTGTAATGCTTGCTGTAGGGGAAAGAGAAAGGAAAACTGGTGCCTGATGTGCTAGCTGACAGTAAAACTCAAGGGTCATAGGAAGCTACAAATCTGCCAGAGATGATTAATTCAGTGGAGAAGGTGGAAGCCTAAAAGTTTTTCTGTTTCCTTTGTACTGTCAAATTTCTTTTTACTTGATGCAAGGGACAACACAGGATTTTCATGTCTGAAATGAGAGGTCCCAGGGTACAGGAGACACTGGGATACTGGGCCTTTGCAGGGTGGCATGCCACCAATGAGGACCTATTTGAGCATGGGTGACACATGCCTCATATGTCATGCCTCTGTTCCATCCTGTGACACGGCGTGTTGGGTGATGTTAGATGCAGCCTTTTGGCTGATCAGACAGCAACCCTCTCCAACAGGGTGTGCTGCTACCTCCTCATCTCCTAATTCATGGCTTTACCTCCGTCTTTAGAGCAGCACAAAGATGAGTTGTGTGAGACCTGACTGTGTGAACAAGGGTGGAGAATTACTGCAAATATAAGTGAATCTGCAAGAAGGAAATCTTAAGAATCCCACAGTCCCTGGGATTTCTCAGTAGCAGCATTTGTTAAGAAGGAATCCTACACATTTGGACCAAAATGCGTTCTTAGTTGCTATCCCCCTTCTGGGAATGGATTAGCCTCCATCACACTGGATGCACCACCTGGCTACCCCTCATCTTCCCACCTTGTATCCTCTCCATTACACAGCTCAAAAAATACAGACATCTCCCTTTCACTATCAAGACCTTATGTAGCCCTGTCTTTGATCTTCTGATCTTCCCTTCCCATTTCCTTATCCTGATACATCGCCAGCATCCTTTCACTCTGCATTTCCCACTCTCTGCTGCTCTCCCTTTTGCAGCTCTCCATGCATGAAATAACCTCCAGAGAAAGCTTTTTACAATCTCATCCTCTCCCATCAGGAAGCTCTCGTATGTCATGGACCTGACAAGTAGTGCAAGTAATATGGTAGTAATAATACACTACATCTTCAAGATGTCCATGATGGACATATATATAGATATGAATGCAGGAGAGCTGTCAAGAGGATGTAACCAGAGGGACACGGGACATTCTTCTTCCTCCTCCTCTCTTCATCCATTTCCCTCTGGTTTCTGCATTGCTTCATCATTTTGTCAGACAACTCTTTTAACCAGGGACTCTATTTCTGTCACTGGAGAGTACTTAAAATGAAAATAATAACAGATGAAAAAGCAAATGAGGAGGAGTTCCAAGATTTGCTCTTTCCACATGTTACTGCAGAAGTTATTGAGTAACTGGTGAGAAACTGGGATGCAGAGTGGCTTGTCTACAGCTCTGGTGTCTCTGGTGGCAGGGAAGGAGCAGGGAAATATTGCAGCTGGATCTTAAACCTCCTCTCTTGCAGATTTGAGTCCTCCACAGAAAAGATCTTCACTCCAACTTCTTCCAATTCCTGTCTGAAACTTCACGGCCAGTTAGCTTAGACCCTCATCTTCCCAAATCCCATCTATTAGACATGACACTTTTAAGAAAATATAACGTGGACAGCCTCTCTGGACACCAAGACGTAAAGATAAGACCCTCGGCAAATAGAAAATGCAGCACGGGGTGTTTCCACTGCAAAGCTCAATCTTGTCCTGCCATGGCACTAACAGGCCAAGATGTCAGTTTATAACCTGCTGCTCATTTTCTGCTTGCAAGAAATTTAGTAATGTCTCTTCAGAAGCAGAGAGAGCCCTAAAGCAGGGCTTGTTCTGGGTTGGCCTTCTAGGAACAGGTTTTTTATTCCTCCTTTTTTATCTTCCTTTTTTTTATTCCTGGTTTTGTTTTTGGTTTGGGTTTGTTTGGGGTTTTTTGTTTGTTTGTTTATTTTTGGGGTTTAATTACAGTGCAAAAAAAACCCCAAACAAACAAAAAACCTCAACACCCCACCCAAAAAAAGGGCAGCACTACAGAGGAACCTGTCAGTAGACCATGGATTTACAGCTGAATAGGCCAGTTTGGTGTGAAATCTGGATGCAGCTTTAGAACACGGGCCACAGCAAAAAGTGTATTTATAATTTTTTGTCATCAGTCCTACAATACACTAGATCTGATGGCATCCACGACACTTCTTTACAATGAAAAAGCAATTATACTTTGGGCCTGAGGATACAGTAATATATGACAAAATTAATAAACTCTGCAGCATATAGGAATTCCATCTGGCATAGAAGTGGTAGATGCTGTTTAGGTGCATTTTCCTATAGTTTTCACACTCCTAATTCTCTCCAGAGTGTTTTTGTAAGTGTTACAGTGAGGTAAGCAATAGAGCCATCTCACATGAATTAGACTGGTCTCGTCTGCAGCAAAATTACACCAGCAACAAATGTGACTTGTTGGACCATATCTAATATAACTTTGTTTTAAGAAAACCTTGATTCCCCTCCTTATCCCAGGACAAACAAGAATAAAAAAAGTGAAAAAAGTGTATTTTCTGCCATTGAAGTAAAATCAATTATTATTCTGGTTCCTTCTTCTCTGCTGCCCTTTACTCACTTCAGACTGACTGTTACAGAT
>NW_020799091.1:66198446-66208026 GCF_003259725.1 Athene cunicularia
CCCACCCCCAAACCCGTTATCTTTGTTATCTGGTAAGGTAAAATGCTCTATGTGCATCTTTCAGACTCGATTTTCTTTTAATATCTTTAAGACCTGAAGAACAAATTAAGTTTTTGTTCATTTTTCTTATAATTTTCAGTGCATTCACAAATACACTGATCTAATAGAAGACAACATTCTCAAACAAGAATCTCAATTAGTGCAAACCCAACAGTGATCCAGATGTCACAAAACAAATCTCTTGAAGGGCTGGGAATACAGGTCTCACAATTTTTAGGCCCATAAGCTATATCTATACTTAATGCAAACTGGAAAAGCGACTGACTGCAGCTTGGAAGCCAAGGGGCAGGGCATGATTCATATCCAGGCTAAACTCCATGGCCTCTCCTTCTCCCTTTTAAAAAATCCCCAGTGTGGCAATGTCCAGACTCACGCTGAGATGGTCCCTTCTCATCCTAACCTCTCAGCTGCATCCAGGCACTGTGTTGGAGACTGCTGGTTGACTGACCAAACCTGTTTAGGGAAAACACTACTGATAAGCTGCACAGACACATGGAGAAATAGCACTCAAACTCATGGCCTGGCCCTGTTTCATTTACCAGTGCTAACGTGCCCATATTGAATTTGTTCCCTAGAAAAAGCTTTTTCTTGTCCTTACTTTTCCTTGACAAGCTCACAGAGCATTTCGCTGTGCATCTAAAGCAAGAGGCTCATGTCCCACTCTGTCCAGCAGAGCCTGCAGAAAGTGCTATATTAAGAAACACATCTGTGCAACATGAAATCCTGCAGGACATTACTCGCACCTTCTCCAAACTGTCTAAGGAAACATTCTCCTGCACACGAGGCTGTGCTCTCTGAAAGATCCAACAGCAGCATTCTTTGAACATAAACTCTGTCTGAGACACACCATTTGACCAGTATGCAAGACACAAGCCGCCACTTGTATGCAAACAGACACAAACAGAGGCACATTCTCAAAATGTTGTTCATAACAGAAGTGGCTGAAGAAATGATGCCGTTCCTTCTGCCCCTTCTTCCCTGCATGCATTCCTAAGCCAGGGTGCTGGTCTGCCAGTCTGCCTTGGGCAAAAGAGCTGTCAGATGTGAGGCACACAGAACTGTCTTATGCTTTTGCTTTTGAGTGAATATAAACATGGTAACAACAGTACTTTATAATGGACAATCAGTCTGCAAATAATTTCAACATGCTGGTCATAAAAAGCTTCAGGAATCTGGATGTGCATTGAGGTAGGAAAATAAACACCTGGGAAGTGACCTCTGATGAAGTGCATCAAAACCTTGGATCCAAACCTCTCTGAATCTTTGACTGTGAATTGTTGTGCATGGGCTGGCTTCTGGTGCCTCTTTTCTCCTGACTCTACAAACTGACAAATTCAGTGTTCTTCAAAGCAGAAGAAACTTCTGTGACTGACAAGTTTGACCTCTTCCACTCTGATGGCCACAGAGTTTCACCATACAAAACATGCCCAGGGGAAATTCTGTGTTGCTATTTGTAGGTATCCATGCAGGGAAGATCTGGTGTGTCATTTCTTGCACAAAGTTTCAGCTGGGATGAGAAGAATTTGGCACTTTGTGCCTCTGTAATTTCAAGGTTAAATACCTTTCCTGAGTGCTAACAACAAATCTGCATGCATTTAGCTTTGAATTCACAAAGACTGTGTGTAAACCTTTCTCCTGGGAAGGAAAGAGGTATACTTGTGATACCAGGTGCTTGCCCGTCCATAGCAGGGATCAGCTGGAGCTCACCACAGCCTTGCAGGCACACGTTTCCTTCTGTGGAAAATACTGGTGGAGGAGGAAGGGCTAGTGGATTCCTGGTCACAAATGAGGGCTTATGGGTTTGAGACCCTCTACAAGACTTCCTAATCAAGACAAAGCTAAAGTGACTTGGGCTTATGCAGTATGCTACAGTGTAATCGAGGAGCCTGAAGTGGTGAGGGTTTTGGTGGGTTAGTCTGTATCAGTTAGGTACCTTAATGAAACAAAGTTTCCCCCTGCTTTCTGGTTTCTAGGAAAGAAAGCTCAGGAGTCTGAGCTCAAAGGGTTTTTCAGAGTGCCTCATGTCCCTGTGACTAGGGAACAGAAAATAGGACCAGGTCATACGCTGCATTTGCTCTGCAGTTTGGATGCAGCTCTTCCTATAATTTCCAGTTCATTCATTTATTACTTACCATGATTGATTCTGTTCAGTCGTGCAAAAATAACTGAATATAAACGGATTATTTTTCTGGTTTATATGCTGTCTAATATGTAAGAAATGTCTTTACCTTTCTGAAAGCTTAACAGGCACAGAGCATTGTTTATTAAAGCAGAGAGGAAGATAATGTTAGATTGAATGTGGAATGTGTCTAGGAAAAAAAGATTGAGTTCTCCATTTATGAAAACTGAAGTCCTAGAATTGATATTATTCATCTCATCTGAATAATTAAGCAGTAATGACCATGGCATAGGCTATTCCAGGCAATTAATGATCAGCTCTAGGGGTTGATGGCCTGTGAGGAAGCTAAGGGACATTAACCTCTGCTGGCTATTAGTCATTCAAATATTGCCATGTGCTGACTCTATTGCAGATTCCTCGCATTTTTAAAATATAGATGTTAAAAGTTGCACTAAAAGCATCGACAGTGTAATGAGTGTGAGGCAGGCATCTCTGCAAAAATAACAAGCAGCAGGGTCAGTGCTGTGATGGCTCAAAGACCTCCTAAGGATGTCTTGACTTCTGTTTGAGTCTTGGTGGCCAATGGAAGAAGGGTGAGGAGGCATCTCCTTGTGCTTCCAGTTCTCCTGGATCCAAGGGGCTCCCCTTTCTGGGGACCACTTTATGCACGCCCACCAGCATGAAGTACTCCGAGAAGAAACTAGAAGGGGAACCTTGCATGTTTTCCTTTACCTGTGCATAAGTTTCAGTCCTTTAGAAAAGAAAGAAATAGGAGGAGGATGGAAGATACTTGGGAGGTTTGTATATATGTGTATATATGTGTATACATTGGTATGCAAATATGAAAGAATGTATTTGACACCAAAAAAGCAAAGTGTTTGAATATTTTTTTTGGTAAAGAGTACTTGTGAGGGACATTTATTTGGGCCTTTCTTTTCATGAGAGGTGATTAACAGAAAAGACCTGATTTGCTTTTCTCTCGCCCTGCTCAGACTCTTCCTTTTGCAGCCTGCTAAACTGCCCCTAGGCTGGTCACAGCAGAGATTATGGCCAGAACAAAGAGGAAATGGAGCTTCAAGATGCAGTTGAATAGTTTTGTCCCCAACACCATTTCAAACCACAAACCCAGATGTTAGACAGAGACTAACTGTTACAGCACGTTAGACAGAGACTAACTTTTATAGCACAAATGTGTAAAAAGCCACAGGTCCCCAAATCTGTAACAGTCAGTCTGAAGTGAGTAAAGGGCAGCAGAGAAGAAGGAACCAGAATAATAATTGATTTTACTTCAATGGCAGAAAATACACTTTTTTCACTTTTTTTATTCTTGTTTGTCCTGGGATAAGGAGGGGAATCAAGGTTTTCTTAAAACAAAGTTATATTAGATATGGTCCAACAAGTCACATTTGTTGCTGGTGTAATTTTGCTGCAGACGAGACCAGTCTAATTCATGTGAGATGGCTCTATTGCTTACCTCACTGTAACACTTACAAAAACACTCTGGAGAGAATTAGGAGTGTGAAAACTATAGGAAAATGCACCTAAACAGCATCTACCACTTCTATGCCAGATGGAATTCCTATATGCTGCAGAGTTTATTAATTTTGTCATATATTACTGTATCCTCAGGCCCAAAGTATAATTGCTTTTTCATTGTAAAGAAGTGTCGTGGATGCCATCAGATCTAGTGTATTGTAGGACTGATGACAAAAAATTATAAATACACTTTTTGCTGTGGCCCGTGTTCTAAAGCTGCATCCAGATTCCACACCAAACTGGCCTATTCAGCTGTAAATCCATGGTCTACTGACAGGTTCCTCTGTAGTGCTGCCCTTTTTTTGGGTGGGGTGTTGAGGTTTTTTGTTTGTTTGGGTTTTTTTTGCATTGTAATTAAAAAACCCCAAAAATAAACAAACAAACAAAAAACCCCAAACAAACCCAAACCAAAAACCAAACCAGGAATAAAAAAAAGGAAGATAAAAAAGGAGGAATAAAAAACCTGTTCCTAGAAGGCCAACCCAGAACAAGCCCTGCTTTAGGGCTCTCTCTGCTTCTGAAGAGACATTACTAAATTTCTTGCAAGCAGAAAATGAGCAGCAGGTTATAAACTGACATCTTGGCCTGTTAGTGCCATGGCAGGACAAGATTGAGCTTTGCAGTGGAAACACCCCGTGCTGCATTTTCTATTTGCCGAGGGTCTTATCTTTACGTCTTGGTGTCCAGAGAGGCTGTCCACGTTATATTTTCTTAAAAGTGTCATGTCTAATAGATGGGATTTGGGAAGATGAGGGTCTAAGCTAACTGGCCGTGAAGTTTCAGACAGGAACATCTGGAAGGAGTAGGACATGGAAAGTCAATCTGACCTTACCAACCCTGTGAAGTCAACTGCCCTGTCCATCTCTGGTTTAATTAAGGCTGGGAAAATATGCTTGCCTCAGCCCAAATCTTCTCTCCCTTTGGTACTTACTGCTGTGATGAGTGCAATGAAAACCCTCAAGCTATTTTGTTCCCACGTTTAAAATAAAAGCTTACTTTTAATGGGTAATAATTTTGCAGCTGGTTGAGTTTCCCTGACAATTAGATTTATCCTCCTTAGAGTTTTTTGTACTAATCATATTTTCATAGTCTACAGTTTGATAGCCTAAGCGTTCAGAGCAGCTTCTCCTGGCCAAGCTACCTTTGGGTCTACAAACTAATTCCTGAGAATAAATCACCTCAGCCTTCAACCTTTCCTTTCTTGTTCTTCATTTTATAGTAAAGTTAAAACACTCAAAGCATTCATATAGTTTCCTCATTTACTATTACAAGGAATTAATATCAGATTCATTTAGAAAAAGATGCAGTTGATGCCTTTTACACAAGAGGGCAGATGTGCTTCTCCTTTCATCATCATCAGTCCCCTATTCTACATTTTTCACTGATAATTTCTGCCTTCAGCCAGGCATCTGGGGCTGGATGTCACAGAAAAAGCATGGCTGTGAGGCAGGGTTTTAGTCTGATAGACAATACCATCTAGGGATGGTCTGAAGGCCTTTTATGCTGCTAAAGTAATACCTATGGAAGTATAAACATCCAGTTAGAACTTTGGGTTTGCAAGCCAAAAAACCACAGACTTTCAAACCTAAGAAGAGACAGGGTTTACACCTGACTTCTTTGTCATCTCTCACACCCTCTTTCCTCCCTTTCCCCTGGTACAATGTTGGAAGCTCAGACACCAGGTACCAGTTTCCACCCCTCTCTGCTGGCTGAGTATGAAGATTTCATTTCAAAACCTGTTGATGGGTAGGAAATATCCCCAGCCTGAAGGTAGGCTGGGGACTCTGTGGCTCCAGTGTGTTGCATGATGTGGAACCAAAACCCTGGTTTGGGTGACTTGCTATTCCCTCAGCCCCACTTCCCTGGCACATGGTTGCTCAGTGCTGGCAGGTTTAAACCTGAATTTAACCTCCCTGAGAGGAAAAAACACCTTGTCTGAACCCAGTTTGTTTCCTAGCCCCTTGCTGAGCTTGCTCTGGGTACCAAAAATAGAGAGACCCAAGAGACCCAGAGTGTGGGTTTCATTCACAGATAATCTTTCTGCCCCAGGGAAGAAGAAGGACTTCCCTAAATTCCCGGAGTTAATTCATGGCCAGCACTGTGCTTCCCAGGGGAGCTGGCCACTGCCTCTTAATTCCCCAGGGAAGCACTGCACCCTTTCTCTTTGGCTCATAAAACACTGCCAGCTCTTCTGGTCACAGCACTGTGGAGGAGCCAAGGAAATTTCTGTAAAACTTTCCCAAGGGATGTAAGCAACTCAGCAGGGATGGATGAAGTATGGTCCTTCTCCCATAAAGTCTCGATTTAACTTAAAGAAACAAACAAACAAAAAATATCAGGGCCTTATATAATGATACGAAGTCATATGACTATATTTTCTCCACTAAGCCATCCAAAAACCAAAACGAAGTTGTAAATTTTGAAGAGCACCAAAAGGCTTATTTTTTAAAAGAGAAAAAACACTCCATAGCAAAGATTTTTCTTGTAGCACATAGAATCTTTGCCGGGGGCGGGGTGTGGGGGTGGATGGGGTGGGGGCAAAATGAACGTGATGTTTGCCTTCCAAATACCCTTGGAGAAAGGCTGAGGCAAGTGAATGGGAGAGCAAACCCAGGCTTTTTAAGAGAAGAGCAAAGGTCAGAAAAGCTCACCTTTAAAAAGTGAAACCAGGAAAAAAAAGAAAACTGGTCATAGTTTATCTGGATGCTTTTCCCTCGTATTTTTCAGTGTCTCTTGACTCTGTCACATCCCTTATATTTTATGTACGGTGGCAGAATATTGCTGTCACCAGTGTCACTTGTTAACTGTCCAACTAAAGGCCACCTGTTGGAGGCCATCTCAGAGCTCAGTGCCAGCTTTGAAATAAACAGGGATATGGTTAAAGCCGCTCATGTCAGACGTAATTAGAAATCTACTGGGATATTGCTGGAAGAGCCTCTGGATCTTTCCAAAATGCTGGGTTGCTGATGATCAAATGCGTTTGCTGTTCCATTTTAGCAATCAATGAATCTGTGCTTGTGGAAAGGCTGCTGAACTATTTCTCACATCAATCATAATTAGAGAAGTGCTAATCATGTTAAAGAGTTGTTAATCATACATTAAATTAAATGAATGACACATGCTCTCATACAGTGCGTTCACCAAATGGCAAGCCCATCTTAGACACTCTCCCTTGCTCTCTACAGTATGCCTGTTTGGACTACAAGTATATAATAATTTATGCTTTTAATTAGATTATTGCAGTGCATAAAGTAAGTAGCACTCCTATAATTTACTAGTCATATTTTTTTTTTTTTTTTACAGAGACCTCTGCACAATCTAAACACTAATAGATCTACCTTATCAATATATTCCACAGTGCTGCTGACAAATTGTTCTAATGGCTCACACCCATTCATTTGGGAGGAAAAAAGGAGGATTGTGCGCATGTGTCTTCTGAACAAGCTAGCGGTGGAAGACAGCTAATCAGTTGTGTTAAACTCAGGTTTGCATTGCTTTAGCTTGGTCAGGACAGGGAATACGTGCCAATAGGTACAGAAGCTGCATATCCAAAGATTTTCTCAGAGCTGGCTAAAAAATGCCTCTTCTGCAATCGAGAGAGCTTTGGCCAAAGTATCACTTGTTAATAGTGAAAGTGGGAACATACATGTGTGAGAGTCTATACATCTATGTATATTCATATAAAAGTGAATGTAGGGAATGTAAAGACAAATTAGAAAATATATAACTGTGTACCAAAACAAGAGAAAATACAAGTACGCTGGCTGTCTGGTTGGAAGAGCACCTAGGGCTATTTACCTGTCCTTATCAGCTCTCCTCAGCATTTGTTTTTGTGCACTGCTGTTGCTGTGCTACCTGCCTCTTTGCTCAATAGCAGTACAGCCTATCTCCTACCAGGGTCATGGACTGTTAGAGGAATTTTAATTCTACCAGGAGAAAAGTATTTGCTGTGATATCAGTTAATTGATAGAGGGAGATGGCAAACTATTTAAGATGATAATTCAGTGACCATTTATAATATTGGTAGCAAAAAGGCAAGATGGCCTATTCTGATACTAATTTTGTAGAGGTCTTGGAGCACCATGCAAATCCCAGAAGTGTGGGAACATGCTGATTCTGTGTCAGCAGCAGACTAGCTCTCGCTATTGAGCCTGATACTAAACATTAGCAAGTAAAAAATAATAAAAGGCCTTGAAAATGAAAGAAGGAGCAAAGGCAGAGCATTTAATTAATGTTGATCTACATAGCTTTACAGAAAATTGATCTGTCCATAAATACTGATTTCCTTTTTTCATGAGATTACAAGTTTGTGTGTTAAAGGAGCTTGACAGCAGAAGATGTATGCTTAGATTCTCCTTAAAGAGATCCTACACGACACTGGGGCTAGTGCTATCAATATCACACACTAAATGCCCTAAAGTGTCTGTATGACAGACATCAAAAATTGTTTATTCAAGGGTATTCATAAATGTTCATTTCTAGTCATGTTCCACGGGGAGTTCATCACTCCAAAATGGGAAACATACATAAAATGATTTCTAGTAGTAGGTATAGAGGATGAAGAAAGGTACAGTGTTGAGGAAAGGCTGGCGATCCAGAATGACCTTAATCACTCATGGAAGCTGGGCTTCAATGTCTACCTCCAGCCTAGGGCATCCATGAGCACTTCTGGGTGTACCCTCCATCAGAGGTGGTGTCAGAGCCAAAATGTGCTTTGATACAGCTGCCAAGTGGGGATCATGTCTCAAAGGACCACATATGGAAAAGAGCTGGGCCATCCTTGCAGGGTGGGGAGCCATATCCTCAGAAATATCACTTCCCTACATCAGCTGGAGAGGTGGCAGCATATAAGGATCAGCACAGTCACCCAGGGGAGCGGCAGAAGCCGAGAACCTGGGTATATAATCAGAGAAGCAGTGAGGTTGTCGACATTGATACTAGCATGTAATTCTGGTGTCGCCATTTTCAAAAGGGCTTGAAAGGCTACAGAGACTGCAGCAAAAAGCCACCAGAAGGAATTGAAGTCTGGAAAAACTGCTGTGTACTCAGAGACAGGAAGAATGTGTTAATTCTTCAGAAACAGACTGAAGAGAGATTGAGTTTCTGTGTGTAATTTCCTGTGTGAGGAGGGGAAAAAAAAAAAAAAAAAGTCTTAATATCAGGAAGTTAAATCCAAATATATTCAAACCAGAAACAGTGACAGACGTTTTCAGCTGTGAGGCTGTTAGTTGCTGGAACAGGTTACAAAGGAAAATGCTACATTTGCCATCATCAGATGTCTTTTCTTTTCTTTTCTTTTCTTTTCTTTTCTTTTCTTTTCTTTTCTTTTCTTTTCTTTTCTTTTCTTTTCTTTTCTTTTCTTTTCTTTTCTTTTCTTTTCTTTTCTTTTCTTTTCTTTTCTTTTCTTTTCTTTTCTTTTCTTTTCTTTTCTTTTCTTTTCTTTTCTTTTCTTTTCTTTTCTTTTCTTTTCTTTTCTTTTCTTTTCTTTTCTTTTCTTTTCTTTTCTTTTCTTTTCTTTTCTTTTCTTTTCTTTTCTTTTCTTTTCTTTTCTTTTCTTTTCTTTTCTTTTCTTTTCTTTTCTTTTCTTTTCTTTTCTTTTCTTTTCTTTTCTTTTCTTTTCTTTTCTTTTCTTTTCTTTTCTTTTCTTTTCTTTTCTTTTCTTTTCTTTTCTTTTCTTTTCTTTTCTTTTCTTTTCTTTTCTTTTCTTTTCTTTTCTTTTCTTTTCTTTTCTTTTCTTTTCTTTTCTTTTCTTTTCTTTTCTTTTCTTTTCTTTTCTTTTCTTTTCTTTTCTTTTCTTTTCTTTTCTTTTCTTTTCTTTTCTTTTCTTTTCTTTTCTTTTCTTTTCTTTTCTTTTCTTTTCTTTTC
>NW_020799091.1:66208076-66307966 GCF_003259725.1 Athene cunicularia
CCCCCTCCCCCTTCCTCTTCCCCTTCCCCTTCCCCTTCCCCTTCCCCTACTCTTCCCCTTCCCTGCCTTGCATTTTCCAGAAAGATACAGCACTATGGCCTTTGTTATGAACAGATGAGAGAGGTGGTTAGATTTTAAAGTCTGTGTGTTATTAAGAAGTTACCTCTACACATTAGGATGGAATAGAGGATACAGTCCTGTGAAGACAGTACAAGTCGCAGCTGTGTAGTCAGGTCTGTTAAATGTCACACTGAAGCATCTACTCCTGAGCCTCTGAGACTGACAGTTAATTTTAAAAATGAACTGGATTTCTTCCTGCATGGTGGCAGTGTTATAGCAGCTAGAATAAGGTTGCTTATACAACTGAATAAGACCTGGGCATGGATGTGGAGGGAAGGTGTTGGCTGGAAGAACATGTGCTGGATATGTGTTTAGACATCCCAGATAGCACTTTCCAGTGTGAAACAGATACACATGCCCATCCAGCATCGCACTCTTACCTGTTTACTTTAATGCTGCTGGAACCTAAACACACTCCTGCTTCCCTCCAGTTGCCATGTAACAGCCCTGTCTGTTGTCACAACCCAACTCTCACACTACACCAAGACTTCTTGGTTGTTTTGAACTGCTCTTGTCTGTTTTTCTCTCTCCTCTATCAAAGGTTAAGTTTCAAGTGACTTAGTATGCTCTTTCTGGGAAAAGTAGACTTTCTTAAATAGAATAATTTCTTTGAGTGTTTTTACCTCAAAGTTGCAAATGTTAAAAAAAAAAAATGTTGGAAAAAAAAAGTTGCAACCTAAAGTGACTATTTTCTGTTTGCACAGTTGATTTCATGCACACTAGGGAGCATTTCAGACTCTCTGTGTTTAACTGCTAATAGGATTTGCAGCTATGTTTGTGAATTCCAGATACCCCATTTACTTCACCGAGCTTCAAGTTTATACACTCTGAAGAACTAGAATGAAATATTAGCACCATACAGCTAAACAGAGAGAGTTTGTACAGTATCCTGCACTATGTTTTTCTCCATTTTCCACTGGAAAAAGGACAAAGGCACAATGGGGCTAAAATAAATCTATAGCAAAGTATGGGCTTTAGAAAACATTTTCTTTACTTCCAAAATACGCTGACTCTCATATAATTTATGTGGAGCATGCAGTTGATTTAGAGAAGACCTTAAAATGACCCATTAATCCAAATTCAGTTGGAAACTGGAATAGCTGTAACTGATTTGTTTTCACAACAGCAGTACACAGAAATCATAAGAACAGACTGAGAAGATAACATGGGTAAATTGTAGATGTTTTCCCACAGGATCTTCAGCCAGTTACAAACACTTTTGTAGTTTTCAAAGAGATACAGCAAAGATAAAAAAATATAATTCAAGTATTTTCCTTGCCTACTTTATGTGAACGAAACTATTGCTTACTCTTTTTTTTTTTTTTTGTGATTTAAATGATCATTTCACTTTATTTTTCCCCTTTTTTATATTCCCCTCCATGTGTTTATATTTCTAGCCCATCCCTTAGTTCCCACACATCAGCACATTGCCTACTTATTAGGATTTACAGCATAAGATTCAGTTTAAACCAGAAAAGAACTGAACTCTAATTGGACCAGTCCTAAAGCAGAAAATGGGGATAAAGCAGTTATTAACTTGAAATTTGTAGGCCTTGACCTAAGTTAATAAATAAATATTTGTTTTTATACCAGAGTTGGTTTTTAATCCCCTAAATATTTGTTCATACTAGCTATCAGTTCCAGAAACATCTGCAGCCTGGGGACTGCTGGAGCTGCTTGGTCTGCAGCTGCCAGACTTGGTACGAAACCAGAGGCAGGAGGCTGGGAAACTGTCCCTAAAGGTGGCCATGACATATATGGAGCTATCACTTTGTCCCTTCCTGGAGGACATGCACAACCTTCATACCATATTTTGTGGGTACACACATGCTCTGCAGTGCCCAAGAGGAGCACCTCTCTGTGCAGCCCCTCTCAGCTGACTCAGAATAACAACAGTCCAGATGACAGCCTTGGAATGATGGCAAGCCACAAATTATCTGGATGTGCCAACAGGGAAAAGCAAGTCTGTCTCATGGCATGGGCAATCCTGTGCCCACACAACTGCCAGAGACCCTCTTGCTGATTCTCTTCCAGAAGTTTGTCCTTAGTCCTTGGTTTCCATCTTCATCTCTCCCCTCCAGTAGGATAATATGCCTGTGGTGGCCTGAACACCCTATTACCCTCATTCTGTGTAGGTGGCTCCAGTGGCTCACCCACACAGAAGGCCTCACATCTCTTCCTTTGTCTGAACTTGTATGACCTTTCTACCGCAGGTGGGGTTCTCTGTGCTTCCTGAGAAAGCCCACCATGAAAAGTGTAAGGAAGCACACAAGCCTTCAGTGTGATAAGCACATGAAGTTTACGGTCATCAACAGGGTTTTTAATTGTCATTTGCAATGTGAGCAGATCCACTTCTCATCACATGATTCGCTTGGATACAAAAGGCTAGTCTTGTCTGGGCTGGTCACATGGATGCTTCTGTATTTGTTTGCTGTGTTTTTCTTGTTATTCATAATTTATTTAGAACCAACCCCATTCAAAGTCAAAACAAAGACAGTATGTTCAGTCACTCAAATTATAGGCCATTCCCGAGGGCAATAACCGAAGACTACAAAAATTCATACAATGCCTTTAAAGAAGAAGGAAAAACAGCAATCTCATTATTTGGCAAGCAAGAGCTATGATTTTGTTGAGACTCGCTTAAAGGAAACATTATCAGATTTTGTTTTGTCCTCTCCCAAGGAATCTGTGCATAAGCATAAATTATTCAAGCATTCAGGATTTAGGATATGCCAGAGTAAAAATGTCCATCACTGTATTCTCTATTTGCATTATGTTCCTCAAAATAATCCTCCTGTGCTGGGCTGCCTAATGACCCACAAAATGTTGGCCCGCTGATTGCATGAAGTGACTTTCTATCTCATGAAAAGATGGTTCATGTCGGAGTTATGAACCACAGAAGTGCAGGCTAGGAAAACTGTTCAGAAAGCTCTGGGTTGAGACAGGAGACATCTGAATGTTTACAGCTGTTGAAAGACTCAGCAACAAGCTTCAGAAGAAACCACAGGACAGTGGTTACCTTAATAAAAATAAAGATGTTTTCCCTGGAGTTGTACTTGATGACTTGAAAGTGGTCTCTTCAGGCACAAGAGGATGATGCATACTGTTCATCAGCCAGCTGGTGCTCAGGTATGGCCTTCTGGTTGCTGAAATGAGCTATAGCATGAGGGGGAGGTAGGGAAGATTTGCCATGGAAATATTATAAATGCCTTATCCCAAGTAGTCTTCTTCAAACAGACTCCTTTTTTTTTTTTTTTTGCTTCTCACAATCTGCAGTCAAAAGTACACAGTTGCAGATCAAAAAGGTATTTCCTGCTAAATTATCATTCTTGCTGCTATACCTACAGCACAGCACATCTAAACTTAGCTAACTGTAGCCTCTTGCATTTTGTTTTAATTTATTGCTTAGACATACCATACCTTTCTTTCTTATGATCAATCTGATAGCCATTTTTGTATACTGGGAGAATACTGTGGGGGAGGATTCCTGTTCTTATACTCATTTCTACATATCTCTTTTCAGCCACATTTGGTCATATGCCATTATAGTCATCGTCATCGTCCCCCATCCCCATCCCCTGTCCCCCGTCCCCCCCCGAAAAAGTCTGTTTCTAAATAACAGCAAACATAGACAGACCTTGATTATGAATAGTTTTGTAACACTCTTCTTCAATGCTGTAGTTTTGGCCGTTTACATCAGTAGTAAAGAAGCCTTTTTCCCTGGGTACCTTTCCCAGGTGGATAACCTGAGGTAGTGTTGTGGGTGGATCAAACTCATCTTATTTCACAATGGCTAATGAGCAGCCATGGTATGGCAGAAATTTTTATGACCTCCACTTAGCTTAATCTGCAATCAGCTACCATTTCTTAAGTTAAATTGCTGACTAAAATTCACTCCTATGGACCATTTGAAAAACCTTAACATACCTTGTTCACTGTTGTCTTTACTTCTGGACTGTATGTTGACCTTTGTGTGAATTCCCTCTAATTTGTCAGTGAAGGTATAAAAATGAGCATCAAAAATAGTTAAGCAGAAAGCCCTAATCATACTTTTTATCCCTCATCAAAACCCAGTAAAAGCAGGAGAAAACAAATAATCTGATCCAGTAGTTCAGTAAAACCATCTTTATATAGAATGCTTTTTTTTTTTTTCCAAAGTACTAATTTAAATAACTTCTGTAGATGAAAAAACCTACATATCCTCCCTCATGAATTTAAAGAGAAAAGGCCGAGTAGTTCTCTCACTCGTTCCCATGACACAGCGAAGCTCTGCACAATGATCAAACTTTTACCATAAATCGCAGTCCATATGACCTTTTCATTTATTTATTTTTAATAGCTATCAAAACCAGAGGAGGCTTTGACACTATTGTGTGAAAGGGCAATGAGTAAGGGTCAAGTCCTTTTTTTTTTCTGAAGTGAAACAGGCTGGAAGTGGGTGTCTTCTGCACTCATAGAAGAGAACTGAATTTCAGGGTAGGTGTGTTTTTCACCCTGGCTAGTCTGATCAGAGATTTCAGTTCTGTTGATCAACATTGCCCGTGCTGCTGCCTGACCCATCTGGATCTGATCCTGTAACTATTAACGCTTCCTTACTCCAACAAACAATCATATCAAATTAATTACATCTCTCTTTCCTCTCTCTCCTTCTCTCTTCCCCCACTTGAATGAGAGATAGGATTCCTGTCTGGACTGGACTTAACATTTGCCAGTAAATGCTGTTAATCCCAGAGGCAGGGAAATCTTCCATCTCATTTTCTCTTCTGCCTGAAAATATCCCTCCTTTTTCTCCCCACCTCTCTCCTGAACACTTTCAGAGAGATAGATAACAGCCTCTCCTCTGGGACGACTGGGACTGACTGGGGCACCCAGCGGGAAGACACTCCCAGTCAATTTAGCAGGTCAGCCACAGCACAAGTATGAACTTGATAGAGGCATGATCTGATCTACCCACTCTCTTTTCTCCTCTGGACATCAGCACCTTGTTTTGCCTGCAGCATCTGAGTGACTAGCAAGGCTATGGAGATAAAATTATTGATCAGATGAGGTCTGAGAAAATCCAAGGATGAGATGGAGAAGCAAGCAAAAAAAGCTAGAACTGAGCATCCAGTGGACAACTGGAAACTAAAGCCCATATTTCTCCTTGGGTTTGTACAAATTTTCTACTTTTATATCCATGAAAGTGACTCACGACTCCCTCAGAACTGAGGTTCGGGGTGACGAGGCAAAACCTGGCAGACATCCTTCCCATGCTGTTCCTGCTCTTTCTCCCCTCCCATATGGCACTTTTCTTTAAAACACTAGAATCGATTCTGGGGAGAGTTTTGAAATGGCAACATAAAGGCAAAAATAGGAACTTCATTCCAAATGATTTTCCTATTTAATTTGATAGAGAGGAGTCTGACAGGTAAGGTTTTCAGGTTGCTGGACTTTGCAAAACTCTGAAAGACTTTTAAAGGAGAGAAGCTTGTTAGGTACATTGCTGCAAATGTCCTTCTGACCAGTCATACTGTGCATGTGTATCACCCACCAACCATTGAAGTTCCTTGATGATTTCCATATACATTGTTAGAAAGGTAATGCTCTCAAATTATTATTTTTTTTTCCTACGAGTCATGAAAATAAGCAACTAGCTAGAGAAAAGAAACCCTAGAAGTATGTAGGGTTGAGGTGGTCTCCTCATTAGACATCAGAGAATCCATACCAAACACCCCAAACAAAGAAAAGGTTTCAGTCTGCGCTTCTGCTTTATTTGATAATGTTGAATCTAATGCAGCCATAAACAACTACTTTTCTATTTTGAATTTCTATAAAGAATAGGACCTTGCTCATTTTTAATTGCTAAAAAATGTCTGCTTCTAGCTGTATCTGGTGTACATGCTGCACATATATTGGCTTTTTTTCAGATATATTATCTTATAGATAAGAAACCTCAAAATATCCCTATTTTACTTTGTCTGTATTTTAAATTTTCATAATGGTCTGAAAGGTACTAAGGGTTTTGTCAAACAAATGTAGAGTTGCTATTTGTTAGCTAAAAATCTGTTACCTCATGTTCACAAGGAAATGTTGTTCTGGTTTATATGAGTTTCTGGTCTCTGTCAGAGCTCCTAGGAACTATGTCAATGCAGATAAATAATAACTGAATCTAGTGCCAAATGGCATAGGTGCAAAAATAGTTTGTACCAGCTGAGTAGAAAATAGATGCTTCCCCCTCACTTTGCAAGGAAAATTTGATTTTCTGAAAAAAGAACAGAAACCTCTAGTTTATAGGTTTTTATTAAAAAATAAACAACAAAACAAACACAAAAAAGACCACCACCAAGAACAAATGTATTTTAGAAATGCCTCTGCAGTGACTCTTGAGAGCTGGTTATTAGCTCTCTCACATCGCCTTCCTTTCTGCACACAGCAGGCTCACTGGGCAAGCTGCGCCTGTAGCAGACCTTGCAACTCCGCTGCTGAGGAGTCGCATTCCCCGGGGAAGCAGTGAGGCAGGGCAGAAATCAAGCTGAGAGAGGAGAACCACTGAACCACAGCTTTCATAAGGTCCTAGGGTCAAGGTTTCAATTCATTTAAGTTGTTTTATCTATAAATTAAAAATTCATTTCAGTAAGAAAATATTTAATTGGGGAAAAAAAAATGTTACTTTTATTTTCACCAAAAATTATTCTGAAGGAAAATGTTGGACTAATCTAAGCAAATTTTGGACTAGCCTAATGTGAGTATATCAGTCCTGTAGGGATGGTCTGTGATTCCCAGGATCTGGGCAAAGAAAGCAAGAATCTACGCAGCCACAAAATTTAAAACTGAGTAATTTACTGCTGCAAGACTGCATGCCTCTCCTAGTTCTTAGTTTTGGTAGAGGATTATTGTGTGATGTTTCCGTTAGAAACTCTGATCTTTAAGAGAAAGATGGCTTGTGTTGGACTTTGATGGTGATGCCCATTTAACATTTTGTTCAATGGTTAATATATTTTCCTTCAAGCTCCAGATCCTGAAGACACAAGACTAAGAATCTCAAATTTCATTTTTAAAAACACCTTCAGACCTTGTGATAGAAAGTCTGCAAAGGTAACATCTATTCCTTCCCTTCCCATGCATATCCAACCTTTCCTTATACCACAAGCTCAAGTATCGGGAGACCATTAAGACAAGCTAGAGACACTGTTTTTAACCTCTAGTTTGTTGGAATCTGCCTCATTGTGTCTTTTTTGTAACACCTGGCATTGGCAATGATTAATGCTGCCAACATTTTTCTTGCCAGGAAAGATGTTTCTTTCTTCTCTGGTGTGCCAGCAAAGCCTGGAGACACCTCCTGCTCCAGAGCTGCCTTTCCTCCCTCACCTATGGGGAAAGAAGCTAAGAAGGAAGACAGAAGTCTCATGGGTCTTTCAGGAGTAGAGGGGCATTTCCAAGAGGAAGGAAGGAAAAGCATCAGTTTACAATTTTCTTGTGAGTCAAGAGCAATAGACAATGAGACAAAGAGCTCCAAACACCTTTCCCCTTTCTTTTCCACTCCTGTCAAAATGAAGATGCTGATAAACTCTCTTCTCTCCTCTGGCACAGCTCTATACCTCCACAAACTGCCCCAAGAAAGCCATAATCAGAGTAATTTGATTGACCTACAGCCTGCTCTAAGTTGATCCAGAAAATGAGGACTGCCAGGATGAGGCCAGCTGGGTTATCTCAGCAGTCCGTACCTAGGCTGTAGGTTAAGACACCTCACTTACATTACATCACCTCACTGATGCAATGACCTGGGTTAAGCTTAGCTCTACATGGGGCAGATCTCCACCTGCTTCTCATTTTTTGTTCTCCCTGTGAGATGATCTCCCTGGATCAGCTAGGATAGGGTTAAGTTTCCCCAGCAGGGGGAAGGGATCTCCAGCCAGGTTATTCATACCATGCTGATGTCAGGTTCAGCGTGGGAGCATGGGAACTTTGTGGCTTTGGTCACAGGAAAGCAGGTGCAGGCTGTCTGTAACCATTGTGGTATTTATATATCTTTTGTCTTGTTTACTGTTATTACTGTTTACTGTTGTTATCATTGCTACTGTTGTTGTTCAGATTGCTTATTACACTGTTGTATTAAATTTCTTATTTTAAACCGGGGTTTATGTCTCACTTCCAGCCTGACCGGCTGAGGGTGTGGGAGGGACAATGGCAACGTGGTCTCTGGTCCCGGCAGGGCCTAAACCAACACAGATGGGATGACCAAGAGAGGCATTTTTGGTTGGCCATTTGCAGCTGGCTGTTTTCCAGCTCCTTTTCACTTCGTGAACACAACAGAAGTGCCAGATCAGATTTGAGAATCTGGCCTATTATTTTTTCATTATTGTCCCAAGGATAGAAGAGTACCCTCTTCACTTGTCAGCAACTAATAGGTCACAAGTTGGCCAGTTTACCAAACATGAGAACAATTTGCCAACAGCAGGGACTTACACCCTAAAAGGAGAGAACATACTTTCAGCTGGCAGCCTCCTCGCCACCCTGAACAAAGGAGAGATATAGGGTATCAGTAGCTGCTTTTAAGTTGTCCTAAGTGCTAACTTGTTTCTGATTTTTAGGCTGTCTTTAAGTCTTGCTTGTCTATTGCTAACAACTGCTCAGTGAGCTAATACTTCTTAAGAGCTGCTATCAGTCACCCACACTGCCTGATCTGGAAAACAGACATGAAGTTTTTCGTAGCTCGATCCTTATCCAATGCATGGGTGGGAACCGGCCACCAATGATGAAGCGTGGAAGGATTAAAGCCAAGTTATTCTGCTGCCCATTGTCAGGCTTCAGCAGTCTTAAATGTGCTGAAAGGGCCTAGATTTATTTCATTTCAAATGACTGTGGTGCCAGCTGCATCCTATGTGAACATAGAGACAAAATTTCCTACCTAACCCTAATGGTATCTTAGTATATTCTAATTGCATATTCTTCCTTTCCTTGTATACAGCAGTTACAGACCTCAGAAAGAAATGCCAACATTAGACAAAGGGGGTTTAGAAGTTATACAGAGGTGAGGAGGAGGAGGAGAGAGAAGGCTTAGAATGAGAGGAGGGAGTCACACCCCCTTCCTCCTGCTGCTCACTGCTAACACTCCCCAGCCTCATGTCTCTGCAACCTTTCCCTTGGATCCCCTGATGCTTTGCAACGCTCTTCCACCGGAGAGATGCCTAGGATGGGAACTTGTAAGGCACTGAAATGTAGCCCTCAGCTGTGGTTCATGCTGGGAACAGCCCTTGGCCCTTGCATTGGGCCCTATAGCGCATTTTGACAGGGGAGCAGGGGCGGGCTTTGGCTGCCCAAAGTTATTGGAGTTATAACAGTAACACTATTCTTATTAAGGCAATGAACTGAATGTGGTTATTCAGGGTATTTGTGGGAAGATTCACCTGCCCTGATATAATGACCTGCAAGTTAGGGAGTTCATTCAGCTGTCAATGCAAAGGTGGCTCATGCGCTGTGGGGTGCCCTGGGGTACACCAGGCAGCCACAACAGCACGAGTCACCTCCAGCTCCTGTCTCCTCTTTCCTGCCCCGCACAGGTGTCTCAGAGAACCCAGGATATATCCAGTAGCACTAGGCAGCTCCCTGTGGACAAGTGCCTGGAGCCCTCAAGGGCTGAGACTAATATAGTCTCTTTTTCTAGGAATGAATAGGCTGCTCTAGAGGACAATTAAACATCTAAGGGAGGTCAGATGAATTGCCCTCTGGAGGTTCATGTTTCACTTCTTTGGTCATGCCCATAGACTTTAGACTTACAACTTTGTTGTATAAAGTGAGACAAAACCCTTACGCTGCAGCAAAATGTGGTGCAGGCAAAGTAGATTGAAGTTAGAATTTTCTTTTAGGATCAAGTTACAGATCAAAACTATTTACAAACCTCCATTTGTCCTCTTTTACTACTCACACATTACCTTTCTATTTTCATGCTTATCTCTCAAGTTTCCTTTCTAACAGCTGCCAAAAGGACAGCTACTGATATCATCCACTGTGCCATGGCTGCTTCCCAGCACACCATGCTTAGCCCTCAGGTGAAATTTCTAGGAGGTGAAGAGAGAACAAGCGTTGGTGTGAGTGTGAGTGGGCGAGCATACGCTTTATAACAACGCTGAGATGCTGAAAAGCAATAGCTGCAATGTTTATCGTATCAAGGCAGCGTTACCAAGAGACACCTCACAGCATGGCAGACACACGCCGTTTGAGTCTCTATGCCCTCTGAAAGGTAGTGGGTGTAACGTTTTATATCTCTCTCTTACTCAGACACGAAGGACGAGCAGCCTAACAAGGTCACTTTTGTTAGAGGCATGCATATTTCCATCTGCTCAGTCGGATGGCAAACAAAGTGCCTGGCACAAAGCAAGGCACTTTAAAAAGGAATTGTTTAAGAGGGAGTGTCTAGGCAAAGCTAGGAAAATGAGTGGTGGCTAGATACCAATCACTGAGACAGGTAGAGATACATTAAATCAAAGCCTCTTGTATTTATCAAGCAAAACAGCAAAAGCTACTTTGATTTTCAACCCCCTTCCAGCTGTATTGCTTTCCAGGGCACTATTAGCAGAGTGGCAGAGGAGATGTGTAAGCCTTTAGTGGTGATGTACCCCCAAAAGCTGAAAGTTCTCTCCTTCACTTCTAATGCAGAACTTGAGCTGCAAAATGGTTTGTGGCTGCTGCTGAGTCTTTGTTAGACTTAAGCGAGCACTGTTTCATCTGTGCTGTCTGAGTCTCAGACAGGAGAGACACAAGACATAATGCTAGTTTAGGTTGCAGCTTGAATTTCTTTCAGGGTGGATGAAGATAGGAACGACTTTTCTGTCTTTGAGTTGGGAAGGCACAGTCTGAGAAAACTCAACTCTGAACATTGGTTACACTAAAGCCCTTTGAGATAAAAGCTGTAACTACTAATGTTTCATAACCTGGACTCAAGGATCTTCAGAGAACAGAAGTTTCAAAACCCATTAGCTTACAAAACCTAGTATCCTGAAATCCTGTGATAATAGAAATGAAGGTGTCCATTAGGTTCAATGTTTAAAACATTTCATTTGCTTAAATATTATTTTCTTTGCTTAAATGTTATTTTGGCTAAATATATTAAACAACTGATTGTACATGCTTAGATAAGGCATGGGCATTGCAAAGGAATTGAGAAGACCGGTGTGTCTAATTACAGTTTTTCTTTTCAGACTTCTGGGGACATTTAGTAATCATTATGGAAAGGACATGAGAGTAGAGAATAATGAAGATACAGATGAAAATTTCCTTTGAGGCATCACTAGGATGTGTTTTGTGATGATATGCAGTTAAAGGTAGATCTTATTGCATCCTTTTTGAGTTTTACTTAGGTTTAAGGCAATAGCATCTGTTGGCTCCCAAGATGTGCAGCTCTTATTTGAATACATACAGTCATTTTGAATCAGCAGCTATTTAATTTCCATAGAACGCTTTCTGCAAATTTTGCAGATTTGGAATTTTCCAAGAATGCCTATACCAAAAATACACACTAAACTTAACTAACTCTTGCTAAGACCAATGTCTGAACAGCAGACAACAGAAGATGTTCCTGCTTCTGTGGCCAAGATCCTTCTCCCTGCCCTGCCTTTGATGTTGATGCCTTAGTGAAGAGGAGCAGCATGTCCCAGAAAGAGATGTTTGACTTTTAGACACTAGAATAATGGTCAGTGGTACCAGAAGGGAGCCCACTGACACAGCAGCAGCAAGCCAGAGAAAGCCAGGCCCTCTGCTAGGGACTGTCTAGGGATACATAAGCAGATGGGTCATGTGGTGATGGTTCACCTGCAAAAATAACTCAGACACCCTCTAACTCCTGGGATGGATGGGCAGAGGCACTGGCACCTTAGCAGAGGTCTGAGTGAGACCCAGGCTGGAAAGTGAGTCCAAGCAGTGCTGGCACTGCCACCCACAGCTCAGTCTCTGCTGCCATGGGCACCTCTGCGCTTGGGGACTGGACACAATGGGTGAGGATCAGAGTAACAGGCAGCAGGACTGAAAGGTGCTCATGTGGGCAAGAACATGTGTCCAGCCTGTTGCCAATGGCTTCCTGCAGCCTAGGGACCACTGGGAGCCATCACAGGTGCTGCAGGAGGGATGAGGAGCAGTGGATGTGGGGGAAGGCCCATGTCAGCCAAAATATGCATTTGATTTCAGAGCCAAGGAGATCAGCCAGTACTGACTCAAATAAGGCACTGTATCATCCAACCAAGTGTTTTCCTGGAAATCCTTTTCAGACTCCCTGATGACTCCCAGACAGCTTTAGTTGCATCTTTGGTGTAGACTGACAGTGGGCAGGTTGCTAAAAACTGTACATGGCATAAAATTTCAGCCATGCCAGAAGCAAGATGACATTCTCTAAAAAGAAGAGCAAGTACTTTTTCACACATATAGGCAGAGAAATTAAGAGCTACTTAACTTGCTTTCTGCAGATGCTAGAGTATAGATATAAAGTAAGAGAAAACTCTTAATGCCTGGGAATGGCTCCTAAAGCTAAAGTTTACCTTTTACTTAGCTTAATTAATAGCTAATGACAGACACATGGTGGTGGATAACGACTGCATGCCGTAATCAATGTCAAAGCCAGCTCCTCCTCACTTGTAGAGGACTATCAACAGCAATTCATCACCTCTGAAGAGGGGCTGATAGGCAGCAGAAAGTGTTCTCAGAAACTCAACTCTTGGGGAGGGATGGCAAAGTTTGGCTCTACATGAGCAGCCTTGAGGTCAGCAGCAGTAGTCAGGAAGGCATTTATGGGGCCAAAGTCTCTTTCTGTCATACTGAGGGAGCTGCTGTAAGATATGAGGGAATAGCGTGGCAGAGTCCATCTTCAGGATGAACTTGGTGAAAAAGGACTACTTTACTCTCTTGCTCTTTCTCATGGGATTACAGGCACTTCAGGAGGACTTTCACCATTTTGGACTTGTCATTTGTTTCATGTTTAGCAACCAGAGGTCTTGACTTCTTGACCCTTTGGATGGCTTCAAAAGACTTGACCATGAGAATAAGTAATAGCCAACTGTTCAGAGACAATGATGGCAACCAGAATAGGCTGGGCCCAAAGTGGCACACTTTCCTGGACTGAACTGGTCAGGATGTGAAAAGGGATAGGGTTCCCCTGCAGCCAGAGATCTTGAATGGCAGACTCTGGCCTGAACAAAGCCATTTCACAGTTTAATGGTAGCCCTCTACATTTGCTGATGTAGGAAAGCATGAGATATTGTAGGTATAAACAAGAAGAGTTCACATTCTTAACTGGCTAACAGGGTAAATTTCAAGCAAGGATTCATATTCATTAGTAAGTCTCATAATTATTCTTCAGAATAAAAAAATTAATAATTTCATGAGCTTTTCCACAGTACATAAGACTATGCTGAAATAATCTATGCTAATTGGAATCCTCTTAAAAGCAATAGCCACATTTATTTTTAAACAAATATTTTTAATTGCTGCAGCACTCAGAAGCTGGCCAGGTCAATGGCTCAGTTGTGCTGGGTGCTGTGCAAAAAACAAAGCAAAAGGGAGAACTCAAAATCTCACCCCAGCTAAAGCAGCTACATGCCAGCCTGCTCCATGTTTTAAACTGGGGATCACCATCCCTCTGTAGTAATTCTGTGGTTTACATTTGTTTAAAAAAATTTCTCCTGTTATATGCCTCCTTTAAAACTGTGAGAGAAAGACTTTAGAGCAAAAGACTCCTATATTCTTTTCCCTCCTTCCATATACACCTCCTGATTCTCTTCTGAAGAACAAATCAGAGCTTCATCTGCGAGCTCATCCACTGACTTACATGTTAACCAAACAAGCATTCTCCCAGTCTGTGCTCAAAAATGTATTGCTTGCTGTGCACAGATTATTCCCAATACCTTGTTTTCCTTATTCATGAGACTGAACTCTTCTTACTTGAGTCTCTCAGGCAGATTACATGCCTTCTTATCAAGAGAAGAAAGATGAAATAAGGATCATGTTACAACCCAAATGTAGCAGGAGGCTTCTGTTGAGCTCTCCTGTTTATTTTAGTCATTTGGCCACCTTCCCACAGCAGATAATGTTGAGCTGAAGTGTAAGTTGTGGACTCTGTGCGGTGTTAGAGATACATTAGACAAGAAACTCTTTTTGGGGAAAAGCCCACAGATTAGTCATGCTCAAAATTCTCTGGCCACCTCCGTTAAAATCCCATACTGTTTTTTCTTCTGATCTCTTGGGAGTGGATCATTGCAAACACAGAGACTTAGCCTGAAACCTTCTGACTTTAGCAGCTTCCCACACATGGGCAGCTTTCTGCGATACCACAGGTTTTCTTTTTGTGGCCACGCCAGGTACAAGATCCTCTGCCAGCCTCCCCACCTTTACCAGTAGCTTCCCACTTCACTTGCGCTACTACTTTTGCTTGTGGGGAGCACATGCTGAACCAAACAGGGGAACTGGCCAGGATATATTATAATTCAAGAATATTTTTAGGCATTTCTCTCTGTACAGAGTCAGGTGGAGCTGTCTCAGCCCATCTGAGCCAGCTGTGCTTTGTGTTGCAGCAGCAAGAGTAAGCCTTTGGGGTCTCGGGCAGGAGGAGAGATGGAGTGGGTTTTGTTGATTGTGGCATGGCCACGGAGAGAGCTATCTGTGGAAACACGTACCGCACTGAAAAGATCAGCTAGATTTGCCACCTGCAAGTGAGTTACCACAGGAAAAGCTTTCCTTTTTGGAAAGTTGAGATATACCAAATAGGGGTGTCTAGACTTGCACAAATAAGATATACAAGCCTTTGAGGTAGTGAGCCCTAGAAATGTGTCTTCATGGAAGGGGAAGGTGTGATGCTTACATGAACCTGCATAACTGCACTTGCTTAATCCAGCCAGCTGCTTACACAGAGGCAGGGGAGACTGTGATGTAGAGTACAGCTTCATCTAGAGCACATCCCTGGAGAAATTAAGCACTGGCAGTCCATCTAACCTTCAGACTACCTTGTGCCTACTCTGCTTATCTCCACGTGAGGCAGACTGAGCTGACAAATGCCACAATCCCACCTTCATTGCAATTTTTTAATGGCAATTTAACTCAACCGTTTTTCTTTATTTGATAGTCATGGAAAGTGATTGATCCCTCAGGCACATGGTCACTGGGAGTGCTCAAGGCTATGTTTCTGGATGCAGACGGCAGGGCAGCTGAGGCAGCTAGACTCAATTAGATTACTGTAGACAGACTAGGTTACAGCTCCCTACCTTAAGAGGCAGTACCTGTTGGCCTAAAATAAGACAGATGTAGCCTGACAGGTTAGACCAGGGTCGCAGGTAGCTTCCCATGAGCTCTTTCATTTGTCTGTGGAGGTGAAGTTCCTCTATCATAAACGATAAATGTCATATGTGACCTGCTATACATCTCAGGTCTTCTCACACTTTTGCTCCCTGTCATGTGCTTGTAGCTTTAACTTCTGTTTTAAAGTGCTGAAGAGCTCTAACAGGCATTTCTGTGACACATACATGTGTCCAAAAGCCTAGGCCCCGAAGTTGTTTATTTATAGGCTACCAGACATGCTCAGCTCCTATTTCTGAAACAGGCACTTTCCCATCACATTTGTGACTCTTGCGACCCATGCTCAGCACACGCAGCTTAGGTTCTCTGCTGTCTTGTGTCAGCCCTTAATAGAAAACCTAAGGTGGTGGAACCAAAATGATCTTCAGCAGGGGAGAACCATGAGCGGAGGGTTAGCCCTTTTACAGAAGGGAGATTTGTAAGGGCAGAGACTCAGCCATCAACAGTAGGTGGCTGACCCTAAGGCCCTGATTTGTAAGCCCTGGGAAAGGAGAGGCCTTTGCAGGCAGGAGCAGAGCTGTACAGTGCACAGCAAATAAGTAGATCAAGGAGAGGTATGTAAGGCATACCCTGAGAGGAGGCTTTTGGAATTTTTTTTTGATCAATGTTTTGGACTGGTGATACAGACACCATGTCTCTGGATCCAAAGGGAATGAAAAACAGTCCAAAACCAGCTCCAAACCTTCCTCAGGTACTCCAGTATTCTCAGTGAACTTCTGTGAAATGAAGAAAACATCAAAAATAGAATACAGAGATCTGAAATGGAGAGCCCACATAATCCTCCTAATGCAGGCTGCCTCACAGCTGAAATTCCCCAAGCCAACCAATGTTTCACTAGCAAATGAACAAGTGGGGAACATCAGCCTTCTTGCAAGTGTGTGGGTGAAAATCCCGCTGCTTCTTCTCCCTCTGCCTAGCAGACCCGAGAGTGTGACCATCCGTGTGAAGGCTGGAGTCACTTCCCCCAGACCTGGCCCCAGCCATAACGCTCGCTCCCTGCCCACACACTGCTGTGCCTTAAAGGGGTTACAGAGGAGAGGGGTGCAGGTAACTCCTTCTGCAAGAGCAGGGCTCGCCATCTTGCTGTGCACTTATAAAATGGTCTCATGGCTCCAGGGGAGCCAGTCATTGCAGAACTAATGGCTGGTGAAAAATGCAGACTTTCTTTCCAGAATATGAAATCTTGTACAGTATTAACTGACCATTCAGATAACATAAAACCACATTTTAAAGTCACCTAAGCATATAGGTGGAAGTGGTTTAATTTCTTTCAAAATAAAATGTACTGAAGGGTGCCAAGATTCCCCAGTAAAGGGCTAAAACCCTGGCAGAAGTCTGAGGGTTGTTAAGTTACCTTTAACCACGATGCTCACCCACGGGTGAGGGGAGACATGGCAGGGCTGCTGTGACCGAGGAGGCAGGATTGGCAGGATTGTGCCCTCCCGATCTGGGCTGAAGAGCTCCTGCCAGGAGCATCAGCTCTCTGCGGAGAGCCATCTTCCTCTGCTCTGAAAGGAAAAGGGCTGTGGCCAAACGTGAACATCTTAGTGGTTGCCCCCAGTTGCATCTTTCAGAGCACCCCAAACTTCTGCTTGAGAGTCCTTGTCATGCTGAGTACCATAACACAAGGAGAGCAAATGTCCAAATTGTGCTGAGAAGTGGCTTCCAAATTACAAAACTGATTTCTCTGGAACTGATTCCTAAACTCTGAGAACATGCTTAAAACCTCTGGGTCAGGAAAAGATTTAGGCGTGTGCAAATGTCCATCCTGTATGAGACACACCACGAGCATGTATGGTTCTTGGAGCTGAGCTCAGGTTTAGGTCTCTTCCTGGAGCTGTGGGGTCACAAGCTCGAAAGCCAGGTTTGGGAGCTGGTCCTAGAGGGGCAGTGGTTTGGGCAAGGATCCAAGTACCGAGAATATAGTGGACGCCTTGTCCTGCAGACTTAAGACATTTCCTCCCACCTCCCTCACACCTCTGGGCTGACCCCTGGCACCTCTTGCCCACTGCAGCACAGGAATAACGCAGGTTTAATCTCAGAGAGAGGGTGGAGGAGAAGAAAGACCCATGACAGCAGTAGCCCCCATGGGAAAATGTCTGTCACTGGTGTGGTCTGTCCATCTGAGAGCTACTTTGCTATTTACCAAACCTCCATTACATGTGGCTGCATAACGCGAAACCCAGACCCAGCTCAAGGGAGAGGAGCTGAAGAAGAGGATGACTCCAAGAGCAGCATTACCAGGACTGCTGCAGGCAATGAACCTGACTTCCATCCAGACCTGTCTTTGAGAGCTGTACTCTCCAAAGGGGAGGCCTTCTCCTGCCCCAGAGATGGGGCTCAGCTACCCTTGCAGAGGGAGAAACTGCAGGGGAGCCACAGGGCACCTGGCTGGGGCTGGGTGAGCCTTACATGGAGAAAGAGGCCACCACCGTCTGCAGGGATAGCAGTGACGTGGATGCAGAAGGAGGATGTCCTTGTAGGGAGCTGTGCTTGCCAGCCTGGTAAGCTTGTGGCAGGGTTTTCCTGTTAAAATCTGATTAACTCAGCCTTAAAGGCTCAGCCCAGGCAAGTGTGTGATATAGAAGGACTCCTCAAGGCAGCTCAGGTAAATTTTATGCTTTATAACCTCTGCTTTTAGTGTCTTGTTTTAAGAGTCTGTTAACTTAGAGTGTAAATCACATCTTTTACTACAGAAAAGTGAGATAGGTTTGAATTAGAAAATGCCTGGAAATTCAGGTTTTGATTACTATTCTTCTTCTGTACTTCAAATTAAGAGTGGGCTATTAATGGCAACACGGAAATTCCTGAGTAATGCAGTTTAAGCCGGATGCTTTAAACCATTTAAACATAAAGAACCAGCTTCTCCTTTATACAAAAACCCTAAAGTGATAGAAAATAATATTTAAATCCTCTTTCAGACCTAAACATTTTCATTAAGAGTAATTTTCATAGTATGTGTCTAATCCAATCTAATCTTGCAAAAGATGGTTTAGTTCATTCAGTACAAAGTATTTACATGATAACAGATAAAGTGAATACATCATTTTGCCAGCTATTAAAAATACTTAATAATTCCAGTTGGAGAACTCAGCTGTAAGAGCTGCTTTCCATTTCAGTGAACTTTCTGCTACGGAGAGGAAAGAAATGATTCCTCCACATGGCTGAGCATCAGGTTTCTTTGAGCATGAAAGCAGGCTTGTAAAGGGTCGGTGTTTATGATTGCTTGTCTCCAGCAGGAGTGTTTTCTGACATGCAAATAACCTGCCATCTGCTAGCAGGCTTTAAGCAGCTCTGCTTTAAAACCTTCTTCTGCAAGCCTGTGCCAGCCCCTCAGCCCAGCGTGTGCACGGATTAGCTTCATTTTAGGAGGCAGTGTTGTAGTGTCTTTGGTACTGTGCTGCTACAGCTGTGTGAAAACCATGGAGCGGCAAAAGGGAAAAATTGAAAAAGGTATCTGTGGATCACAGGCAGGCTGTCCTGCCCTTCTTCCTCTCTGAATTTCACTCTGAAGACAATCTCTGCTAACTCAGAAGAACACCAGGGATTGATTTCCAACTGAAGGTTGACTCGGAGCAACTCTTTTTCCGAACTAGTCTTTACAGCTAATAGCTGTTCTTGTTTTGCTTTAGCAGTACTTACTGGTTAACAAGTGAGGATGTTTAAACAAGTCCTTATACTTCTTAAACATGCCCTTATACTTTTGGGTAAACTGAATGGTTCTCCCTGCCCCTCAGGCTGCACATGGTGCTTGAGGTGACTCACTCAGATGTAAATATTTAAGCCAGAGCATCTATGTGTGCTCAGCTGGTACCCTCCCTTCTATGTATACCTACATCTGACTTTATATCCCAGGAAATAAAATGACTGTACTGCACAACCAAACTTACACCATGAAAAATCCATGTAGGTGTCTGGCTGCTCAGGAATAACCTCAAGTTGAAGCCAGAGACTCTGTATTTGAAATACCTTGGGACAACACTGCTTTTACTGCTTTCTCAGCACAGAGGGGTGGGCAAAGGGATACCCTCGGCCTGTCATGTTGCTGACAAGGGCAGTGCTTTCCACATGTGGCAGTCCTCCTGCAGGACTCAGCTTATAAAGTCACCCTCTATTCCTGTTCCCACAGCTCTGCTCCTGCTGTTATGCCAGATCTAGCAACCAATTTGAATTAAAACAAATAAAAACCAGACAAAATTTTTAAAAAAGACACATTATTTCAACCTAGCAGGGGAGGTAGTTTATGTGTAACCAGCCAAGACCAGGGCAAGGCAATAGTTGTCTAAGCCATCTGATAATAGTAAGCTAAAAGGTGCCTGGCAGATGACATATTAAAACCGGCCAGACTGTAATTTGGAGTGAAGGGAGAGGGAGGAAAAGTGAAAGGAAAGGGCAGAAAGGAGAAGACTTGTACCCATCTGGAGTTTCACCCTGGGTGAAACAGAATGGCTGAGACCCTCTTTCTTGGGCAACCACATGCGTCCCTGCTCTGTGGAGGCTCTGTGGTAAAACATGACCTGGGGAGCACAGAGAGCAACCCGAAGTGCCCTGCACTCCAGTCACACCTGCGTGACAAGTAGTACTTCTGCCATGTCACTATTCATCCATGCAAAAATAACTGAGTGGATGTTTTGGGGTAACAGCTAATATTTTGCAGTACTTTTCTGAAACTCAATCTACCCATGGCAGCATTGCATTGTTGAACACCAGGCTTCCATAAATAATTAGTAACGCAAATCTTTGCCTTGCCTTTTATCTTTGTCACAGTGACTGGAATGCACCCCACTACCATCTGTGATTATAATTCATGCGTCACTAAAACCACAAGGTATGCTTTTTACAGGCCTGATGTCTACCCCTCCACCCACCAGCACTGCCCATAAATCTCCTCTTTTAGCCAAAGATGCTAGGACCCACTGGCAAAATCTGAAGACTTGCCAAGTATTTGCTTGAAATATTAATATATTGTTGAAAACAGGAGCTCTTCACAAAAGACATATCTGACATTTCCAAGGAGAGTCTGGTGAGGTAGAGTATCTGGAAAGCGTCTGTTGTGAGCATGATGGAAGAAGTGGTTCAGAATAATCTTTTGCAGCAGGAAGCAGTTTCAGCAAGGATCGTGCTTCACTAAAAAGGGAGATGCTGATAGAAGCTAACCTAAACCACCTGATATATTTATTACCATTGTTGGCAGTTTTGATAATAATAGCAATAACAACAACAACAACAATAATAATTATTCAATGCAGGATGGGCTGCCCACAGCAAGCTCACTGCCCCATAGCCTTACCTGCTTGTTTACTGTGCTGTGCAGTGCGGGATCCCTAAAATTGACTGCATATTAAAGAAAAAGAAAACCCAAAACCACACATCTCTGCATATTTTTAAGATCCTCTGCAATGTCTGTGTAGGCTATGAAAACATGTACAGTCTAAGTAGGGAAATAATAGCTGAAAAAATAAACCCACTCAGACAATCTAAACCAAGAGCCGTTCCTTGAGCACACAGCAGTGATCCTAAACAAAGCCAGAGACACTGCTTAGAGCAGAGACTTGTGCCATAGCACTGTGGAGAAACAGATCATTCCCCAAGGGATCGATATATTGTTTCCACAGGTATCTCACTTGTCTGCATAAACCTACAGGCTGACAAAATGTTTTTATTCTGAAGATTGTTTAGGCACCCAAAATTATTTGATGTTATGAGATATTTATCTCAGTGTGGTCCTGTACGATGCTGCCAGCTTGCTGGGAAACCGTAGTACCCCACCAAGGTGGTTGCAAAAACTTTGCTTAGGAAATTATTTTTTTTTCACCTCTGCCACAATGATGTAGGTGTGGTTAACCCATCCACAAAGAAATCACAATTACAATGCTGTGACAAGTAAAGTACTATGATTCTTCTGCCGTATGATGCAGAGGTCACAACAGCCCAGACTCTGATAGCAGGGGAGGGAAAATGTAAGTTGAGTGCAGACTAGCCCTAGATGAGACTAGATTTTCTTGTGTGCTGTGGTCTGCTTGTATGGGCAGCTTTCATAATAACTGGTACTAAGAAAAGGAATTTTGACAAACAGCTTTCATGAAGAAAAAAAAAAATCTCTTCTTGATTATCTTTGTATGTGTCCACCTGTGGTACCACTACTGGTCACCCTCTCTGAGCACTTGCGGTACAGCTGGCCAGATGTGATTCACCCCTTTGGCCTTTACCACACCATGGTGACTGGGAGAAGATTCTTACAAGAGTTTTATTCCAAATCAGCCTGGTAGACTACAGAGATGTACATAGCAGGGTGTTCACATTGCCTAACCTAACCAACACAGGACACGTGTCCCCCTCCCTGAGCCACCTCTCACCAGCACCCTCCAGGGCCTCCACTGACCACAGCAGGACTCAGGAGAGTTTTTACTGATGAACTGAGCTAAAGACTTGAGTCAGGCATGAGTAAAAAAGGCTGAAACCTTTCAGGAAAGCTGCTGAATATCACAGTGCTGTGGCTGTTTAAGAACAACCTAACATTTTGTCAGGACATGTGTCAGAAATGGTATGTCTGCAGTTGATCTGGCCCACGAGCAGAAGATTCAGCCCCGCTTTTCTGTGGCTCTGGGCTATTCAGTGAGTCGCATTGTCAGGAGGAGGAGAGCTGGAGGAAGCCACAGAGATCCCAAATTTCTCAGGAAGCTACAACAGCTTAGGGAAAAAAAAAACAAACAAACAAACAAAAAAAAAAGTTAATGAATAAACAGCTTTGCAGAAATGTAAAGGGTATCAGAAATTTAAATTTTGAAACTTGCCTGAGGCATCACTTCCGGAAAAAATGAAGCTACTATAACAAGTACTGGCTTAAATGTGGGGTTATCCTCACAGCTATGTGATGCTCATTTTCACTAGAAAACGGTGCTAAGTAAGGAGTGGAGTATGTGATCTTTGTTACAAAATTCAGTGTCTTTGTGAAAAATCCTGATGAGAGGCTTTGGCAAACCTTGTCCTGAGCTGTGCCTGGCACAAACCAAAAAGAAATTATGTAGCCACTGGTAAATCTTTAGCTTTCATCTCAGCCATTTGCAAAGTAAGGTATGGGAAGAAGTGCTGGTCTAACTCATAGTATTTTGAATGAATCTGAAGGTTTAAAACAGTTTTTGTCGCCTGAACCTCCATGGCTCTGTCTGTCTGCATGGGGGACTATCTTTATGGTCAAGTCCTCATCTGGCCTCTTTAATAGCCTTAGTGCAAGGGCCCACATTAGAAGTCACTCAAATCTATAGAAGTTTATCCACCTGTGACATCAGCCAGTGTCTCATCTATTAGGCTGCCAATAAAAAATTTCCTAACTAAAGTTTTTTTTCATATCAGCGAAAAAAATTTAAAGGCTGACAGTTTAAAACACAGATGGCCTGGGCCAAATGGATGGTTTGGTGACTATTCACAGAAATCAATTAGAGTTCTTCAGCCTGACACAAAGCAGACTGTGTGTTATCCAGAGACCTACCATGTTACTAGGTAAAGTGTCATATGGTTACAGAGTCACTACCACAGGACTCTGTGTGAAATTATACAGTCAAGAACAAGAAGAGTCACTCCTGTGATGTGCAACTCCATCGCTAACATCAGCTTCATGGCTAGAAGGGAGCCAGGCCCATCCTCTCTTCTGAGAAGGGCTTCAACTACCATATCACTGGAGAGACCTGTTCGTGCGCTGGAAGAAGAGGGGAAGGGAGAGGACTACTTAAAGAGCACTAACACACAACACTTGTAGGACATGTGTGTTTTCACCCTGAGTGTAAAGCCAGGATACACACTTTTTACCATTCTGCATTCAGGGCTTGATTCAGAGAGCTTGAAAACTTTCCATTGACTTCAGTGGAGTTTGGATCATGCCTGAAAGCTACCCAACAGCCTGGAAGGGGGAAAAGATAAACTGACTTTTTCCCCTGGAAAGATCCAGGAAAATAGTTCAGGCAGAGAGAAGTATGTTATTGTGGCATTTAGGGTTTTTTTGTTGTTGTTGTTTGTTTGGGTTTTTCTTCCCCACAGCAGCTCATAATCTAATACCAGGATTATTTTTAATGTTATATTCTTCTTCTTGTGATTTCTAAGGAGAACAGTCTGCAGGGCCTGCCAGGCAGCTGAAATAGAGCAGTAGGAACTCCTGCAGAGAAACAAGGTCCATGACCCAGCTGGCAGCCGGGGCTCCCAAAGGGCCAGGGAAAGCAAGGGACACTGGGGCAGGAAGGACGAGGTTGAGGCAGAAGGTGATCAGCAGCCAGTGCAGCAGCACCAGATAGTGATGTGACCCCTAAGCCCATAGATTTGACAGCAGAGTTTACAGACCCATCACAGTCCTTGTGACTATCCCAGGGACTGGTGAGCAAGCTCTGGGAAAGACAGAGGTTTGATTTGGTCTAACGTGAGCCATGGTCTTGTTTAGTCTGGGCCTAGTCCAAAATCAGTCTGCATGCTCTGGTTTGTGTTCTGGCTGAACTAAGCATTGCTTTTCCATTTTTGAGAAAGCCCAGAGAGCAGGCTCCCGGTATGAAAGCCCCTATCAGCCAGGCTGTTGATGTGAAACAAAACTCTCACATTTGTTCCACATCGAATCCTTCTGGTTTAGAGGCACATAGATACATTTAACAGGAACACACCCCCTAAAAATAGCGTCTTCAGAACAGTTGGAAAACCAAGATTTTTACTTTTTAATGATTACATTAAGCAGCCCTGCTTTACGATTTGGCTTTGAAATTGATGTCACAAAACTGATCAACCTTACAAAAAAAAGCAGCTTTCACACCTTGCTACTTTGAAGATAAAATGCTTTTTAATTACTTTTCTACTAGTTACCTGCCATAACTTCCAAATCTTTTGGCAGAGGCTCTTTTTAATGTGTGTAAATAAACCCACCAAGCATTATGGTCTTTTATTCAAAGTATGTCAATAAGGGATAAGCAAGCACAACAGTGCTGCTTTCTCCCCAATAACGGCCACCTCTAGCTGTGTCCCTCTGAACATCAGGATCTGCCCAGGCAGGAGTTGCCAGGAGGGGCTGTGGATGGGGAGACACCTCAGTAGGGCTGAAGTGGCCAGGAGAGTGGAGCTGAAGTTATTGCTAGAGCCCTGTCACAGGTTTCTCTGCTGCTAAAGTAAAGTGCAAAGCCCAGAGGTGTAGCCTTCCGCCTGGGATACAAGGGATTGGTAAACCCTGTGGCTGTTTCAGAGGCAGGGAGTGTTGTGCAGCTGCCGTGATATTCCCTTACATCCTTCCTCTTTCTCATGGGAGAAGTCTTCAGTCTGAGCGATGTGTCAATAAACATAATGCCAGTAAAGAAAAAAAGCCACTTGAGTATAAATAAAAGGGGCTAAAGTCTCCTTAGCTATGGTGAGTGTCTAAGCATCTCCATGATCTATATGTTGCAAACATAAGTCCAGCTCTTTCACAGATGGCTTTGCTCAAGAAGTATCAAGTGCTGGCTGGGCTAATATCAATAGTGGATATTAAGGGAATACACCACCACGTTAGAAAATAACAAATGATCTGGAACATGCCCTTGGATGCCCATTTTAAAATAAACTTTTACAGTCTCAGCTTTTCAGCAGTCCACAACAGGACCAGCCTAATGCCATAATCTCATGATTTGTCACCTTGGATTGCACTGAACATCAGCCTTTCTAGTCTTACACTGCAAGCTGTCTCATTATTCTTACCTAACACAATTACTTGTGCTCATATTTTCCAAACAGCCTCAATACAACAGCCAGACATTTCAAACTGATAGTTTAACTGAATTATGGCAACTGGGATTATTTTGTTTCCAGGAGTATCTGAGACAGAGATGATGAGGATAAACATGGCATTTGTGCTTTCAGGGAAGGGGATAGACTCTGTTCAGTGTGAAGATGAAGCTTTCAGAGCACGGAATTTCATTAGCAACTGAATCCTCTAGAAATCATGCTCCTTTCAAGCATTTTGAGTTGGGATGCTCCAAGATGGAAGCCACCAAGACCACTGGCAGAAACTTTGTCTTACACATACAATGAGAGTTGGAGATCTAGCTATTCCTCTGTGCTAAAGAAGTTTTTTACATGATTTAGACATTCTTTGTGCAGCCAGGTGTGACAAGACAGCATGGGTCCCTGTGGGAAGCTCTGCTTGGCCTTTACTAGCCACCCAAATAGTAACGTTAGGTTTCTGTGTGTTATGTGACTAAAGGGCAACCACAGCAAGCACTAAGACCAGCAAGGATCAATGACAGGTGGAGGCAGCCTAGTGACCTCGGCAGTGAAAATAAGGCCCACTGAACCAGCAATTCCCTACAACCATCAAAGGAGAAGGATTAGACCATTACCGGTGTGAAACACCCCATGATGGGACAGCCAAATGGGTTGGACAGACATGGACAAGAAAGGGAGATACTGCCTAACAGGATGCAGGACTTAGCATGGTATGCACAGGTAGGAGAATTTGAGGATTGTATAAAATTTCTTACAGGAGGTTTTCAGGGGACTGTGGGAATGTAAGGGATGCATATGGGAAGGACCAGAGGTGGAAAAATGGAGGCATTAAGATGAATTGGGGGAATAACAAACATGAGGAAAGAGAGGGGAAAAGGAGATAAAAGGGGTCAGTTGAATGTACACTTGCTTGACTGAGTCCTGTGTTTCATCACCACCATCTATCCTGTATTCTCATTAAATCCTATTTCTACCTGGCTTCTGTGAGGGTGCACTCTCTATCCTGAGTCATTTTGTGTGAGTGCTACCACGCTTCAGACCAGACTAGTAGGATTAGAGAATACCAGCAGCCAGAGGGGGACCACAAACTTCTGGAGGTCATAGGTCCCCCAGAGGCACTAGCATCTGGAGGAGACAGGGAACGAGGTGCCAACTAGAGGACAGAGTGTCTATGACCAGTTCCTGAAGAGACCCATACATTGTGTGTATATCCCAGTAGGGACTTCAGTCCTAATCCCCCAGAGAGGAGGAACGGGATGGGTTGTCTGTGCTTTTCTGGTCTGTATGAGTGCTGGCTGTGCCAATAAAGACACTGATTCCTCTTTGTGATGATCCATGGGACCTGTGATGTTCATTATGTGTGTGTGTGTGTGTGTTTGTGTGTGTATGTGTGTTTGCCTATGAGGAGTACATTCTCAGCCTCACTGGACACGTGAACATGAAGCTGCAGCAGCCTTGCTTACATCTCAAAGCTCACCAGATTCAGCCACCCCTAGCAGCATGAACTTGCTGAAAACTCCATGTTGAGACACTTTCCTAGTTTTCCAGAGATAGATTCTGTCCCAGGAAGACCTCCCTTCCAAGACTCATTATCAACTTTCAAAATGTCCCATGCAACTGAGGGAGAAACATCCGGCTTTTTTGTGTCTTTTCTAGGAGAACAGTCCAACACCCCTCTTTACTGAATCGTCGCTTCTTTGGGAATGGAATGACAGTGGTTTGCCAGTTATCCTTAAATAACTCCTACCACCAGACAGGCTTGAAGATAAAGTAAGGAATGAATTTATTCAGGAATCCAAAGATCAGCAGTACGATCTCCTTATTTAGAGGCAGCTGTACAGAAATAAAAGAAAACTTACAGCTGCAGACAGATTATTCTAACTCTGTTCTCTGTTTTATCCAGTTAAAATGCTCTCTGCATGCTTATACACCTTTCAGCTGGAAACTTGTCCTTAAGCAAGACCTGGACCAGAGCAAGTATTTCATTGAAGGGATGTGGATTTAGGGATACGTATGCCCTTGCACATCTCCTTTGTCCCCTGGGTTTTTTCAGGTCCCCCTCACGCCTCTCCCATTCATGCCATCACCTGACCTGAGAAGTGTTGGTGTCTGCTGGATAGGTGGGATCTTCTGCCCAGACAGGGGAGAAGTATCACCATCCTGGTGCTTATCTTAATGCTTGCTGACTGGGAAGGAAAGCCTCCCCTCGAAGGCAGAGCAGGATTCAAGCCTCCTTGAATTAATTCTTTATACACTCAAAACACCAGCTCATATATATGCATAAGCTAACAATCATAGTAGATATAAACATATAAGCAGTGATAAGGCATGTAGTTAATTAGATCTTGGCTGCATCGAGACAAGAATTAACGGTAACCAAATTATTTCAGGCTGACAGTGACATGAACATGCCTGGCATAAACAACGCCCCAATGAGGGCATTTTCTTCCTTTGAAGGTATGGATGTACTGGATGAGAGATTTTGTAAAACATTAAAACCAAAATCATTAATCATACTCCATATTCTATTAACACAGTTTTATTTTCCATCTGTTCTCCCAGATCCAGGATCCATGTTAGCCAATGCTTTGCATCAATCAGTCCCTGTGTTTAGATCTCATATGTGACACCAGTGCCCATCCTCATTTGCAGTTTCAAAACTGGCCATTGATGATAAAAGTTATTACTTCTTTTGTAAGGATTGCAGACATACCTGCCACTGTCACATTGACATCAGGAGGGATGATATTGTGTTGTTTGACATTAACCTGATCTCACCCCTGTGAAGAATGATTTTGACCTACAGGTTATTTTGCTTTGCACAAGCACTGCTGGTTGGCTGGTGTTACGCAGGAGGTTTGTCCTTAATAAGATTTTGGCGTTCAAATCTACCCAGCTACCAAGAAAAAGCCAAGCAATTTGAGCTAATAGTATAAAACCACGTTTGAAAAGGAGTAGAAATGCTCTGTTACTCACAGTCACACTGAGAGATGATGCAAATAATTTTCTGTCATAGGAGCAATAGGTAACACATTTGAAAGGCTTCTCTATTCTGTCATTTAATGCAGCTGTGTCAGAAAGGGGATTTTGGAAGCTTCTGGGATCCCCTGGGCCTCCCCTACCATACCCTCCTCTTCCTCTGCCTCTGAGCCTCAGTGCTCTGCAGCATGTGTAATGGAGGTTGTGTAACCCACTTTTACAGTGACTTTACATGAGGTTTTGTGGCAGATGACTTTGGCTGCAGAGTCGCTCCTCCTGGGCTCGCAGCCCTGGAGTGAAGCTGCAGAAGAGATTGGGGTGTGAGGGGTTTCTCCTGCTGGGGCAGGGAGAGGTTTAGTGGGAAAGACCCATCACAGAGCTCAGCTCTGGGTCTTTAATAATTTCAAGTCAGGCCTGGAGGCCATAAACCAGGGGAATGAAAAGAGCAGCTGAGCAGGTTAACTGCCCACGTGAGCTTCTACCTATGCCCTTCCATGACTCTGCACAAGCCATCCTGGAAATGTCCTGCAGCTTTGCAGAGGAGCAGGAACCCTCTCTGATGTTTTGGTACCCAGCTGTAAATTTATTTTTTTTTTTTAATGATATAACCTTTTTAATGATATAACCTCCCCCAGCCTATTAGACTCTATTAATGAAATAATTGTATTTCTATGCAATTTAATATTTGTTTTTCTAAAAAATTGATCTCTAGAAGGGAAAGTTTTCTCCAGAGCCCTTCCTTTACACAGGGATAGATGAGAACCAAAGCAGGATTAGAGCCAGAGAGCCCAGAGGTGTGGGACCTGGTGTCATTTTAGGATTTGTTTTGATGATGCAGAGAGTTGAGTGTCCTAATAGCATTTCATCATGCAGGGCAGAGATAACAACTTGCCTTTCTTTCTACTTGTTCATCTCCCTTTGTTCTAGACTCTTCAATGCCAGAAGGCCTTTGTTTTTATACTCCTTTAGGTTTGGCAACTATTGAACCTCTTCAAGCTCAAGCTCACTTACAAACCATGGTCACTATCTGCAGCTCATGCAGGGACTCAGAAAAATGCCTCCTTCTCGATACACTCTTGCAAAGGAGTATATTTTTCCTAAAAGATAGAAGGAAGCACTGCTGTCTGCTGAGTGGGAGCCAAGTTTAGTGCAATCACAGATCAAAGAGAGGTGTGAACCTCTCATCTCCATCTTGGCAGGGTGCTCTCTAGAATATTTCATGTTTGTGTCCAAAAATTAAATGGCAGATTTGTTTACAGAAGTGTGTTCCAAGGGATGCTTGGGTTACGCTCAGCAGCTGCCCTTATCACTGGTGCTGGGCATACCTTACATGTCTGGGTGATTTATCGATTTGGACTGCTTTCCACAAGAGTCCTGCTTGCAAGGAAGAGGCGTGCTCCAGCACAGTGGAGGAGCTGTAAAACAACAGCTGCAACGGGTGGCTTCAGCTCTCCTCTTAGTTTGGCGTGCCCTGCCAAAACGGTGCCAGACGCGCATGCTTATGTGGGGCTTGATGGATGAGGAGTAACGCAAGAACATTTGTCAGCTGCAAATGAAGAGGAATAATGTGCTGTAGGGAGATAAAGTTAAATGGGGAGATATGGGCAATGAGGTGAAGGGGGAAAACTGCAGATGTTTTGAGGAAACATCTGTTAATCCTTGAGGGGAAAGAAGTGGTGGCAAGGATGCTAAGGAGGCAGAGATTGAGAGGATTATCTTGTGGGTTTTGTGGCTTGAGTGGAGAGGGGAGGTTGGCAGGCCACACTGCTGACACTGCAGGTGCCCAGGGCAGAAAGAAAGCAGAGGAGAGATGTGGCATGCCAGCCGTAACAGCAGAGAGGAGAAGAGATGGTGGAACATGGAAAGAAACGCAAAGAAAACTATGGAAATTCTAAGGTGGTCTAGTATTACATTGGATGATAGTTTTATGAGACATACAGATGATAGGAAAAGATAAGCAAGTTCATAGTCAGAATATCTGTGAAAATGCAGAAATGCAGCAGATTCTGCATGATAAAGACTCCAATCTCATTCTCCTTCAGTTATATTGTATGTAAGTTTATATTTTTAAAGATGAAAGAGGCACTGTGTTTTTTTCCCAAGAATCTGAAAATCAGAGAGCTCTTTGTATATTTTGATCAGTGTGTAACTAACAATTTAGCTAGTCTCAGTTGACGAGACACACATAGCAAAGTAGCAAAAACATGTCGCTTCCTTTTTCAGCATGCTTTGGTTTTTGGTTTCTGCGCTCCGACAACTTAATGGCTAGACATGCCTGTCAAGACTTTCAAATTAATGCATGGCCATAGAACTGATTGTTTTTTCTCTGAATCGTTTTTGAAAAATCTGAGCAGCTCTGATGATGATAGAAGTAGTTCTGTTGTTTAACTGAGGCACCAGAAAGAGTTGTTCTCCTGGCATATGTCATGTCCTCTGTCAAACTTGGCCATAAAATTAGGGTGCCAATTTTAATACATGTAGCTTTTTTCAGCTGCCAGAAGAATCACTGTGAGGTCTCACAAAAGGCATCCCTGAAACAGATAAAGTATTAATACAATCAGCTGAAGACTTTTTTATGTTATGGAGAAAAGAGGAAAATCAGTGATTCAACAAAAAGAGAAGACAAGCATTGAGGCTCAACACAGTCATGTACAGGATCTGGGTAAGGGGAAACAGTAGGTGTCAGGTTTGACATTAATTTTGGCACTTGCATCCAGGCTAATCTAGGCTCTACAGAGAAATTTTTCTCATTGTGCTAAACAGGCTAAAAGGTACATGGTAGCCCTGGGCTGCACTTCTATCAGCGACGCAACAAACCACTAGCAAAGATTGAGTTACCAGTTATGCAGCTGATTATGTCTCCAGGGGAAGGATATACGCTCTAATGCCAACAGCTGCTCTTTGTAAACATAACTTTTTAATACTGCTGGACATGTTCAAATTGCACATGATGGCCTTCAGCAGGCTAACCTGAGCCACCAGGCTTACACCAAGGCAATGCCAAAAAGGGAGGCCACTGCCCTGTTCCACAGTGTGCAGAGATGATACAATATTTTGTGCAAGTTTTCAGATTTATCACCACTGCCAGCTGCATTATCTTAGTTTCTATTTCTGCATTGTTTTGGGAAATGCCTTTGAGGGTAGTATGATGTCATACGAGTTTTACAACTGAAGTCCTACTTCATATGTCCTAAGAACAGCTTATTGATTGAGATGTAGTGCATGCAGATGGGATGATTTTGGGGTGCTGGAGCATTTCTGCTTGAAACCATGTGCCCCCCGCCCAACATGAAACCTGAGGCAGAAGATGTAGGGAAAGGGATATCACAGTTAGTCTTGGGGCTTTTTGCTGGCAAACGTGCTCCTGCCAGAAGGATCATTCTAATGGCTGTGGAGGTCTGGGAAATTCTTAGTCTGCTAAGAGTTGGAGGTTTCTTATTATCTCAGTGTATTTCTCAGATCTTTTTCTCATCAATGATCTCTCTCATAATTTCCCTATAAGTGGGAAACCTGAGCCCCAGGGAGCTTAATATGATTTTTTAAAAGTGCTTGGCACTTCCAGCTCCTCTGTCCTTCAGTGGGACTTGCATGCACTTGCCAGGTTTGATAATGTGGATGTGAGTGTCATGTCCAAGGTCACACAATGAATTAATGCCAAAACTGGGATTATTATTACTTATTATGGGCGGGCTAGCAATTACACCTATGCCTAAGGCAATCTACAGCTTCTATTACAAAAATTTGCTTTTATCTCTTCTGCATGCCAAAATAAAACTGCTTAGGCTGAAAATCTTTATCCATACAAGCACCCTTGTACTTGGGGGCAGGTGAAGCAGATTGGGCTCTTGCTTGCTTAATGTTGCTAGTGGCCATTCCCGACTCTTGCTGCTGGGGTCACAGCACTGTACTTCTCTCAGATAACAGTTATCTCATGAGAAAATACCTCTCTTCTAAAAGGCATCCTGAAAGTTTCTTTTGTACGTGTACTTATACTCACTGGTGGAGTTAAGTAGTGTGTGGTAATGTTACTCAAACAGGCAGGTAAGTGTTCAAATGAGGTACTGAAATTCAGCGTTACTGGAATTGCTTCTCTCATCTGCTCTGAGCTCAGACAATCCCTTGGATCCCTTTGTCACCGCAACCCACAAATAGTTATATCTCAGCTTGTTGTTAAGTGAAGACTGCTTAGCTTTATCAGGACTTAGTTTAATGGATTCTGAGGGTAGATTTAGTTTTGGACTGAAGAAATCTTAGCATGATCCAAAACCAGCAGCTACAGTAGAGTGAACGAGTTTTTCATCCAAAATGGGAAAGGGCAGATGTGGGGCCACGAAACAGCTGTTAAGAGCAGTGGCCGTTTGTGAGCTGTAACATTTGCTGGGCAGACAAATTGAGGAATGAAGAAATTATTCCTGCTTTTCTAACCTTGTTTGCACTCTGAAAATATACTCAGAGCTCCCTCTGGCTAAAGAGGTACCATCCAGTCCTTTCATTACTCAGGGCATTTGTCAGTGGTGTGTCACTAGATCTGCAAAGTAAACCCTCAGATAGAGGGCCATTAAGTAGGGACAGGGAGACAACAGCGCAGACTGGGGACTGGATTAATCTCCCACAGTGTGAGTGGGACAGGGGTTGGAAAGGGGGAGAAAGGGGGAAGTTCCCTAGGTTTTCCATGCAAAGCTTGGGTTTAGAGGTTTTGGACAGTTGGATGAATTTTCAGACTAAGGGACATTTGCATCATTTACCCAAATGCAATATTTTTTTGTGCTGGAGGGAGAGCTCCTGTCTGTGCTCTGAGCCTCTGCCAGCCCCCAGGCCTGGCGGGGGTGCAAGCTGCAGAAACTGGACGTGAGGGGGACCAAATGCTCTGAGAGTTTGGGTTCAGAAACAACTAGAGAAATTCACAGAAAGAAAGGGAAAAAAAAAAATCCATCAAGGTCAGTAAATATAGTTTGCTTCTCTCTCAGAGAGTCCCCAAACCAAAACCTGTGGGAATTCAATAAATTGTTCTAGGGAATATATATTCCCAAGCATGAACTACTGGCCATCACTGGAGGCGAGAAAAAGGGCTAAGCTAACCTACATTTGGCCCAGCACAGGCATTTTTGTGGCACAGTACACATGGCAAAGTCATCTTACACTGAGTGAAATGCATTTCACATCACTTCAGTCAGTAGAAGTTATCTGTCTAGTGTGAGTCATCTCCTCTCCCCCTGTAGCCAGCAGTGGGAAATAGGCACCTCCACCCACCAAAGAAAGCACACAGATAACCAGCTTACACTTGATGCCAACTTTTGGTGGCAAAAATTAGGTGAGGTGAACAGTTGATGACAGCGCCCATGGAAAACACAGAGGTCACAGGGCTCCGAGTGTTTCAGACGGCTCTCAAGACTGCACGTATTTTTCCTTGTAATGATGACATCTTCTTGGAGCCTTGGCTCAAAACACAGAGCAAGAGGGAAGCTGAGCAGAGATGAGGCCATTGGAAATGGCCTGTGTTCTGAACTGTGTTCAGTTTTGAGCCCCTCACTACAAAAAGGACATTGAATGACTCGAGCGTGTCCAGAGAAGGGCAACGGAGCTGGTGCAGGGTCTGGAGCACAGGTCGTACGGGGAGCGGCTGAGGGAACTGGGGGTGTTTAGTCTGGAGAAGAGGAGGCTGAGGGGAGACCTCATCGCCCTCTACAGCTACCTGAAAGGAGGGTGCAGAGAGCTGGGGATGAGCCTCTTTAACCAAGTAACAAGTGATAGGACAAGAGGGAATGGCCTCAAGTTGTGCCAGAGAAGGTTTAGACTGGAGATTAGGAAGCATTTTTGTACAGAACAGGTTGTGAGGCGTTGGAACGGGCTGCCCAGGGCAGTGGTGGAGTCCCCATCCCTGGAGGTGTTCAAGAGTCCAGTCAACATAGTGCTGAGGGATATGGTGTAGTTAGGAACTGTCAATGTTAGGTAAATGGTTGGACTGGATGATCTTTAGGGTCTTTTCCAACCCAGATGATTCTGTGATTCTGTGAAATCACACACATTTTGCTGTTTCATATGAAGGCACCTCCACCTTGCCTGTGCTCCAGAGCCTGGGCACGGTGGTGGCAGTGAGGACAGCCACCCACCATCACAGAGTTGGGGTTGGGATCCTCCAGGTGATCCTCTATCCCCAGGAGCCTGGAGATCACTGACATCGCTGAGGCTGTTGCTGCCAGAGCCCAAATGCTGCTTGCTGGAAGCCTTCTCACAGGCATGGGAAGGCCTGAAGATGTGCAATGCTCCTGACACCCCGTGTGCCTCCTGGCAGAAGGCTGTGTGCCTGTAGGTTTGGATGGGGGTCAGTATTTGTGCACACACTTCTTCCAGGTGCGGGGCAAATGGTTTTATGGTTCTATGTGCAAAAGTCTTATTTAAAAGGTGTGACCTGTGGCTGGGAAGGGCTAGAAGAAGCAGGCAGGTGATGGTGATGGCTTGCTAGCACAGCCAAATCCTCAATTCATAGCAGCAAATGCTAATCCCATCTTCCTCACTGCAAGGCTCTGAGTGTAAGGTGTTTGCAAAATACTGGCTACCAGCAAAATCTCCACAGGCTCCCTCTTCCTCTCTGGCTCTGCTGCTAAGTCTCTGGCAGTCAATATCATATGTACAGAACCTACCTCTAAATCCCTCAAATTAGATTAAAACTCAACAACATCATAATGCAGTTTTAATCCCTGTGCTACCTACCATGAACACAAATGTCAGGACATCAGGGTCAGATTCCCATGAATATCTGTCAGTAGAGCTCTTCCATTAGAAAAGGCAGTACTGGTGCAAGCTGGTGAGATTTTGTTTGTTAAAGCTATCCTGAAAATTTACATCCTTCTTGGATGCCCACACTCTGGCATCTTCTGTGATTTGCAGAGAATGGCAGGGCAAATCCTGATTGTGGGGCACCAGTGGTAAAACTTCTAACCTCAGTGTAACAAATGGATAACAGGACCTTGGTATGGTTTCCACAGCGGGCTGTGCTTTAAAGCTTGCAGCATATCCTTTGCATTTCAAAAGCACAGCTGGACTCGAAGATCTTAAGGGTCTTTTCCAATCTAAACGATTCTGTGATGCTCTTCTAGCACATAAACCTCCCATTGCCTTGGAGTAGGGAATTAGCAGAAATTCTTGCTTAGCTTCCTGCCCGTGCCTTAGTCGTGGGAGCAGCAAGGCTGGCTTCGGTCCTGCAGACCCATGGAGATGGCAAAGGGGCCTGCCATGCCACTGCTGCTTTGGACTAGAGCGCTTCAGCCCTCATCCCTCTTTTTAAAGGGCTAAATTTCAATGTCACTATAAAGCTGAGAAGCCTGGAGATGTCTCTGCTCCTGACAATATCCGCAGGAATACCTCCTCTTCTCCATTGTTAGCCTGACACCTTTCTGTAGCTCAGAAGTGTTGGCACCCTGATTGTGGGGGCATTTCCCTGCCTATCTCAGGGGAGCAGCTCAGCTGTTCCCTGCTGTGGGGAGCACAGGATCAGATCCAGCAACCCGACTTATCACTGATGCTTTAGCCTTCTGAAGGCATCCTTTTTCAAGAAGCTCTCCTTACCCTGTCAAGCCTCATCAAAGAGCAAAGCAATACCCAAAATGAAACTGGGACAGTTTAGAGGCACAGGGTGGAGCAACCATCTTTACAGGACATCTGTTTTTTCCAGAGAGAAAAGCTGTAATGTTTCTGTTAACAGATCTGTAATCCACCTCAATCCTTCTCAAGTAGTTAGATGAAGTGTGCTGGGAGGCCACATTTACCCTAAGATAGTCCCCAGTTGCTCAATATTTATACCAGATACAAATGTGCTCTGTAATTGGGCTGACACCTGAGGATTAAACATGTCATTAGTGCTCAGAACATCCTGGGCTGGGCCTGGGGACAACCGTCTTTTATCCAGGTTGTTTCTACAACATCACCCAGACCTTTGACTCATTCAAACAAAAAATTGGCTAACATGAATAGGTTGAGGCTTTCCAGAGCTGTCCAAACATATGTCCTAACTACCACATTTTTGCTGCTTATACAGGTTTTCATAACTGTTTATTGTTCTGGGAAATGAGAAAGGGCTGTTTACACGGTAGCTAAAGGAACATGTGGCAAAAGGTCACTAGCTAGGATGAACAATATTTTAATCAGGAATCTGTGGGATATTTCTCTTATCTCCCTAACATAAGTCTCTAGGCCATACTCCTCATCCACAGTGTTTGGAAGCTGGGCATTTCTGCACAGACAAAAGGAGATGTGTGAAAGTCATTTATTCCAAGAGACTTGACTCAGGCTGTCAAATCATGTTGCTTGGCAGGGGCTGAGGACGTGCTGTTATGAGCTTTTTTATGTGAGGATGAACCCTTCAGATGCCAACTTCTCATTGGTTTGGAGTTAAAACCATAAAACCTGACTGGGCTCCATGTCAAACTATAAATCAGTTTGTCACGTCAGAAACCCTGGCACATGGTTTGTGTTAGTATCCAGTCTCCAACGGCTTGACTCATGCTTGCTATCCAAATGAACTGTTCAGAGACAATCTGGGAGGTGACACTATCTCCTAAAGACTATTGTTCAACTAGCACGCTGAAGAGAAGAGAGAGATGAAGGAAATGAGGGGTTCTTCAGGACTGTGGAAGTAATAAATAAATCCAGGAAAGAAATCAAATCCCTCATCAAATGCTCCTGCTTCATCCAGGAGGAGGAACAACAGGCAATCTCAGTTCAACAGCACAGTACTTCTTCAGAGAAGTATGCTGCTGTGTAAAGGAGGGTTATTTGTCTGCATGTGGAAGCTGCCCAAGGCTGTTTCTTCACCTCCCTGTCTTAAAAAATGTTTTTTCCTTCCCTTCCCCCCCAAAAAAATATTAAAATAGTTCAACTTCATAACAAGGGCAGTGTCTCTGCTGCAACTTTCTCTGAAGAAGTACACTGAGATGAATCGTTGAACCCAGCATTAGCAAGGAGGTGGGCAGGTTGTAACCCCACCTCTGCACTGAGCCTTGCTCAGGCAGATTTTCCTCCAGAGCCAGCAAGATGCTGCCCACAGAAGCTGCTGGAAGAGCTTTTTTCTGACTCTAATCTTCCACTCATTCTATGTATGAGTGTCCTCTTCACCCGGTGTGACACCTGCGATGGAGCAGGAATGGAGCCCTGTGCAGAGACCTTGCACCTGAGGTATGGCCCAGCTGCCCACGCAGATTTATTTCATGACCTCAAGCTAGTCTCTGAAGTCTCTGTCATTTTTGCTGTGAAATGGTAGCACTGACACCCCCACATGAGGTGGTGCAGGGGTAAAACAAAGCAGGACACAAGGCACAGACTCCTCTACAACAAGGCTGCGCACCTGGGATGGACAGACAGACAGACGAAGGGCAGCTGGAGTTTCTTACATTATTAGCAGAGCAGTCGGCATTTCCTAGGGTGTTTCTGTCCATCCCAGAGCCCTGATAGATAATCTGATCCAGAAATTAGAGTTGCTGATAGCTCAGCCAAAATATCAAGCCCTGAAATAACATTGGCTCCTTGGGGGCCCTCACGGGCCCTCCCAACAGCAAGGTGAGTGTATTTTAAGGTCAGGCACTCCCAAATGGAACAGAGCAAAGGGCCAGGGCTGCTCGGGGCTGTGGCAACCTTTTCCATCAGGGGCCTCGTGCCACTCCGGCTGGGATGCCTTAAAAGGCTGGTAGCACAGAGGTGCTGCTGCAGTCCTTATCTCCTGCCGATGGCTGGTACTTCAGAGATATTATATTTATAGCTCACCCGAAGCACGGATGCCTAATTACTAAACACATAGTTTGGGCAATCCAATAAAGCAGCGAGTCTGTCCCCCTGCTCTCTCGTTTGCAGACTCACAAGCAGAGGCAGCACTAAGCTGCAGCAAGGTAAGAGCCTTGTTTTGGTTTTCACAGTCTTTTGGGCCCTTTTCTCCTTTGCACCTTCCCTTTGCAAAGGGGGCTGGCAATTTCTCAGGGCTCTGTGTAGATATCATGAGGGGGAGCGCTTGTTTCTTAGGGGAAGAGTGGATTTTAAGATGTTTGTTCCCTTCTTGCTGCCAGGGCACACACAGCGTGGCTCTCTTTGTATTTCCAGTCTGCTGTTGGGAACCAGGTGCTAACTAACAGCTGCTCTTTAGTTTCTGCACTAATAATACACTGTCATGTTTTCACGTTCTCCAGGAACACAACCATGTCTAACTATAGACACTTTCCTGGTTTGAATAGCAAACTGAATGACTTTAGGCAGAAAGCTTTTGATTAGGGGTTTTCTTTTTCCCCTCTATCAGCATTTTTTTCTTTATGATGAATATTTGGAAAATGAATAGATAGGGGAAAAAAAAAGAGGACAGAAGGAATATTTTACTTTTTTCCCCTCTTTCAGACCATTTCCTAATGGCCACGAAATAAAGAAAGGCAAATTACAGGCGATGCTTGTTGATTTCATGTTTAAACAATCACTTGTTATGGATTACAGCAGCTGTGTGAAAAGGGAAAAGAAAGCAAAGTACTGAAACATGACTGGATGTCAAAGCAGGAATTCGTCAGAACTAGCCTGTAAAATAGCATTAACTGCCAAATGCTAATTATCAGGCTATTGTTACATTAAATTACTTTTAACCTCATCTCATGAGAACATTAATTTTCAAATGAAGCCAATAAAAGAAGACCTCTTTGGAAAAATGAGTTTGTTTGTGCATGTGTGTACATTTGTTTGGATGCATTTACACATGCACTTTTTATATAAACATTCTTATAACAAAAATCTTTTTAATCCAAGGATCACAAAGTATGACACAAAGGTAAGAAATTTTAATTTACTTTTAACTGGAGAACTAAAGCTATCACATTTTGCATCTCGTTCATTTACTATTTCATCATTTAGGAAATTAAATTCAAGAAGGCTTTTAATCCAAATGCTGAGCAACCATTGCTCCACAGGCTTTGACAGGATTGTGGGTCCCTGGCACCCCTGGGGTGCAGGATTCCTTAGACCTGATCCAAAGCCAAGGCTTGTAGGAAAGGTCAGCCCACTGCAATGTTTGGAACTGGGCTCAGTCCCTAAGTGAGGATTTCAAACGCAAAAGGATAGGTCTTTAGTTGGTCCAAAGCTTCTGGAGATTCACCAACTCTAGCTGGGAGGTGGGTGTTTACATCAGGTGCTGATTGGGCCTGTGGACATGGAGAAGTTGGATCTGGTCCCAGGGCTGTCCCTGGGGCTCTGTCGTGAGAGTGATGCCCTGTAAGGCTCCCATGGAGATGCGGCCCTGGGGCTGTGCCCAGACTATTACACACTCCTGGTCTTTGAAACCAAGTGGCCACATCCAAAACATCCTAGGGTCAGGATCTGCACCCAAGACATGCCCAGGTGGGACAGTCCTAGCTGGCATCTGGACAACTGACTTGTGGTTGACTGAGTCTCAGTGCCTGGGAGCATCCTGCCATCCTGTTTAATTTATGAGTACAGTCATGGCCTTTGAGGGTCCCCCCATGTGTCCAGCCTCACCTGCAATGGGGACCCATTGCCACGGTGGACACCCTCAGTTAACATGTCTTGTCTGGCTGAGCTCTCCAGGCTTATGCTGGTGGGGGCTGTGACTAATAGTGTAGATTACGCTGGGACAGCACCTTTTGAAGAACAGCACAAAACTTAAGTGGAAGAAAAAAGTAATGTAAAATACCAAATAGTCTGTACACATGCCTTTCTTATCTTGAGGCTTACTGTCCCCCACAGATGTCTTGGAAGGCTTAATGTCTTCAGACACCGCAGCCAGCACCTCCTCATGTCTCCGTTCTCCAGCAGTAACCATCTAGCTGCTAGACCATGGTCTGCTCTGTTCACGTATGCACAGAGCTCCCATCTTCTGTTCCCCAGCACTGGTGAGATGAGTTTTGTAAGTTGGCTGGACCCCAAAGGTAGCATGTCCCACCAGAGAGCACATCAATGACTCTTAGCAGGAGCCAGACCCACTGCTCCATTTGGTCTGTTTTTTTCCAAGATGTTGCTATTAAGCTAAACTGATGTGCCGCCACAGTAAATTCTGCAATAAAGAAATCATGTACAAAACTAATATTTTTTTATAGAGCAGTCTCACTTCTCCCATACTAGAAATTTCTCATGTCCTCAAATTCTTCGTCTATCATCCAAGCCTCAGGCTAAAAATAATAAAAAGAACAAAATTGTTCTGGTTGGGTAGTTAGTGTTAAAGTATTGCCAGTGGTGTATTGACAGTATTCCTTCTTAAAAACTAGAAACAGAAGCAACATTCCAATCTTGCAGCAAAACATTAGAGTTTGGGGTTTTTTTTTAAATATGTTGGCCGAAGATCCTTAGCTTGAAAAAATGCAGGAACATACATACTAATAAAGTGATTTTTCACTGGATTTGAATTTAAAAGTGAAATAAAGCACAAAGATCCAAAGCCTGTTCCCAAAGTGAACCCATTCTAAAGGCAGTCTTTCCAACAATAATACTTTGTTCTTACCTAGCATTTGAAAATATGATTAATGCATGAATAACTTTACTTTTTCCCTTCCAAATAGCAAGCCATCAGAACAAGGCAGACCTTTGATTGCAACTGGCAAGAGGCTGGGAGGGGGCAGACCCATTCAAACACTTCTTTAATACAGCAAATGCAAAAGGCCATTTTATAAGGAAGAAAACCAGAGAAGGAAGGGAATGTGAATACTGACTTGGGGGTGAAATCCTGGCCCCACTGAAATCAATAGCATTCTTCTCAGAAACATTCACTGATTTTAGCAAAGCTCGGATCTCTTCCTTTTCCTTCCAATTTTAATAGCCCCAAACTTGTGGAGATTTGCAACACCAAAGCACCTTTTTACATTTTTCCTTACCAGTTTTCCTTTTTTGTAGCTGTGTATTGACTAACCAGAGCACAAACACTCTGACACAGCTGGTTTTCAGTGAGCTGCATTATTACTGGCTGCAATATTTTATCTTTGGCTTTATATCACAGTGAGTACAGTTTCATGCTGATAAATCTCAGGCTATTTCAACAATGTTCATCACCTAACACTGATTAGCTTTGAGAAGCATTGGTCATATTACACAGAGTCCTAGTTTTTCTAGAAGCAGTTGGAGCAATTCTGCCTAGTTTTGCTCAGGTTGTTCTGACACAAACATGGAAAGAGCACTACCATGCACATTTTAAAGGGATCTGTCAGATTCATTAAATTCAAAATGTTCCTGCTGCAGATTGACTTACTGGCTACTGTTAACACATGCCACCAAGTAGTGAAACTGAAAGAGTTAGAAGAAAAAATATTTTCCCCTAATTACACTTTATGTTTTCAGTAACATTTTGTGTGAAGCCAGTTGTACAGGTTCTCTTGTATAACATTTTTTTTTTCCCTGCTGTCTCTGTTAAACTTCCATGTAGCAACAAATGAGAGGAAGACTCTCCTTTAAAAAAGGAAAGTAAGTACACTATCAAACCACGTTGTCATGGGAGTAGAATGAGCACAGACATGGGAACAAATTGTTTCACACAGTTCATAAACAAAGCCAGTAGGCTTTCAGATCACCATATTCCCTTTCAAGCTTAACGGATTTTCACCAAAGTCTCACTAGAAATTTGCATCCTTTCTGTTGGAGGGAAGTAGGTAATATTGACTAGTGCTCCTTTTTGGTAGTCTGCAGCTAGGGAAGCAAAACCCGGCATGCCTAGAGATTACCATATGAAAACAAGAATACCTGCAATCCACAGATGCCACCACACAGAAGCCCCTTATTCTGTTATTTATCCTGGGTTTTAAATGCTGAGTATCCTAATTTCTTATGCATGAAGCCCATTGACTGCAACACGCCCCACAGACTCTGGTGGTGTGTGCAGAAGGCAGGAGGACAGTGAAGACATTAGAACACCGTTTATGATACAAGAAAGATGTGCTAACACCATATAGCATGACGCTGTGTTACAGAACAATGAAAGAGAGGAAGCTATCAAAATAAACTCTATTTGTTGTAGTTTTCAACTTCTGGATGTAAGTCCCAGCTCAGGAATTCGCATGAGCACAGGTTAAACACACTGTGTGTTATGTACTCTTATGGCTCACATTTCATATCACTGAGGATTTCTTCTCTCAACATCCTTTTAGGGAAGAAAAGTAGCACATTTTCCTAATTCAGAGAGAAGTAAGAACCAGATCTGAGAGCAGACTCCAGTGCTGAAGTGCAGCAAGGATTGGCAGGCTGTGAGACACAGCTCAGGGCTACTGTGACCCAGGGCTCAAGAAATAAGTCTTGGAGAGAGACTCTCCCCTCTCCTCCTTTCATCTGCCTTAAAAGTCCTCTGGCCAACATGTGGGACATTGCGTTCAGCTCTGCTCAATTAAGCAGGGGGGAATGTAGGGACTGAATTTAGGCTTATGAATTCTGCCTGGACATACCTGCCCTGCTTTAGCTACCCAAGTTCAGATGTCTGTCTGAACTAGACAGCTGGATTCCCTCTAAATTCAATGTGGAAAGACAAGCACATCTATAGGGAAATTCACTTCATGCTCAGTAGGTGTCTAACAAATCACCCCTCGCAAGTGCCTCTCTTCCTTCACTCACTAGAGTGGGATCATGGATGGCTGGTTTGGATCAGCTAACATTTGGTCAGTTAAAATGAAGTGAGATGGATGCCACTATAGATTATTTGCCCAGACTACACAAAGCATTTTGTTGATCGAGGAACAGACTGTTACCACAAATCCCTGACTACTACCCGCAAACTCTCCCCTCCTTTCTCCTTTTAGGAACCATGGTTGCTTTAGTGATTCAGACTCTCTGTAATAAGTGCCGGGTTGTGCTTACTTCTCATCTTTCTCCTTGGTCATTTTTACTTCTTGTATTAATTTTCCTGTATCTTGATGTGTTCTGGAACATTCTCTGGGGATTCATGAAGTGAACCAAGGCTATCCTGGTACTCTAGGAGCTCTTGAAAGTCTGCTTTCAGGTGCAAAGTAGGACCCAGAGAGCAGAAGGAGCACTTCAGATGAATGGGAAATGCTTTTGGTGGAAACAAGAACCCGTATAGGAAGTGGAAATATTTTGTTAGGAATTTTTCCTTGCTTGGTGGGGCTGTAACAGAGAGCAATAGTCTGCAGGTATTACTTTGCCTCTCAAAACAAAAGTTTATTCAGGAATGAAGGATTCTGAAAGAATGTAGAAACTTAGGAGGAGAGACTGAACTGTGATGGGTTTCTAGACCATCCATTCCTGTTTGCAGGGAGAAAATGACACAAACCTATTTGAGAATTTGTAATGGCAATAGTCTTCGGCCAACAGAACTGAAACGTCAGAAAAGGTTTTAATCCAATGCATCTTTTTGTGCAAAACTGAAGGTCTCTGAAAAATTGGGGATTGTGATGGAAATGTTAACAGTCTTTTGTAGAATCTTGAATGGAAGGAAGACCTTTTGCATGAGGTTTGTACTTTCCTTATCTGATGCTATGAGTTAGACTTGTATTCCTAATAATTTTTACTGCTTCCAAAAAACATCACTGTGACTGTGACTGTGTAACAAAGACAATCAGCCAGCTAGGACACTGGTTGTCTCTCATTTTAGACTGACCATTTAAAAAAAGAAAAAGAACATAACTTCTCCTAATAGTGGAAGATGCTTATGTAAGTTTGTTAGTTAGGCAATCAATGAGAAAATATTCAATTATTATAAATAACTTGTTATAAAAGTGTCATGGTTTGAGCTCAGAGAGCAACTGAGCAGCACACAGCCGCTTGCTCACTCAATCCTTCCCATTAGGAATGGGAAAGAGAAAATAAAGCAAAAGGCTTGGGAATCAAGATGAGGACAAGGAGGGATGACTCGCCCATTACAGTGAAATTCATCACAGGCAAAAGACAGACTTCTTAGGGGAAGAAAAAGAACATCAATTTAATTAAAACACAAATGACAACACACTTAACAGAGTAGGACAGTGAGAAGTATTACCACATCTTAAAAATACCTTCCCTCCACACCCCTCCCTTCTTCCCAGGTCAGCTTTGCTTCCGTTTTCTCTGCCTCCTCCTCACTGCAGTGCATTTGGGCCAGGGAATGGTGGGGTGAGGTCAGTCCCTCACACATTGTTTCTATCACTCCTTCCTCCTCAGGGGGAAGGCTCCTGACACTTTTCCCATGATCTGATGTGGGGTCCCTCTCATAGGAAACAGCCCGCCATGAACGTTTGCTGACATGAGTCCTTCCCACGGGCTGCAGTTCTTCCCAAACTGCTCCAAACTGGTCCCTCCTGCATGTTACAGTCCTTCCAGCACCAAACTACAACAGCATGGGCTTCCCTCAGAGTCCCAGCATTCTTCAGTGCACCCACCTGCTCTGCCATGGGGTCCTCCATGGGCTGCAGGTTGGCATCTTCTCCACCAGTGACCTTCATGGGTGGCAGGGAGGTGGCCCTGCCCTCTCACCATAGGCTGCAAGGGGTCTCTGCTCTGGCACACTTCCCCCCCTCCTCCTTTCTTCCACTGCCCTCAGTGTTTGCAGAGATGTCTCCTTCACAACTCCTCCTCACAACTCCCACTCCTTCTCCCAAGTTCCCTTCTTTAAGTACTTTATCATAAAGTTGCGGCCACCATTGCTGATTGGCTCAGCCTCAGCCAGAGGCAGGTCCAGCTTGGAGCTGGGGGAGCTTCGGGAAGCTTCTCACAAGGACCACCACTGTAGCCCCCTCCCCCACTACCAAAAACCCTACCACACACAAACCCAACACAAAAAGACAATTGGAACTTCTTATCAGGACTGGTAAGGTCATTTGTTTGTAAACTGTTTCACCCTCCGTCTCATCAAATTCAGTAAAAGTTTTGCTCTGAGGCATCCAAGATTGACTTCAAACACATTTCTGAGCTTCATGGTAATAATTTTCACATTTCTTTGTAGACCACAACCTTAAATAAAGCCATGGTGTTATTTGTAGTGTCATCTTACTTAAGTCTTGGAGTTCAATAACTTGCAGATTCATAACCTAAGGAGGATCTAGATTTATTAGTGCAATTAGTGTCTTAGGATACAATTATTTGTTGCTATGGGATACTGGTGGCTAAGCAGAGGGTATAATTACATAGACTTAATCACACAAACATAATATATGATGTGCACAGTAAAATGACATATTGTTCTGCTTAAGAATGTCTTTAGGCAGACAGAAGTGAGGAAGACAGTGGTTGCAGATTTGGGCACCCCAGCACATACTTGAAAAACAACCAGCAAAACTGTTTCAAGGATCTTACATCCACAATCCACTAGGTCTGAGGACAAAGGGACCACAGAACTACAAGCAGAAAAGCCTTTAAAAAAAAAAAAAACAAAACAGACTAGAGTGGGCCAAAAAAGTTTTCTGTTGACCCTGCAGAACAAGTGGTGCATAAGACAGAGGAACAGACTGCAACAACCAGACCATAGAACTCTCAGAAATAAGTTTTCTAAGGACATCCTTTTGGAAAATAGGTAGAACTGATTTACTGTTATGTTTCTCTGTTAGCTAGTTTTGTCTCAGTAGAAACATTTTGATTTATAAGAAAATATTGGCCTTGAGGCCAACTAGCATGGCACAGCTGGTGTCATTACAGTTATACTGCCTTACCATGCAAAATGTGATGGACACATCCACCCTTCTGTTTAGGAGTAGTCCTTTGGGCAGGCCAGCCCTTGGGCCATGACAGAGACCCCTTGGGAGAGCGATGGGGCCTTTGGGCTTAACCAGACCAAGGGCTGCACTTACAGTCGAACAGTGTGGACCATCCTCTGCAGCGTTTGGGCCAAGACAAGCTACTGCTATAGATGCAGGCAGCGAACGCAGCAGGGCAGAGGAGCGGGTGATGTGGCCACCCTGAGAAGACCTCCCTGTCGTTGGCACAAGAAGGTTGCAGTATGCAAGAGCACTTTAACCATCCATCTTTTTCTTCTCAGCAACCCTTGCTTTCCTTCCGGTGGCAAAATGCACACGCAGGAGTGGCGTGGCTGGGCAGTCTCCTCCCACCACCATGAACAGGAGCACCCAGATTGCATGCTGGGGATCATTTGGGTCCATGCATGGTCTTCCCTTTGTCCTAGCCATTCCTCCCCCAGTCCCATTTCTTCCTGCTGGAGTCTGCCACTCCTTCCAGTTGCTTCTTTTTGGTAATGGTTTCCTCATTTGTTGAATGAGAGCATCTGACTTAGCAGAGACCTAGCATGTGAAGGGCATGGGCACGTCCAGCTCATTGTGCCTGGAATGGGTTAGGGTTTAGTTACACAGGCAATTGTGCCAGCTGCTGGGAAAGGATTTGTGACCAGATTCTTGGGCAAGATTCCTGCCCAAGTACCTAAGACCATGCCTCCTTTCTGCCTTTCCACCATGTCCTTACAAATGCAAATGTCAGATATGCAGATTACTAAAGGAAAAAATAGCAAACAGGTCTGGGTTCAAGGCATACTCACATAAAAAGCCATTAGGAGAAGCAGCATGAGCATGGCTGTAGAAGAGCTGTGGGCACTCAAGCAGAGCAGCCTGCCTTCCTCCCAGTTCTCTCTCCTGCAAGTGGAGTTTCTGCTGCTTGCTAGTGCCGTGCCTGCTGCCAGACAAGCTAGTCCCTTCCACTAATATTTTTTCTGGAGATCCAAGTGATAGGAGCTCTTCCTTGCAAATAAGGGGTCTGGATTCCTGGAAATCCTCCTGGATATAAGGAAGAGACAACATCACCATGGACCAGGTGCTCTTTTGGGAGCAACCAGCCAAGCGGGTAGTGCTCAGTCGTGTAAAGTATTTGTGCTGTAGCAACGCAGCAAGGATCCACTAGACTTGATGGTTAGCCATTAAAGATAAAGGAAAGGACTAGCGGTGCTTCCTAAAGTAATTTCTGACTTCTCTCTAATGATTCAAAAAGATTACTTATCTTCCAGCATGAGACACATTATCTTCAAGACAAGCCATTGTTACAAGCATTTATTTAATTTAACTCACAATGTTTGAATTTCATTCAGATTAAGACAGCAGCTCTACTAGACAGTCATGTATATAAAATTGGCAGGGACAAACACAATCCATATGTCTATCAGGCTGACAATGGATGGTATATTTTTTCAGCTCTATGTGAATTGTTAGACATGAAATTCACATCAGCAACTAAAAGATTACTTTAATCCTATTACTTAAAGGGCCTGAGCACTTACAGAGTTCAAAGTAAGCACAGGCCTAAGAGGATCAACAGCAAGGACTCTACTTCAAAGTGCACAATCTAAGCTCATACTTTCAATCATAATATATGTCTGAGCCTACGTCTCAGACCCTCTCAGTTTATATGTTGTATATACAAACAGTGGTTGAGCAGAAAAATAACTGTTGCCATGCAGGAAGGTTCTTTCTAGAAAACAGAATGTCCTCAGTCATATTCAGATAGGAGGGGGTGACTATTTCTACTTACATCAAAATATTAGGAGTCTGAAGTTGTCTGAGAAGTGATTTGCAACTGTATGGTTCTTTTGAATTCAAGGCAAGTTGAATGGTGTGGGGAATGATACGGCCAATACTTAACTAGGGTACAGAAGTAGTCTTCAGGGAAGAGATGGTTGTAACAAAAAAAAAAAAACCTAAGCGACTTTTTTTCACTCCTGTGTTCACTGTGAGGAACTTGGAGAGCTTCCCACAGCAGAACACTTCCTTATGGGCATCTTCAGAGGATCTATTTCAAGCTGAAGTGTCTGCAGAAGAGGTATGGAACAAATAAACAAAATGAATAGGAAGAAAATGTTAGAACCAGATGGTATTCACCCCAGAAATCTAAAGGAACTCAAGGATGAATTAGATGAAACAATAACAGTGCATGGCCTCTAATTTAAAACAGGCTTAGAACTGAACACCTGAAAGTAGCTAAACCAATGCCAACTTTCTTAAATGATTCCACAAGAAACTGGGGGAATTAAAGCCTGGTAATTTTGATAAATTCAGTAGAAATTACTATGCAGGGTGGAGAAGATGGATAAATAAGATACATTGGGAGAAATTCAAAACAGCTTTGTGAAGGGAAATCATGCTCTACAAACCCATCAAGTTACTGTAAAATGATAAGAAGCATGCAGATATGGGAGATCTTTGGTTGGTAGCATCTGCTTATTCGTATTTTTCCATGGATTCAACAAGAGTCCTCACCAAACACCCCTGAAAATATTTAAGCAGCCACAGGATAAGAGGGATGATCTTTGTACGGATTGCATAAAATTGTTGAAAGATAAACAGGCAGTTATTGCAGTAAAGGGAGATTAATAAGACATTAATAGCAGAAATTCTACTAAGACTAAGAAACAGAAGGATCTTAGGCAACAGGATAAGTGGGCATTGGAACAGCACCTTAAACTGAATGTAGATAAGCATAAAGCAATGCACATGGGGAAAAATGTAACTTCAGCTATAAAGTGACGGTTCTGAGCTGAACCTGGGTATGAAATTTGGCAGTTATATAGGTTTACAGAAAACACCTGCTCAGTGCTTAAAAGCAGCCAAAACCCATATTGGATGTTAAAGTTCATCTGAAAAAGTGAACTGTCACATTAGAAAAAGGGAGTAACTTTCATACAGAGTGAATAGGCAGGCGGGGACTCTCCAGTCTAGGAGAGAGATGGCTGAGGGGAGATATGATAAAGACTGACAAAGACATGAGCAGCCTGTGAAGTGTGAATAAAGATCAGTTGATCATTATCTCTCCAAGTGTAAGATGTAGGAGGCATCAGATGAAACCAGTGGGTAATATGTTCAAAAGGAACAGAAGGAAATGGTTCTTCAACAACACAGTGTAGAGCTACCTGTTACACAAAACTATGGATTTGCTTTCATGGGATCAGAATGGAATTGTGCAAGTTCATGGAAGTGATATCCAGTATGGATACTGCCTCCAGATTGAGGAATCCCAGGTTGAGCCAAAAAATCTTTGGAGGCTGGGAGAGTATTGGGGAAGTATCAATACAGGCTATTAACATTTTCTTCCTAAGTCACTTCTTAGACCCCAAGAACAGGATAAGGAATTGGAGGAACTCTTCTGCTCAGCGATTCTCATACTGCTATCGCATTATCTGAATACCTACAAATTACAGGTTCTGCCTGACACTAGTCATCATTTACAAGTACTCATGTTAAACTGAAAACTCTAATCTGAATGTCTTTTTCTTTCTTTCTTGTCCCACGTGTTGGACTGACAAAACTTATGCTCATTTGTCTTTAGAGGTTGTGAAGTCTTATCATTAATCCTTAAGGGTAGATTTGACAAAGATCTGCCAAAAATGAGTTAGATGTCGTCACTCATGTCTTGGAAGTGAGTTAGGTAAGTTCTTGAGGTGTCTGCCAACTGCTCAATTTTACAAATCGCTCTTTTCTCAGAAGCTCCTTGTGCTGCTGTCTGGCTGATAAGGGGAAATGGCAGTTAAAAACGTTGCTGTTGACTATTTCTAGAGGGTCATAAAAGATGTCAGAGATGCAGGCAGAAAAAGCATTAAGGGGAGCAGGAGGAAATTATTCACACAGAAGTAAGGTTTTGGAGAAGCCATGAGCAGTGGAGCAGTTGGGGGGGGGGATTCTGGAAAAGGGACTTTGCCTAAAAACACTGAAGCATGCTGGGAACACTGTGGGGAATACTATGTATGTAAGATATTTCATACAGAACTGCATGTCTCTTGTGCTATCAAAAACACAGAGCAATTAGTTTTTTGGAACAATCACAGTGTGCTTTATATGTCTGAAACAGGGAACTATAAATCATGATTATATTAAAATGAATAAATCCTAAATTAAGGGGTAGTATTTGCCAGTTCAGGAGACCAGCAATTACTGCAAACTCTGTAGTAATTTGACATCCCAGGTTCCACCCGCAGGGGTAGGAAACCCACAAGCCTCTTCCCATCTGTCATACTCAGGGCCCCACATGGCAACTGAGCTGAGTCCAGAGAAAAGGAAAGAAGCAACAGCTCCTCCACATAGAACTCTGCACTATCATTGTCTAGAGTCACTGCTTCTAAAGACCACTTGCCTCAACTCAGAGGTTGTCTCTGGATCCAAAAGCACTTCCAAAGACATGCTACCAGGCTCTCTTCTATCCATGTTTGCCGATGAAGAAACTATGGAGCTGAGGGGTTTAAGGAATCTTTAGAGTCCAAAGAGGTGTGAGGATGGCACAGACAAAAATGTTTCACTTTGGTTTCCTTAAATTAGATGCACTATCTGTACTCTAATGAGAGGAAAGAAAGAGAAAGAATGTTCAGAAAAGTAGGGAAGAAGATGACTATTTTCAACAACAAGTATTGTTGCTTTCTATTTGCTTCATTACAACTCTTCATGATTTCTTCTTCTCTTGGTCAGCAGCCTGGTGAGGGCTCTCCAGGGTGGCTGGCCCACAGGGCACAGACACCTGCTGCTTGCGGAAATGTTTGATCAACTTCCTTTATCCTGTGATGTCTTTTATGGCTTGTTTTAATCCATGAGGATCTGGGATGTCTCTTCTGACAATGCTGCTTGCCCAGTGAAGGACCTGTCAGTCCTCTAATGTGGCCTCAGCTTTCCAAGCTGTTGAAAACTCAGCCACCACCAAGAGGGATTTTCCTTAGCAGATACAAGTTCTTAAAACCCTGGCATGGTCCTTGACACTTCCTCTGGTGTGCTCTGTCCCCTCCTTTCTCAAGCACCACTACTCTTGTCCCCTGTGATCCCCTCAGTTCATGCCTCACCCCTCATCAGTGTCACGAGCTGTTTGTCACCACAGCTGAGATAAAGTAGCATCAGCAGAAACATAGCTGTCTTTCTGCCTAGGTCATCCATTGCAAACCATCTCTACATCTCAGTTGTCCATGGAGAAAGGGGCATAGGTTCAATTACATAGACAATGGCAGACCACACATTGACCAGTGTCTCACTGCCACATGCCCTTTGAGACATCTTTTTCAGGACATAGATTTCTCTGTATGAAACTGGGGCTAACTGGATAGAAAAGGAGGTCCTGACTAATTTTAAAAACTGAACAAAATCTTTGTCAAAACTGGCCATGATTGTCTAAACTGCTTTCAGCTCCATCCTGGATCATGTTATCACAGAAGCAGCCTTGAATTTGAGTCAGTATCTTCTATCTTATCACATAGAAATATATTATCCTTCTGAAGATAATTTTTCCTATACAAAACCAGTTGTTCTGCAGTGCTACTGACTCATGGCACCTTTCTAAATTCACTGAAGGAAATTGTTTAAGGCTGTATGTGAAAACTATTCAATCACGTTAAGAAAGCAAACATGGAAACATTCTTTTCCAGATTAGATTGGAGTTTCTAAACTCTAAGATTTTCACATTGATTTAGGCTAAACACCCTCCAAAAATTACAAGTCTTGCATCGACCCAAAGCAGACAGACTTCATTTCGTGTGAAGTTCCATATCTGGCTTGACTACAGGTGTTTTAATGGATTGTCCAAAGGTTTCCATCATTTCTTCATCAGAGTCTGTAAAACTCTGATACTTCTTACTTGACAAGTATTTCTACTTGAGGATCTAGTCACCTAGGGGAAGAAGATCAAAATGTTGCAAAAAGCTTTGTGACTGGGAGACAGACCTGGGAGAGAAAATAGACACTAAAAAACACCTGTTTACCATTTGCATATCCATCATATGCTTGGGGAAAACTACATATCTGAGAACACCTTATGAGAATGAAATTTCAGAAATAATTAATATTGCTTGGTTGTTATTTTAGGTTTAATGAATTAAAATGCAACATCTGCATGAGTCTATATTACTTCCTAAACAGTACTGCAAAAAATAGCACTTCTCCTAAATGCAGCCTCTTGTATTCAATGGAAGCTTGTATTATACAGGTTCCAGAATCAAAAAGGGATTTGCTGAATTCTGATAAAGTAACTTAACACTTTCCAGGATAAAATAGTAGTGGAAAGAAACAGTTTAGCCATTTTCAGACAAAGTATAGTTTTCCACCTCCCTTGCCCTCTCAGAGCCATTAAATTTCTTGGTGACTCAAACTGGGGGAAGCAGAAATATTCCACTTCCAGACATCTCTATTCATTATTTTTCCTTGTTCAGTCTTTTCAGCCAGAAGGGGAGATAAGTGTTGAAATGGTAGTTATTCTGACATCAGCCTGCTAGCTGAAGTGAGATTTCTGAGGGATTAGTAAAATCATTGAGAAGTCTTGCTATGAAAATGATACTTTTTCCATCTTGTTTCCTGTATGAGAGGTATGGCCTTCTCCACATTAGAATTAACCCTGTTAAAGCACACAGGTCACTGAAGAACAAGCAATATATGCTACATAAATGCTACATAAATGAGAAATATATATATAAGCCATAAGGTATGTTTCTAAATCACAGGATGGCACTGAATGGTAGTTGTATTTTCAACCTTAAATACAGGCACCCTATTAGAACCACTGCCCCCTGTTTTCATTGCATAGTCTCCTCTGAAGTCTTAAAGATGGCTAATCTGTGCTGGGCTACTCAGAAATAATGAAGTAAAAATAAAACAAAATAATAAAAAGTGGGTCACGTAAACATTAAATTTGCCAAAGAAAGGATTCCTGCTCTTTCCTACCCATTTCCCTTTCCTTAATTATCATTAAGGAAAATTTGGGTTTTTTCCCTTGGTGGATTTGATACTGGTGGGAAAGAAGGGTTAGAGTTTTTGCTAATTACTGATGAATATTTACTTGTCAGATAAAAAGGTGAAGTGAGCTGGGGTGGACCAACTGAAGGAGGATAAGAGGTCAGAGGTTGCCCCTGCCATGCCTAGTAGTGTTTGATGGAGGGCATAAACCACATCATGGGATGAGGAAAGGAGCTGCCTGGTAACTCTCCCTCATCCCTTTAGCAGATTCATGCACTCTTGATGTGGCTGCTGAGCATCAAGCCCACAGTGAGCCCACAGATCATCAAGTTTTAAATTGGCAGAGGCTCTTCTGCCTTCCAGGAGTCAGAGATGTTGCAAAAATGATCTTATCTTCCTAAAGTCAACCCATGACCTGCAACAGTTAAACTAAACCATTTCAGCTGGAGTCAGTATAAATTTTAACTTGCAATTATGGAAAACACTTGTATTGTATTCCAGCAGGTCACATCAAAAATTCTCTGGCAGAGTTGCTGCAGTGGCTGTCAGTAGACAGATAGAGAAATGAAAATATAATGGAAATTGAACAAATCAAATCGCACATTTGGAATATTTCATTTGCTTTAGAAGGGTTTGGAAATAAACTGACTTGGATAGCCCAAATTTAATCATCTTCAGGGCCCATTTTTCTTCTTTACATGCACTTCTAAATCAGAGCTGAGGCAAGAACTCTAACTAAGATGGAAATTACTGATTACTGTTGTCAGCATTCAATAGTTTAATCTAAAAGAAATTATTATTATTATTATTATTATTATTATTATTATTATTATTATTATTATTATTATTATTATTATTATTATTATTATTAACAAGAGTTTGGCTGTCCTGTCTATATTTACAGAGAGTGAAACTAAAGAACAGAAAGTTACACTGTCTTGTCCAAGGGAATCTAGAAAGCAGTGATGGGGCTGGAAACCCAACCAGCAGCTCTCCCAAGACAAAGGTGCAGCTCTGTGATAGCACAAGGGATCACAGAAAATTGCTCACTGGCTTAACTCCTCTTCCAGTGCCAGTGCAAATGCAAGGGAGGAGCCAGGGACATGCGGCTGGGCAGTGCGGCAGCTTTGATTTAAGTAGGCTTTAATTGCCATAGTATCAAACTCCTTAATCCCATACATCCATGGTAGGTCCTCCAGGCCACAATGACTGTGTTTTGAAAATGCAACTGCAAAGGCTACAGCAACAGACAAATCAACCCATGGACACTGCTGATCATGAAGGTAACCCACATCTGTAAAGGAGGTTTTGCTCCTTATAGAACTACAAATGACCTTTTCCCACCATTTTATTCTGTCTGAGCTTTTGTAGATTTTGAGTAGAGCTGAGACTGACATTACATCCTCATTCCACATCTGACTACTATTTGGGTGCACAAGAGGACAGTAAGTACAGGTCAGGCTTCTGGCATAAGTTTGTTTTGCAGGGGAAACCCTTAGCCAACCCATGTGCACACCTGCACCACCACCCGAACACCACCACCCAGTGCCCAACGCAAAAGGACTACCTTGCACCATCTGGATGCAAAACAACAGCAACACTGCTTCAGGCTAAGGGGCTTTACATTTTTATCCTACTGGTTTCTCTTGAGGTTAAAAGCATTCAAATTAAAGCAGCTCCCCTTGGCAAGCACCAGTCATTACTGAAGTATTACGCTGAATTGCCTCCCCATCCTACCCCTCAAATGGCAGAGAAGCAGACATCTCCCGTGTGCTTCTGATCCAAATTCTTCCCTCTGGGAGATTTCCCAGGACCCTCACTGTTTTGATTAACAGAATGTGTTTCTGCTAGGATGGTTGATAGATGAAATTGGATTTTGTAGCAGAAAAATTAGTTCCTGGTTATAGGAGGATTAATGGCTCCCCCTCTCTTTAACATGTGCCCACTGGCAGGGCACTCCACTGGGTCCTGAGCATGTGCTGAGACAATCTGTTCCTTTGGCTTTCTCTTACACAAGGGGTTTTTTTTTGTTTCATTAATTTCCCCTGTTTTTCTTCTTTTTTCTCCTCGCTATGGGGGAATTTGGAAAGAAAGAAGGGTGGAGAAAAACAAGTACGGGCTCTGAACACTCATAAAGAAATGCCTGCACACTTGCTCCTCAGAAAAATGTTCACCTTTCCATGAAGGAGAAGAGAGACAGCTTGTTTCACTCTTCTCTGGGCAAGGCACTAAGTTGCATCAGGCAAAACAGCCAAAGCAAATAAAGCCTCACACCAATTTTAACCAAATACTTTATTCTCTCAGCCACGTGAAGAGCCTTACAAACGTTTGGATTTGGGTTGCTGTAAAACCTTTCCTTCTGTAAAGCACAGTCCCTCAGATATAGCAAAGCTACATTATTAATGAGCATCAGGGGTTTAGAGAAACAAAGGCTGGAGGAGGGGAGGGGGAGCCTTATTTTAGGAAGGGGGCCAAGAAAGACAAGATGTTTAGGAGGGGGAAGTATTGACACCCTTGGAAGAGAGAAAGTGTCGAATGCCAGCTGCAGAGAGCCTAAAAGAATGAGTGTCTCCGATGCTTTTGTCTCCTTATATGGTAAAATGATAGAGAGGGGTTTCACTAGGCTGGGGAAGGCAGCAGCCTCTTTCCACACAACACTGACTGCAGAGCTGAAATCGGAAGAGCTGCTCTTCGCAGGCAGTGGAAAGCCCCGGCTAGCTGTACAGCTCTCCTCTGCAAGCAGGCCGGTGTGCTCGTTACACATTTGTTAATGGAGGTGACCCCCTGTCCCTGGTCCAGGAGGTGACATTAACTGCTCTGTAAGTAAATATCCCTTTTTACCCCCTTCCTTCCCACTACCCACAGAATATATCTTTGAAGGTGTCGCTTTTAAACAAAGGGTGCAGAGAGGAGAGGGTTGTTTAATGCCCCAGTGGGTTGTTGGGTAAGGATGTGAGGAGAGAGATTGCCGGTCACCCTTTCTGTTGAGTACACAGCGAAGGGTGTGAAGAGAAGAAAAAGACAAATTTCTTACCAGAGCAATTACTGCTGTATGTCCGTCCGTAAAGTGACACACCAGCGAGCTGGTGATGTGCTGGATCATTTCATGTGTAACTATTTTTAATGACTGTATTGTGCTGCATGTGTAATCCACTGGGGAGGTGATAAAAAGTAGAAGGGTCTTAGAGTCCTTACACCTCTGTGCACACTCCTGCTGCCGAGCTCAACAAAGGAGTATTTTTGCACTATAGAAAGAGCAGATGCACATGAAACAAAGGTAGCCTTTCCTCTTTGCAGGCAAGCACTGTGGAGAGATTGTGTATGGGGAAAAACAGGGAGCCATCAGCATCATATTTCTTCTTTTTACATGGAGAGAATAAATTAGAACGCAAATCCCAATTAATAGCTCTGAATTCCTTCTTATGCTTCTCTCTACGTGCATGTGTGTGCAGCCACAATAACCCAGGTCCCTAATGTATGCTGTGTAACAGGGATTTCTCTGTGTACATAATAAAGGAAATACTAACTTTCATTGTCTGAATTAATGGCTGTTCTAAACTTTCTACTTCCCTAAAGGGACACAGCTTTTATTTAGTTCAACAGATACCTGCATATTTCAGCTTTACTGTGTACAGAGACACATAAATAGTCACAGGAAAGCAAACCTTATAAAATCTATGTACCAGCAGCAGTCAGTCAGTCTGTTATTGTTACTCCCCTGACTCCTATCTAGAGGTATATTAACTAAGATTGCTGATTGACACTGAGATTGCCACGATCAGTAGCTATAACATTTATTGTTGGCTATACATATTTGTACACTGTCTTAAATAGGAATTGTCCTAGAAGGGACCAACAGAAGGCTGTGCGTTATTAGATACACACATGCATCCAAATGTGAAGGAATGTTATAACTAAGGTTACCATTTGGTTTCTGCTATGAACCCTATTTTCATCTGTTCATGAATTGATGGGAGTCCCTGCTTTTTGGCTATAATCTTCTGTGCCCTTTATCAGCCAGATGGTAAACTCTGAAAATTATTGCTTCAGGCATTTGGATTTGGAAGGCAGAAAGAGTCTATTTTTTATTTTATTTTATAAAAAATTCTGTTTGTTTTCTGCCCCTGAACATAAAACCAGGAAAGGATGCACTCTAAAGGCTGTTCTGTGAAGAGAACATGTGTATATTCTTAACCACATTTGGAGAAAATTAAAAAAAAAAGCATATGAGGTACTACATTTACTGAAAACTCAGTCCCTAATGCTGCCATAGCAGCACTACTGTATCCAAAACCTGGCCAGAGCACCACCAAAACTATCTTTTACCCTAGTCATAACACAGATAATGATCTTTGGCATTCAAGTCAACACCTGCCTGAGGTGAGCAGGGCAGATGAAAGGACACAAACTACTATTTCTGAGAAATCGTATTTGTGTAAGTTACCTGGCATTCCCAACTGACATCTCCATCTGAGTAGCAGACCTGAGGCTAGGGAATGGACCAGTTCTTGAGGTCTTTTGAGAAAGTTTAGATCCCAAGATGGCAGAAGTGATGAAGTAGAATATACTTATTTTTGATTCTCACCATTCTGCCAAATATGCTCCCATGGGAATCAGCAGTGCTACACATGCAAGCACCAAGTAATCACTTCAAGGTGATTGGGATTTATAGCAAAATATTACTAATTTTTACAAGATCAGTGTTTTCACATAGCAGCAGCTATACTGTGTCAAAGCTCCTGTTATGAAGACCATGTAATGGTGATTCCCAACTAAAGTACTTAGGTACAGATAAGGCCCTGCTTCCCATCTACAGTTTCTTAAGGAAGTTTAGAGAAGCCACTTCCCTGAAATCACATCCTTCCTGTCCATACAGACATCAGTGCTCCCAGCTGTCTCACTTTGCATTAGAAAAAAATCACACACAACAGAGTCCTCCAGGATCCTATCATGCTTTAAGCATCAGGAGCCAAAAAAACCTCAAAAAGTTGGTGACAAAGTACAACTCTGGCAATTGTAAGGGCTGATGACAGTTTCTGCTCCATTGCACTGCAAATTCAAGCTTTCATCTCAAAAGAAAGGAATGAGGAGGGCTGTAAAGACCTATACTCACATGAGTGACTCCTGGCTCAGTCCCCCGGAGTTTTGAGCCCTGAGCCCAAGAGCCAAGAAATGTCTTACCTGCTGTTGTACTCACCTCCTTGCCTCAGCTCACAGGGGTCAGGACATTCAGAATTAAGGGAGAGTCAGATAAATATTAACACCATCAGCCAGAATAAATGGCTGCTTCTCCATAAAAATCAGGCTGAAAACTGAAGTAGTGACTGTTGCTGCTGGCCAGCATGCTGCCACTCTTTTAAGGTCCCCACAGACTAATTACATTCAGGTCTGAGGCTCATTCATGTTTCTCTGGCAGATAAATTGGTCCTGAGCATCTTCAGAGAAACTCTGGATGGTGTAGCGTTGTAGGCAGTCACCTTCCCTCACTTGGGTACTGCTTCAGAGACTGGAGATCTCATAAATTGTGTTTTTAGACTGATTAATACTGATTGTGTAATTTTAATATTTCATTTACATATGCACATTTATTTGTGATGCAGATTCACACCAAGTGAGGGTATGAAATGTCAGGGTAATGACAGGTTTCATGGAAATAAATCTTGAATACACTGACTGCCACTGAAGCATTAACGTTTCAACAATACTAATTAGCCAGAGAGAGAGAGAGTTTGATTAAAAACTACTAGAGGCTTCTTTTAAGGCTGAACATCAAAGTATTCATGCCAGGTGAAAAAGTTACAGTCCTAATTTTGTTCCTTATCACATACCCTTTTATATTATATTGGATAATATTAACTAGGATGCTAAATGGCTACTGTACATATAGTAATATGCTGTAAGAGGAATGTAGGTGAGTGTAACACTGACTTCAGAATCTTCATTTCTCCCTTTCACAGCAAATTTTCAGCTTTAAAGTTGCAAATATATCAACGAAAGCAGAGCAAGAACTAAGGTTGCACTTTTGGTGGTGGGAGGTAGTTCTAGACCCTTGGCAAGCACAGGCACAGGGACTCAAAACCCACCACTCTATTTCGTCTTGCATAACAGAAGTCACAAGTTGCATAAAACCATAATACTTGTAAGCATTTACCTAGCTCTGTTTTGTCATTGCTCTGAAGCATTCTTGAAATTTAGATCAAAAGTATGTTCAGAGACCAGGATCCCACTTCTGATGAATTCCTGCCCTCCATACTATGCCATACACCTCTCCATGGTGGACCCAATATCTTCCTTCTTCAGTTGGAAAGGATCTTGCCTACAATAACATTGCCTATGTTCATGTCCACAGGCTCTCTGTGTCTGTGCTGCTCCTGCATTTCTTATGCACCACAGGTACTTTGACTCAATGTTAATAGCTGATCTCTTTGCTCTGCGTGTCCAGTTTCTAGCCCCAAACCCCAGCAAACAAATTGGACCAAACTGGTTGCACCTAGGTGTAATCAATCTATTTTGCTAAGATGTGCCCAACTGAACAGGTCCCTCTAATGTTTACATAGCCTTTTGCCACATTTTGGAAAGCCAACGGCACAGCAGCTGCACAGAGAAGTATGGATGCCTTGCAGCCCTGAGGCATTCACTGCTACAGTAGTTTTATACAGCAGCTGAAAGACATATACTAACTGATCCTCCAAATCACCACACATGCCAATTATCTTAGACAGAAAGGGGCTTTGTGGTCTTGCCTCTGTAAAGAGAACCAGAGAGACCCAGAGCTGCTCTGCTAGAGGCCAGGACAAATAAAAAAGCATTCTTCCTCCATAGGGTCCTCCCAGTTTTGCTTCTATGCTTTCTAGAAAGAAGGAAACATAGAATATCTGGGACATTGTTCTGGTTTTGTGCCCTGGATTGTATTATGCAGGATTTCAAAAATATAGGAGAATTCAGAAATGTCACTGCACCGTAGCATGTGGCATTTTCTGGATATTTTTGTCTTGGGGTCTACTTTCTCTTGGATTATCAGTGTTCCTGTCAATAAGAGAAGTAATTATTTTCTGGAAATACGACCTTCCATTGGAGTTTAGTAACTGCAGTCATTCAACTTATGCATTATTTCTGTCGGGTAGGGCCAGAGTTAACAATTGGTTTTATTAATCTTATACTATTCTTCTCCTCTATCCTTTTCTGTTACCTGCTTAAATGCCCTTGTTAGAAATACGAATTTATATGTTTAAGTAAGATCAAGTATTTGATCTTTATCTTTGAATAAGACATTGCTTATTCTTCAAGAGAAAGAAGACAGCAGTTTCAAAAGGCTTTAAAACAGAAACTAAGAGCAAGCCTTTCCGCTTGAACTGTGTTCTTCCTTGCTATGGTAGATTTAAGAGTCATGCTCCATGTTATTTCAATAGGCTCCTTTTGTAATTGAAATGTATGCAGGAATGCTGGTAAGACCATACATCCTCCAGTCATTTCAATATCAACCTCAGATAAACACAGTGTAAGTTGTGTGGGGTGCATTTTCAAAGTGTCAGTGCTCAGTTCTTCTGTGGCCTCTGTAGTTACTACCACTGGTTCGTGCTCTACCACTGCGCTGGGGAGGATCTAAAAAGGAGCAGATCCTTATTGACTGCCAAACACAACAAACCACACAGAAACCACAACTGGAGTGGTCCCTCTCCACTGCTATAATGGGGAATTATTTTAGCCAGGCACATGAGGAACCTTACCGCACGAGAAACATTTTCTAGGGTTTGGGGCTTTTTAGATTATTAATATTATGTTAAGGAAAACTATTTCAAATAGGAGACTATCCACTTCCCAATTTGTGACAGGCAACTGTCCAATCCAGACAGGAACCAGGTATGCTTTGGTTATCTGCACATGTTAATACAGTCCGTCTGCTCAGAAAATTGCTCTAAAGTACTTGAAAAGAGACACTGGAATGTTATACCATAGGCAAAATAAGTCAGCCATGCACAAGGAAGCTGAGTTGCTGGAAAAACCTGTGATTCTGAAGAATGTTTTAAGGCAATTTTAAAAAGTCCATTGAAAACTAAACATTTTTTAAATAGCTTTTACTATTTAGCATGTATATGGAAAGCCCGAACTGTTTAGGAGAAGGTTTCTTTACTTGTGTTTGATTTTTACTGGTTTTTATTACCACTATTATGTTCAAATATCAAACCAAGTTTTCCTGGCTTTTGCCAGGGAGCTTCTAGGAGATCTAGGAATATATATTCTGAGCTTAAAACCTTCAGAAGCAGCAATGATCACCTTAGTAGTTAGATACTTCTAATATCCTAACCTTCATGTGGACACTGGTAAAGCAGTCTGGGCTTGTTAACAGGGATGTTCTGGGAGAGCAATGACATATCATAAGGACCTTGACTTCTTGAAGACAGGGTGCCGAATTCTTCCAGTGGGCTTTCCACAGGATTGCTCTTCCATAGCAGCAGCAAGAAAAAAAGGCTTCTGCTTTCTTCCTTGTTCCCTACAGTAATCATGCCTTCCCTTTTTAAGGACCTACACAAAGATGCTGGTATGAACAAGAGTCATAGCGATAAGCTTCGGTGTCTCAATAATTTTGCAAGTATATTCTCCTTTTCCTCTCTTTACTCAAGAAATGCACCTTCATGCAGCAATACCCCAGTAGCCACTGGCAGGGACAGAGGTCCTATGGAAGGGAAGAGTGGATGGCTGGGCTTCCTGCAGCATGAGCTGAGCATCACCTGCCTCTCAGCACCTGGTTAGCTTTTGCATTGGCCATCTTTAGCATAAGGAAGTGAATGTCCCTCTGTGGCCCATGGAGGGAGGCTTGGCTGTTCTGCATCATCTGGCTTGGCTCCCCATGGCCAGGAGCCCACTGCAGGAGGGTCAGAGATGCAAGCAGCTCCAAGAGTCAACACCTGCCCTATGTCCAGCAAGACCTTCAAGCACTCGGGTTCCCGTTGCTCTCCCTAACAGTGTCTGCAGGCACTCATCCCATGAAAAAAAAAAAAAAAAAAAAAAGTGGACTACCACCCCTTAATGGGTTTTAGTAAATCTAAACACACAAGACTGCTTTGGGTGTCCATAGTGTCCATCCACACCAGCTAACTGAACTGAAGTTCAGGTGGATTCTGAAAAGTAACTTTTTCTTCTTCCCCTCTTGTCAGTGATGCCGGCAAATGGTCATTTCTTCTTTTCTAGCAATAAAATTAGCTTTCCTCCCTCTCCCCTTGCATGGCATTATGGCCTGGTTTGGAAAAATGATTAGCTCTTAGGTGGCTTGCGGTTGCTGCAATGAGATGATAGATAATGAATGTGGCAATAGCTGCTAAGTTACAGGAAAATAATCACCTCTTGCCAGGAAGACCAGCATAGTTTGAACTGCTAGTTCATAGTTGCAAGGGATATCATAAATCTTTGCATTTAACCTTTGGAACATTAACATAAATTGTTTCCAAATGCTCTAGACCTGCATGGCTTATGTCACTGCAGTTGCCAGACACAAATCTTCCTTTCTCAAGGGAAGGATAATAAACAGATAGAGAATTCTCCATGTGTACAGTTCTTCTGGAAAAGAAATCAGGTGGGAGAAACATGTGTATATCTTGGAGGAAGATGGGTGTCTCGGAAGACCTTTGGTTTCCTGCGCAGGTGGCAACAGAACATCCTGCTCCAGGGGCACAGGTAGACACCTGGCCCTATTAACCTCACTGAGGTTAATAGCAAGTCCCCCTCTGGCATCTATGGGGTCTTAATTCTGTGTCTCCAGATACTGTTATGACAAGAGATTAGAGCTTCACTTCACTGAATAAACTAAACAACTCCTACAGTTTTTAGACACTTTCCCTTGACTTCTTTCTCCTGTGCACGTGCATCTGTACCTCTCAGTATTCAACGCCCCCTAAGAGGGTTTGAAATAAGAGATGCACAGAACATCTCTTACTAGGTGTGCAGACATAGTTGAAAAAGCAGGCAAGGTCTGGGGCAGCTACTCCCCTTTTCCAGTAGTCAATAGAGTCATGGGATGGGGAAACACTGGATGATTTCTTAATGACATTATGACCCCTAATTTTTATGAGATAACATGATAACTTTAACAATTACTGCTAGTAAAACAAGACTCAGAAAACAGGGGAAGAAGAGGAAAGAAGTATAGTTTTTAAGTCAGCCTACTGACTTCAGTAATTTTCATGCCAATTCTTACTTCCTGGAAGACACAATGTGGGTAGTGCTAACATTTGGCATAAGCTGTAACTTCTCTTCTGGGCATGCAGTGGGAAGCTCTTTTCCTTTTGGAGATGTACTTGTTATGTCTAATGTTGTAGGAGGGAAACTGCATGGCAGAAAAATCAATTCCTCCTTCAGGATAATGTTGAGAGCAATCTGAAAAATCGTAAGTATAAAGTGACTACTGCAATAAAATCTAAAGATCTCGTTATACCACAAAGAGGTATAATAAAGATGAGCTTCTGGACCACAAAGCTTTACAGTCAATAAGTATCAAACACAAGAGGAAGAAATAGATCAATGGCAAGGAGGTTGAACTGCAATTTGTGTCCATTCACAACTGTGAAAATCTTTTGGTTTTTTTCCATAAAGCTCAAAGCAGTGCATAAAAACTGCACTAAGCTAAGCACGATTTTTGTATATGACAGGAACCAATGGACTGGCAAGGTAGAGGACCATGTGCACCACGTAACAGGCAAAAACACTGCTCGGTATTATTTCACATTTCTTGTTTGTAAGATAACAGTGAAATCATTTGTTTGACATTACTGCTAATTCCTTGGTAGACAGGTCCCGTGATTACTTTACATTTAATTTATTCTTTCCAGAGAAGAAAATAACCTGTTAAATATCCTCAAACTATCACATAGTAGATCGTGAGATCCAATCCAAGGCCCAGATCTAAACAGACTGGAATTTGGGATGCTTCACTCTGAATTCCAGCTTTCTGAATGAAACCCCATGAACCTAACTTTAAGAGAGATTGGATCTGAAATTAGTGCCAGATCCAATAAAAGATTCATGTAACTAAAACCAAAATGCAGAGCTTGGAAACTTTCCTTTCTTGTCTTTTAACTTTTCAGATCTCTGGGGTTGTGTCTTGATCCCCATCCACAGCTGCCCCTTCAGTGTCTTCACAGAGCAGAGCATATCTCACCCCCATATCTCTTTGACACATAGAAATCAGGTCTGCCTGTCCCTGCACAGGCCAAGGGGGACAATCCACTGTGACAATCAGAGCACATCTAACAAAACTAGATCCCTTTCAGGATAGGTAGAGAAATTGAATTTTCTAAAAATTACTGCAGTGACTATTAAATTATGCTTGCCTCTGCTCCTGTGAAAAGCACCCAGAAAATAATACAACACTCAGGAAGAAACCTCTTGTGACCAGGAGACTGGAACATCCACCTCCGAGTCCTTCTCCCTGTCACAAACCACTTCTATATTTTACATTTAGCAACTTTGGATGAAGGACAGAAATGATATAAAACTGTAAAGGAATCACATTTTATGTTTTTTGCTTTTACACATCTTGACTGCAGAGAAGTTTTTTTCACTCTTTGGTATCACACATCTACTGCTAATTCAGGGCTAGAAAGAACTAATTCTGAAGAAAGGTGAAACATGCAAGTACACGAATAGTTCCTGCTCACACTGTAACTTAGTAATAATGCAAATTAACTGTGCAATCAAATCCTATCATTTGGGAAAACTACCTAATAAAGTCTGGTAAAAAGTACAGATTTCTGTCCTAAACACAGCTATCGCTCCTCTCAGAGTCGGTCATACATGTATGCACCAGTTTATACTGATCTGACTCCATTTTGCTTGAAGGAAATTAAGTCCTCCCTAGTTCTCTCATGAGAAGTACAAATGTATTAAGTAGGTTGGGGCTATAAACAGGCTCAAAATGGAGGGGAAAATAAATCTACAATCACTTTGTAAATGTTGTGGTAAAGACTGCACCTCTGCTTCAGGAGCAGACTGACTTGCTGGAAGTGGTTATTAGGGAAAGTTCACTCTGTACTGGCACCGTTCTCCCTTACACTTTCATTGCTAGTCACTGCTGTTGGAGATGGGCTACAGGGGAGCTCTGGGTAGTCACTGCATTCCTCTCTCCAGCATAGGTCTTCTGACTTTCTTTTTATTATCAGTCCCTATGATCGTCCCTACGCCTTAAGGACCAAGAGCACCTAACCTAACACACTTCTAGCTCTCCTGTGGGATAAGAAAGTTAATTAGTTCCTAGAGCATATGGAGGGTCAAAACAGCTGGATTGCTATTCCTTCTGGGTTGTCCATAGCACAGATGACTAACTGTAGGGATTTTTCTTCCAAACATGTTTTGGAGTAGTTTGTCTTTCTTCTTTAGTAGTTACTAGATGTTTGAAAGACTTCTGAGCAGCTGAGATATCACTTACCTACTTTACACACATATAAAAGCACTCACCCCTTAGCCTGTGCTAGTCACCACACAATTCAGCAGTTGAGAGAGCATGAAGAAAAAAGTTTTCTAGCCATCAAAACAAACTTTGCCCTAAAACTTTAATCAAACCCCAGCTATGAGGAATAAAGGGTAATAATAAAACTGAAATCCTGGAGGAGAACTCGGGATTTCAGAATCCCCTAAGGGTGACTCCCACCACCAGGAGAGGACAGACTCCAGAATCAAGCAACCTCTGCCAAGAACACTAAGCAAGTAACAACCTTTTATTTTTCAAAACTGAGAGCTGAAGTTGGCAAAAGAACTGCAGCTGCTGTAAATGTCACTTTTGTGTGAAAGACAGAGGTAGCCACTTAAGCCATTAGTACCCAAAACATTTAAGGCTTTATAGATCAAATGTGGCTTAAAGAGGAGATCAGGCCTGGCAGGCAGTGAAGATCCTGCAGTCCAGGTTGAACATGCTTTCCTCCTGGGAAATTCCCCTTCCTAAGCAGGCAGCTATGCCCTGCTCTAGCGGTCGCTTCCAAACAGATTTCAGGTGCAATACACACTGCAAGCCTCAGGTTAAGAAAGAAGCTGATGACTCCAATGAAACCCAAAATAAACTGTCCCAGGCAATAATGAACATTCATGGAAGTAATCAAAGGCATTTGTGTCAGCGTTGCTTATGTGTGCATCCAGAAAATGCTGAAGACATAACAAGACTTCAGGAGTAAACAGCAGTTGTCCCTAATTCAGACAAGCTGAAACATCATTTGCAGTTCCTTCTACTTGCTTCCCCCCAACCATAATCATTGTTTGACATTTGCCTGAACCAGGGTAGTTAGCACTCGTTTGTGTCCCAGCACACCACAGCTGCTGGATAACTCATTCAGCTGCATCAGAGAACAAGCAGATACACAATCATTGATACGCATCTCCTGCTGTTAACAGTGCCTGTAATCCCATGCACAAGTGGAGATGGAGGGTTGGAGTCTCACTGCAGGGCAATGATTGCCAGACATTGGCTCACTGAGATTATAGGAAAGGAAGGAGCAGAAGCACATAACAGCGATGCCCAATAGCCTGTGCATGACTGAAGTTTACCAGCAATGAAAACCTTCATCTTTCTTTATGAAGGAGACATTGCTCCTGCTGAAGATTAGCCAGATCATCAATGTACTGTATCAGAGTACTTGGATCCCTCTATCTGCAACAAAGACAGCTTCTTGCTTTGGACCTATTGGTCAAAACCCATTCACAAATCTCATGTAAATACTTTAAACTCAGGATTTACTCCTCTCTCTTATCTCCGACACTAGCTCTGGTCAAAGACAGGTCAGTGGATGGCTAAAGTAGACGAGCTACTGTCCTTAACCCCGCACTGCAAAGTTTATAGTTCAGTTTCTTCCTATTGTGTTGATTTATCTGACTGAAAGTTGAATTAATATTGTGATACAATGTGATAAACCAGAATTGATAAACCATTCTTGGGGGATTGGGTCAATTGTAGCTCAGTCTGACATGTGCCTATTTCTGTCTTTTGATAGGATAGCTGGGCGCCAGACACCAACATGACTGAACGCTTTGACTGCCACTACTGCAAAGAGTCCCTCTTTGGTAAGAAGTACATCCTGAGGGAGGACAGCCCCTACTGTGTGAAATGCTATGAAAATCTTTATTCCAACACCTGCGAGGAATGCAAAAAACCTATTGGTGCTGACTGCAAGGTATGCCAGATTTGTGTCTTGTTACAGAAATCTTGAAAGATTTGCCTGGATGCATAGCTCTGAGATGTGGTACTATCACCCGGAAGGATACAGGAGTCCAGCTTAATGGCTACCTAGGGGTTTCTTTTGGTAGGAGATCATGTTTTCTGGACTCCTGTGTCTGCTTTTCACCACTTAATTTGGCAAACCCTCTTTTACCAAGCTTGTTAATAGAAATGGAAGAACAACCCTCTCTTCTCATAAGGCATAGAATCACAGAATGGTTTGGCTTGGAAGGGACCTTAAAGATCATCTAGTTCCACCCCCCCTGCCATGGGCAGGGACACCTTCCACTAGACCAGGTTGCTCAAAGCCCCGTCCAACCTGGCCTTGAACACTGCCAGGGAGGGGGCAGCCACAGCTTCTCTGGGCAACTTGTTCCAGTGTCTCACTGCCCTCATAGCAAATAATTTCTTCCTTATATCTAATCTAAATTTACCCTCTTTCAGTTTAAAACCATTATGCCTCATCCTATCACTACATTCCCTGATAAAAAGTCCCTCCCTATCTTTCCTGTTGGCCTCCTTTAAGTACTGGAAGGCCATTATAAGGTCTCCCTGGAACCTTCTCTTCTCCAGGCTGAACAACCCCAACTCTCTCAGATTTTCCTCACAGGTTGGTGCTCCAATTCCCTGATCATCTTTACAACACTCCTCTGGAACCACTCAAGTAGGTCCATATCCTACCTATAGTGGGGTCCCAGAGTTGAACACAGTACTACAGGTGGGATCTTACAAAAGATGATCTGATGTTAGAAAGCATCTCTAACTCATTAGAAGAGCCCAACGGTCCTTGGAGCCAGCTGGGATCTGAAAAGGTGGCAGAAGCCAATCTTGCCTACATTTGGGTCAGAAGAAGGTAAGACACTGCTGGCTTTGCAGTGACAAGAACTCAGTAGTCATCAAGAAACAAGACACACTCAAGAAAATCTGCCAACTCATGGACCATAAAAATCTGGCTAATGCTAACCCAAGTAGTAAATCAGAGCAGAGAATAATTAGCCTTTTAAATACAGATTGATGATAGCAGAGTCTAACTAAAGGTTGCAAAGGAAAGAGCAGAGGTTTTGCTTGTTTGAGCTACGCACTGCTGTACCACATGGAGACATCTACCTGATACAAATAATGTGTGACCACCTGCATTTCTTTTAAATTAACCAAAACAGCTGGAGTTCATGCCCGTTTCACTTTTACTGAATGAAGACAGATGATATTTCAGTCATCCAGTGAAGTGTCTGTTGGACTGCTACAGACGGACTTCATCCAATAGACGTCCTCCTTTGCAAAAAATTGACCTGTTCAAAGTTGGTCAAGAGTTTCACTGACAGAGTTTGGACTAGAACAGTGATTTGCATTGCATGACCATGGGATTCTTTACTGCTTTGAGAAGGTCTGATGTTTGATTTCCTACATTGATGGTCCATTCCTCTAGAGGCACCAACTAGTTCCTATTACTGATACTACCACTCTATCACTAGTTCAAAGTTATAAAAACATATAAATATAAAGATATAAAAACATTCTCAGACTGGGAAAAAGAAATATCTCATACCTTTCAAACTGATCTATCCCATCCTATTGGCAAATCAGAAGGAAAGCCCCTTTCAGAAGCCTTAAAAAGGTGAGAATGTTTCACTATCATAACAGGGAACTGGCAATAATCTGTAAGAGGGTATAAAACTGCCAGCTTTCCTACAGCTCATAAATATTCAGATTAGAGAAGAGATACAGCTGGCCTGACCTGAAAACGCAAAATATTTCTGCCCCATTCCAGAATGTGCTTTTGTTTTAAGGTCTCTTTCTAATCCCCTGAGAAGATATTTCCATGTGTTGATATTCAAGAATTTAAAAACTTGGACTGGCTTCAACAAATCTCGGACAAAGTATTCAGGAATTAATCAGGCTGAACTTTTCAACCCAGATTTATGGATTTAGGGAGTGTGGATGTTAACCGATATATTGCTCTTCTGTACTTTTAAGCAATACACACTCTAATAACAGATAGAAAAAGCACCTAATTGTCTGCAATGTAAGAATATTTTTTATATATAAAGAACAAGAACTACATGTGGAAAACACATCTGTAAGACAGTAAACAGAGATTTCTTAAAGAGCTATAAAGTGTACCAGAAACAAACATGTCCTTTTTCTTTTCTGTTACTGCTATTTCTGCCTGTCCATGCTTTATGTTGTAGCTTTTGAACTTGTTGACCAATTTTAACCAATTTTGGACAGATGGATAAAACTGCAAACTTAAATTCCTACAAGTTTTCTGAAAACAACATGTGGCTGGGTAGAGAAAGAGATCCTATTAATGTTCCACTGAGAGAAAAACTTAGGGTAGTTTTTCAATGTAGTTATAGATGCTAGAGAATACATCTGAGAGCGTCCTTATAAGTGCCTCAGCCACAAGATAAGTTTCAGTCAAAGCTTGTGCACTGTATCACTGAGCATAATTCAGCCATGGAACACAAAGTCACAAAAAGTCGTGCTTCTGCTCCTCATTAAACTGTATATATACATAGGTACTGAGGGAATCCAGCCAGAAGACAGAGACTAGGAGAATGACCCCCGCTGCATTCCAGGAGGAGATAGTGACCTGATGCATCACACAGACACCCACAAGTCTATGGGACCAGATGGGATACACCCGAGGGTGCTGAAGGAGCTGGCTGGGGTGCTCGCCAAGCCACTTTCCATCATTTACCAGAAGTCCTGGCTGACCAGGGAGGTCCCGACTGATTGGAAATTGGCCAATGTGACACCCATATATAAGAAGGGTTGAAAGGATGATCTGGGAAATTACAGGCCTGTCAGCTTGACTTCGATGCCCAGGAAGCCGATGTAGCAGCCCATCCTGAGCACCATCACACAACACACATGGGACAATCAGATGCTCAGGCCCAGTCAGTATGGGTTTATGAAAGGCAGGTCCTGCCTGACAAACCTGATCTCCTTCTATGACAGGGTGACCTGCTTATTGGATGAGGGAAAGGCTGTGGATGTTGTTTACCTTGACTTTAGCAAGACCTTTGACACAGTTTCCCACAGCATTCTCCTGGTGAAACTGGCTGCTCATGGCTTGGATGGGCACACGCTTTGCTGGGTAAAAAACTGTCTGGATGGCCGGGCCCAAAGAGCTGTGGTGAGAGGAGTTAAATCCAGTTGGTGGCCGGTCACGAGTGGTGTCCCCCAGGGCTCAGTGTTGGGGCCACTCCTGTTTAACATCTTTATTGATGATCTGGACGAGGGGATCGAGTGCACCCTCAGTCAGTTTGCAGATGACACCAGTTGGGTGGGAGTGTTGATCTGCTCGAGGGTAGGGAGGCTCTGCAGAGAGACCTGGACAGGCTGGAGCCATGGGCTGAGGCCAACTGGAGGAGTTTCCATAAGGCCAAATGCCGGGGGCTGCCCTTGGGCCACAACAACCCCCAGCAGCGCTACAGGCTTGGGGAGGAGTGGCTGGAGAGCTGCCAGTCAGAGAGGGACCTGGGGGGGTTGATTGACAGCCGGCTGAACAGGAGCCAGCAGTGTGCCCAGGTGGCCAAGAAGGCCAATGGCATCCTGGCTTGTGTCAGCAATAGCGTGGCCAGCAGGGACAGGGAAGGGATCTGACCCCTGTACTCGGCACTGGTGAGGCCGCACCTCGATTTCTGTGTTCAGTTTTGGGCCCCTCACTACAAAAAGGACATTGAATGACTCGAGCGTGTCCAGAGAAGGGCAACGGAGCTGGTGCAGGGTCTGGAGCACAGGTCGTACGGGGAGCGGCTGAGGGAACTGGGGGTGTTTAGTCTGGAGAAGAGGAGGCTGAGGGGAGACCTCATCGCCCTCTACAGCTGCCTAAAAGGAGGTTGCAGAGAGCTGGGGATGAGTCTCTTTAACCAAGTAACAAGTGATAGGACAAGAGGGAATGGCCTCAAGTTGTGACAGCGAAGGTTTAAACTAGATATTATGAAGCATTTCTTTACAGAACAGGTTGTGAAGCATTGGAATGGGCTGCCCAGGGAGGTGGTGGAGTCCCCATCCCTGGAGGTGTTTAAGAGTAGGGTTGACATAGTGCTGAGGGATATGGTGTAGTTGGGAACTTTCAGTGCTAGGTTAACAGTTGGACTGGATGATCTTCAAGGTCTTTTCCAACTTAAATGATTCTGTGATTCTGTATATAAACACATAAGAAAGATGCACACATATATACATACACAGACATACATGTATGTGCATTTATATGTATCTTTTTACACAGTTCATTTGCATTTTCCCCTGAACAAAAAGATAAAATGTACTGTGTTTGGGAATCAAACCAGTATGTAGTTGGGAACTGTCAATGTTGGGTTAATGGTTAGACTGGATGATCTTCAAGGTCTTTTCCAACCTAGACGATTCGGTGATTCTGTGATTCTCTTTACTGCATGTACAAAATGGTCTCCATATTTCTTTATATGTTCTGACACAGCCTTTATACAGCTGTAAAATTTGGAACCTAGTAACAATGTTATCAGAAAGGGACAAATACAGGCTTCTGCACTTGGCAGAGGCACCCACTCTCACATTAACATTTCAACCCAAAAAGTTCCATGTAGCTCTCATCTCAGGTCCTCCTTGTCAAATCCCATGTTGGCCACTGTTGTTTCTCTACAATGAGAACAGTTAAACTGAGAACCCAGCTGCAGTTGGGATGCTCTTAATTTCCCTCCTACCAGTCCTCATAATTAAAAGCAACCCTCCTATAGCTGAAAGGGTTACAGCAAAGTAAAACAGGTGTTGACAAGATGACAGCCAGCTCTCTGCCTCTGATACCTATTGCAGTGTATCAGCACTGGTGCATAGCCTCGACTCACCTGAGTTGAATTTAAGCCTGCTCAAACACTGGTAATACTTCAACTTTGGCAGCACTGGGCTCTGAGAGGATCAAACCAATGCCAGATTTTTTACCTTGTTTTAGCTATGGCACAGAGAGCCCACAACAACTATCCTGAAGAGAAGATTTCATTGAATTCAAATCAGGGGAGAATTTGCTTGACTCTCGTTCTCATTCTATGGTAACTTACAGGTAACTGTGAATGTAACTAAGTAATAACTAAGTTGTTTTTTTATTGTAAATGTCTTTTTTTCCCACCCAAAAAACCCTTGAATGACAACATGTGTCTGAATGACACCTTTGGACTTAGGCCATTTATTTAACTGTAAATTCTAGCTGATGTTTATGAAACTTTGACAGACAGATTAAAAGCTTCCTATACGGAGTGGTAGGAGGCACTGGCAAGCAGCAGGAAAACATGATGCCATTTCTTTTGTAGCTATTATACATTATCCATATGCCAACAGGTTCTAGCAGAAATTTACTCTTTATGAAAGAATTGGCATTTCACCACCTCCATCCCTGGTGAATGCTCACCACACCTATAGTTTCACGCTGCTTTCTGGAAATCCATCCATTATGTTTTCATTTGCTTTGCTGCTGAAATATGACTTCTGGTTCATTTGGGGTTTTTTAAGTTTCCTTGCAGGCCCTATGGCACAGGAACCATCACAAATACAGGAAATACCTACAGTAATCCAGTGTTTAATGCACTCCACAAGTTGGTGTTGGCAGGCAGGAGGGCGTGAAAACCCTCTCTGAAAAATGTGAGAATGAAATTGCAAATGGATTATGAGATAAAGCCACTGTGTCATGACACAGGCCAAAAATTAATGAAAATGGTTATTCTTACAGATAAACTAAAGAAAAAATAAAGCCTCTAGTAATGTGGATCAGGAAAGGGAGAAAATATTTGGTTTATCCATTTTAAACGTTTAAATCCTGTCCTGAGTTGCAGCACTTTTCGAGTGCATTACTGAATGTCAGACTAGTTTTTGTGAAGTGGAATTGTAAAAGAGGCAGATACATTAATCTCTTATATCCCTAAGGGGCTGAGTTCCACACATTATCACTTAATTTTACCTTTTCTAAACATGTTTTTGATATAGGTATGTGCCAACCTAACATACTTAAGTGTTTCCCTACAGGGTGTGAATGGCTAAAATCTGTAGAGCATTTTGCCTTTTCCTCTGATCAACCTTCTGACAAGAGCATTGCAATAATGGCTAAAGTTTTCTTAGACTTATAAAGCCAGAGTAGAAGATAATATAGTTGCAGGATATGAGAAGTCTATGCTTCACCAAGTCAGATGGTAATTCTAGTCTTGGGGGTCTTCCTGTTTAAAGAAACCCCTTTCCTAGTTTAAAATAAGTCACCTGCAGTCCCATCCTAGAGGCCAAATAAACCATGCTAGATCCAACTACACAAAACTATGGATCAGCTATAAAACATGGTCTTGCTAATGTTGAAAACAGTTGCCTTGACAAAGTTTTCTTTGGGGGTGACATCATGAAAATAACTGAAAATAAAATTTCTTGAAAAGTACGTAATGGCTTTTCAAAACCCTAAGTTTCAGACCTATTTTGCATAGAATGACTCTAAAAATACATTTTGGATACAAATAGGATCTGCATCAAGTTTTCCTTGCACCACATTCTTAGTCATCTGAGTGTGTACAAAGGACCTCCACTTGGCCCACTCTCTGATGTCTGTTTGAGAGACATCAGTCATTCATTTGGTTGTCCCAATGAACACTGAGCAGAAATTTTCAGCTGAGGCTGAGAAAAGTACCTATTCAGATTTGAGTAGTTTCAAGGAATGCTCATTTGGTTATTTTTTATCTTCAGATGAAACCAGATAAGGGAAGGATTATTTTTCATGTTCAGAAGAAATCTAACTGAATGAAGTGTTAAATATTTCCCCCAGCAAATTCTGCTGCAGTATTTATTGCAGCTCTGCAGACACAGGCATTGCTCTCCTCCCCTTCTCTTTTCACTAGTAGCACATTCAGAACTGCTCTGGTGCTCTCTGCACTTCAGCTGCAAAACAGCTGAAGCTGTCCTGAAATACAGGACAGACCATGTCCAGGAGCATCTGTGCGCATGCATCTCTAGATATGTATGTAAACACCATTTCACTTATCAAATGTCAATCTATGGTAATTCTTTGGTCTCATCTGTGCTTTATCTAACAAGTCTCTTGTCTGTGTTTATGTGTGCTTTATCTAACAAGAGCACGTGGATGCCAATTTTCATAGATAGATGTACAGGCTGATGGCAAAGAGTCATTCTCTGTATTTCTTTTAGTCAACATAGGAGGCTGAATTAAAAGCTATAGTTAAAATACGTTGCACCAGGGACCCATTTTCCTTGAGCTGTATAAAGCAGGTGAGAAGTCATGCTCCTCAATTATTTTCAGGATACACTCCAGTTCTGAGTCCACCATAGTAATTTTATTAGTTCTTCCTGGAAATTCATGTCATAAACAGGAATTAGTTGTATATCACTTGTACCTTCTGCTGGAACAGGTTTACTTGGGTTACAATCAGCTAGCAGAACCTAGAGTAAACTTAATTCTCTTTCATGAGGACCAGCATGGCAGTCAGACAAGCTTGAAGTCAGTTTTGCATATGCAACTTCTCCAGTGTAAAATCTGTTCCAGATTAATACAGCCACAGTTTATGTACAAGTCAAAGGCTCCAGTTAGATATGCAACACACTGAAGTAGACCAAACCTCATTTTCAGTGACTTTACTACACTGACATAACAACAGTCATGATGCAAAAACGGTTTCATCAGTACCTTGGACTTCCTTGCTTCGGAAGTGCCAGATTCAGAGAGAGAAAGCAATACCCATTTCATCAGTCTAATATTCTGCTGCAGGCATATCAAAGCCAGACATCTTAGACTCCCTCTACATTTGATGGGAATATCAGTTATAATCATCCAAGGCAGCTAAAAATATTCAAGTTAAGTCTGTGTCTTGGTTACTTTGGGTTGTAGTTGTACCGCATCACTTTGCCATGAAATATCTGCTACTTTCACCTACCAAGCTGTCTATACAAGCTGCCAACATAACTGACCTAAGGATCAAACCTTTCATCACTGACACCTAATCCTTGTCTTCATTACTTCTCTTCTAAAAGGCACACACCTTCTCCAGAGTATAATTTTATTGATTAAAAGAAGGCAGAACAAAAGCAGCTACCAGCACATGAATTTTGGAGATTAAAAATAGGTTTCAGAATATTGCAGAAAGAGGAGAAAGGCAGCAAGCAGGGGGAAGAAAAAAAAAAAAAAAAAGATTAATACATCCTATTACAAGAGAAAGAAAAACTGATCTGTTGTCATTCTACTTTCTAGCAGGTAAATTTCATATTTTGGAGAACAGCTGTATGTCATTATTTTTCTGTTGAAAATATTATTCCCCTCTGAGATCAGATTTAGGCTATTCAACTTAATTTAAAGAGGAAATAAAATGTAAAGAACTTCCAAATAATATTTTTTTCATTTTGCTATTAAAAAAGATTAAAATTTTACAGTCAGAAATTTGTGTTGTTTCAAGAGGAGTCAGCTGAAATGAATAGACAAGCTGAATAAGGAACTGTCTGAAAGCTGTAAAGTAGGGGGCTTAGACATTCTATCACTGAGTGCAATCTCAGAGATGAAAGACACATTGGGTACCAATTGTTACTCGCAGTGATTTAAGAAATTTAGGTGAGTAGCACAGATGCCCACACAAAAATTCTTAATTACACGGTCAAATCCTGACTGAAGTTACTATAGTTTAACAAGTTATCACATATCGGCTGAGCTAGGTGAAACTATTTCAGTGTTTCCTGTTAGCTATTTCTGAGAATAAAGCTCCTGCAGGTGTAACGTGGTTTACTTTATAGGTTAACCTAAATCCACAGTATCTTTTGTTTGCTCTGGGCTAAGATTGCACACTTGGGAGTTACCTGTGACTGTACTGACATGGAGCAGTTTAGGCCAGATTATGTTTGAACGCTTTGTAATGTTTCCATTTACACAATTAAAAAATGTGATAGTCTACAACTCATTCTTTTCCTTCAGATAACTAGATTAATTCAGTGCTTGTAATTAATACACAGTGGATCTTGAGCTAGAACCTGAGGAGTTATTTTTGCTAAATTTTTATACTCCCTATTCAAGACAATATGAGCCCCTCACACTCCCACCTCAAACCAAAGCCTATATATTTTGGGGTAGACACCTTTTCTTGTAATGATCTAAGCTTCATTTTGTCTGAAGTCCTAAGACACTGTTCAAGTGTTACGTAATTAAACCATCTTAATTTAAATTTTAAAAGGTACAATCCATCCCTTTAGGTCACAAGTTTTAGAAGGACCCATTTTTTTAAATAATAAAAGTACCACTGTGGGGAGTATTTTAAATAGTTAGGTGCCCATGGCCAGAATGTTCTGGATCACTGGCTGCAGGTACAACATGGTCTCCTCTCTTCCAGCCTGATACACATCTGAAGCATAGGTAAACCAAAACATAAGACTGAGTAAAAATTAGTTGCAGTGAAAAAAAAAAAAAAAACAGATCAGACCAGTTCCCCCCTTGGTGTAAATTTGTTGAACTGAATAAACACCAGAAAGTAACTGGGAAAAAGGTTTCTGTCCAGAAGCAAACAGCTATGAAATGACCTAGAAACCAGCAATAGCTAAGACAAATAGGGGAAGTCTGTTACACCTGTAAGGTTAAAAAGTTTTAATCTGACTCAAAAATGGGGCTTTATTCTCAAGGAAATACATAAATAGAACTAGGTCTTCCTCTGCCACATACAAAAAATGAAGGTTACCTTGAACTGAAAAAGGGTCAATAGTTGTCATACACTGTTCTTCGTTATCATAGTTCACCTTCATCAGAACATTTTGTTTTCTTGAGTTGTGCAAATTATCCTCAGCTCCTGGCCGTGGTTCAAATTTGACATGTTTGCCTTCACTGAGTTCACTTCAGTTGTGCAAATTATTCATTCTGCTTACTCTGTGGTTTTGGATTTCTACAGGATCTCTCTTACAAGGACCGCCACTGGCATGAAACCTGCTTCCACTGCTTCCAGTGCAAGAATTCATTGGTGGACAAACCTTTTGCTGCAAAAGAAGAACATCTACTTTGTACTGATTGCTACTCCAACGAATACTCTTCCAAATGTAATGAGTGCAAGAAGACTATTATGCCAGGTTAGGATGCTCACTTTTCAGACTAAGAAAAGATTATGCTAAATATCAAGCCAAAACTCAGCAACATTTGTGACAAACATTTTCTCTTGACTATCTCTGCTAAGTCATGGTGAAATTTGTAAAACACAGTTGATGGTGCATTCTAAGTCATTTCCACATAATTTTCATAATGGATCATGATAGAACTGTTATGCACATGAAGCAGATCACTCTTGAAAATTAGTATTTATTCCATTTAGCATTTTTATTGAAATTTATAATTTTCTACAGCAGTATTCATGAAAAGGCTTTTGATGGCTGGACAACTAAAATTGATCTTTCTGTCCAATCCCAACTCAGTACTCTGTCTTGATTGGCTTCCACTGCTTGAAGATCAGAAGCAGCTTGCAAATTTAACAGCTTAATTCACAATTTAGCTTTTTTATGTAATTACTATAAATTTAACTTCTACCATAAAAATGAAAAATTGGTCAAAGTGCCTCCAAGGTCTTTCTTGAGCACAAAGGTATGAAGAAACAGGAAAGAGCTATTTTCTTTTTCAACATGAAACATGAGATTATAGTAATAGATTGCTAAAACCTCATCTGCTCGTGTCAATGCAAGAGCATTCTGTGATGATTTGAGGGCTTAATGTGGAAGGAATATTGGTCCAGAAATAAAATATTAAAAGGCAATTTGAAGAATCCATGTACGTGCTCCATAATGATTACTAGTCACTTTTTCCAGTAAAATTTTTCCTTGGCTGGTTCTGACAGTGGTCATATATTAGACAAAAGCTGAAAACCACAACGCTGTGCACCTAAGGTGTAAAAATGAGGGCTTGATGATGAAATGGGACATACAAATGGAAACAACAATGACATTTAAAAGCAGATGGCTCTATCTATTCATGATGGAGTTCAGGCATCTCCTTCTATTATTCTATGTGCACCTGTCTTTACTAATAGAGCATTAACAACTCACAACTTTGGGGACAGTACTAGTTTTAAAGCTGAAACTACCTATATGTATATATTTTTAAGACTGTTCATCAAATTCACACCCATGACCAGTGAGCTTATTTACCGAATGGATCTCTTTTTGCCTATTATGCCAGCTATAGATTGATAAGTAGTAATGGAGGCTGGATTCAGCAACACACATAATCCCTTCTTATAATCTGAAACAGAAGAAATCAATTTTTATGAAGCTCTACAACCATCAACAGGTCGCTTATTCAAGATGCCATGATGTTACCACATTCCGAGAGCAGTACACCCAGCATGTATTTTTTTACCTACACAGCACACCATATTAGTACAGGAGCTACACCAGAGCACTATGATCACCAACTGAAGCATAATTTATTTTGAAAGAACCAGCAAGTGGCTGGATACCCTTTATGCAGACTGTTAATGCTACACTTGCCCTTTCCTTTGCTCCACTAAATGTACAATTTAGATTTAATGCAGCATTATCATGACATGCCTGTTAAGTACTAAAGTAATTACAAGCTTGATCTTTCAGTCCTGCTGCAAACTAAACTCCCACTGACTTCAGTCCAGCAGCTAACAAAAAGGGCTCCCCTTGCCTTGAGTTCCAGTGACAACACAATCCCAAAGCAAGAACAGCTAAAAATGTGAAAATAAAAATCTAGAGTATTAAAAAAAATTATCAACATCTCCCTTTTCCAGAACATCATTCCTTCAAGGCCTGATTTATTTGCTCCTTGGTATGATATAGAAAGTTACCAGCACAGAGAGTGCATAATTCTTAAAAGGTGTCCATTAATAATCAAATGGATAAGAAATATTCAAGCATGTAGGCATCAGGCAGAAAGATAATTAACAGTTAATTTACTACACTCCTTGCAAGTCAATTCTATTAAAAAAAAAACTTTGGGCAGAATTTAATGTGACTGAAAAAAAAAAAAAAAGAAGAAAAACATGCAACTAGTAAACAAAGAGGAATTAATGCTTAGGAGGGACAAACGGTAAAACTTCACCCTGCAGAAATGGGGGTGGTGAGAGTTAGCCTCAAAGGAGTTAATGTGGTGGTTCATCATGAGCCAACACAATCAGCTTGTCAGTCTTCCAAGCACTTGACATCATGTTTGCTGCTACAGGCTTCAAAAGTAATGCAGAACTGTAGAAGCACCATTTGTTTCTTCTTCCTTTCTGGCCAGTATCAAATATTCTGACTCAGACTGGTATATAGGAAATTACATAGCGTGCAAAGAAATTTGTCCATATAATAGGGCATCTCCAATTTCCTGGAAGGGCTGAGTCCACCTGTCATACAGTGGACTGAATCTGCAAAGTACAGTACCCATACCCTAAAACTTCATTCAGCTCCTAACTACCATACCATTTTTCTGCTTCTCAGTAAAGGATTGTTTAAAAGATTTTTCTTCCTTTCACGTTGCAACTACAGTTTAAATACAACAGAAGACAGACAGAAAGCTTCTTTCTTATTGAAAGTATCAAGAGACAGGAAAACATTTAGTGTAGGTGTTGCAGAGATGAAAACCATTGCAAATTTACTGTGGACCTCAACGAAGACAGGAATAAAGCCCCAGAGCAGATATGAAATAATCCTCTGTCTCAGACAGTGACTATAATTTATTGGGAAAGGGAGGCAAGCAGCTTGCCAGGAATTAACCAGGTATCTCGCAGCTGTCTAAAAAAGAAACAAAAGGGACTTGGAACGAACAAAGTCAACCTTTAACAAGCAATGGCCTTACCTTCACTCAGCACTAACAGCAGCTTTTATGGATGTCTCACCAATTCTCCAGAATCTTCCTGTGCATTAGAATTTATTATTAGTTCTAATAATACTACAAAAACGGTGTCCTAAGTCTTGATAATCAGCAGTAATTTTTTCTCTTCTTTATAGGAGAACCACCACTCTCTCTCCAAAAACTTAAAATGGTACCCAATAGCATGCAAAGCTGGTAGGAACATGAAATAGCTTCTAGCTCACAGCTGCACGGCTTAATGGCTGACAGACAGCTGTCAGGCAAACAAGAGCTACAAATTGCATCTGTCTCAGCCAGAAGTTCAGCTGATGCTCTGGTCTCATTACAGGTACTCGGAAGATGGAATACAAGGGCAACAGCTGGCACGAGACCTGCTTTATCTGCTACCGTTGCCAACAGCCTATTGGGACAAAGAGTTTCATCCCTAAGGACAATCAAAACTTTTGCGTACCCTGCTATGAAAAGCAGTTTGCCATGCAGTGCGTCCAGTGCAAGAAGGTAGTGCTCTTATTTTACTTGCCTAAAACCGAAAGGATTGAACTCAATCCCATTTTACGTCCAAGTAGGTAGAAGATCTTATTTTTCTATGCGCATTAAAAGATTCAGAATCAACTGATTTTAAGAGATTATATGATTTCAGTTCCCATCCTGCACCAGGCACAGAATTTACTACAATGAGAATTCCTTTGCTCAGGGTTGAAGATTCCTTTGCATTGAAAGCATACAGAGAACACATTTTTAAAAACAAAACAAAACAACATAAAAACTCTGTAGTGGAATAACCTCATTCCAGTACAACCCAAAATATACCATATAGTTAAACATTTCAACTGCAAGGAAGATGAGCTAACACTGATCATTTTTTATTATTCTAATAAAATTCAAGACAGAGAGAGAAGCTTTACACAGAGCAAATTCTGTTCATGAAATAAATCAGTGTGCTTAGAAGTACAACTTTCTAGGCTAAGGGCCTTTTATTTGCGAATTGCTTAAATTCTGTACACAGACACTGATAAGAATTTTGGAATTCTTTCCTAAAAAGAATTGTCTCATCACTTATGGAACTAAGAAAGCCCAGTTTCCTACAGATATATGCATAGGCAAAGACAATCAAAACTATAGCTTTTCACACTTTCCCACTGCCACTGTTTCCTCTTTGTCTCCCTGTACCCTCTGCATACTTCCAGCCACCACCTATGCCCACACTACACACTTTCTTTCATGGGTGCTACCTGCTTGTTTGCCCTTCTAGTCAAGCAAACCTCAGTCTGGTCAGACATACAAGCTGGGCAGAAATGACTGCATCTTTGCTGCTGCACAGGCAAAACAAAACAGGTAAAGGCTCAGTTGTTCTTTCAGCCTTTGACTAGAGTATACCTAATTACCTCCACTACCTCCTATCTATCCATCAATTTTCTGAAGCTTCTAGGAGTTTTGTATCTCAAAAACTGTCTAGTGTCCAATTTTAACCACATTTGAGAAGAGGCTCAAAAATACTTGAGAAAGAGGCAAAGACATAGATTAATCACATATTAGGTAGCATGATCACACACAAGCCTGATTCTCAGGGAATCTCCCTTTAGGGAAGAAAGGAAGAAAAATTAAAACTGTCCAGTTTTACAGCCTTCTTAGGAATACTTAAAGGATAAAAAAAGTTCAGTTTGTCTAGCATCAGGAGAGCTGCTTTTGTAGGCAACAACTTGTTATAAGAGAGAAAAAAAACAAAACAAAACAACCTTAAAACAAACAAGTCCAGAGAAGCAGAAAGCAAAGACTTCATCTAAAATTTGAATTAAAACATTCTTTGCCAAGGAAAGTAACAGGGAGGTTGAAACATGTAAGGTAGTTCCTTCACCACGAAGAATGGGACAGGTGAAGGAGATGAGACGCATCCTAGTGCATGCATATAAAGAGCAGCATACAAAGACTAGCTTTACAAACCAAGAGGACAATTGAGAGTAAGTTAATACAATATATACAAAATAGAAGTACTTTCAGCATTGGTCTTCTTTGTATAAATTAGGAAATTACAATAAATCACTTGCATTATTTTTTCAAGGTCAACTCTAGCCAGAATGATGACTTCACTGCTGTTAAGCCTTCTTTCCCTCCTTCCCCCCACAAAAACCTCAACCCCCTTTCTCTCTACCAAATCAAGATACAAACATGCCACCCTCAAGAAAACACCTTCTGTCTTACTTTCCATAAAACAGGCTATCACTACAGGAGGCGTTACTTACCGGGAGCAGCCATGGCATAAGGAGTGCTTCGTTTGTACTGGATGCAAGAAGCAGTTGTCTGGTCAACGCTTCACCTCCAGGGATGAGTTCGCATATTGCCTGAGCTGCTTCTGCAACCTCTATGCCAAAAAATGTGCTGGATGCACAAACCCAATCAGTGGTAGGTCTCTCACGGCCGGTGCCTTTAAATTTTGGGGTTTTTTTTTAATGAACTGCTTCTAATATTCAAAATAGTTCAATAATTCATACTGAATAACTTGAGAAACTCGACACTATATAAAGATGTGTGAAATTAACTACTTATGATGCCTTTCAAGTGCCTAACAAAAAGAAATGGAAGAGGTCCTTAAATTGAATTTTCCTCCTTTTCACCTGATTTTCATAGAACATGGTAGACACAGAGTAACAGAGCTATGCATGTAGTAGGATATGCATATTCTGTACACCACTTCACTTGGTTCATGAGAGGCATCACTGGCCCCAACAACAACAGTCCCTTCACCAACAGAAAAGTGTCTAACTGGCTTATACCTGATGCTGTAGCACAGCACATTTCTTCCCTGACTTTTCAGGACAGCAACTGAGAAATCACAAGGCTTTCCAATGCAAAAGTATTTAAAGAAGTGATGGCTTAGAGCTTTACTATGAAACACTTTGCATAAAAATATCTTCTGTGAAGTAATCAGCACTTAACAGCATCATCCATACAGTATAAGGCTGCAAATCTGAGTTATATCTGGATCATTTTCTCTTGTTACTGCTCTGCCCTTGTGCCCGTCTCTCACTAATATACACCTGACTCCATAGCTCCTAGAAAAGTCAGTGCATAACACCACAGGTACTATTTTCTGTTCATGGGAAAGAGGCATTTCTCTCTTGAATATTGCAGTCTCTCTACCATATGCTGTTTTTTTTCAAAATGTGCTACTAAAGGGAAAACAAAACAAAAAACCGTCTCATCAGGTAGAAGATATGCCCAACTAAGTCTTTCCACTGACTTCCAGCTAGTCATTCCAATGCATCATGTTCAAATTGCTTGTCACTTCTGAGGTTAAGCAAGAGATAACTACTACTAAGAGACATTTGTTCCTTTTCTCTCTTTTTCCTGTACAACTTCAATACCCCTTATGATAACCTCCATAGCCTCAAAATCTTGAATGCTTTTTGCAGTTTACTAACCTGCTTCTTTTCTTAAGGCACACTTCCTTCAAAGCTATGATTCAAAGTCATGACACAACCTGTCAAACTTCTTTTTTAATGATCTAAAATGAATTTTTACAAAACAAAATTAACTTACTCAGACACTGTAAATCATTCTGTAAAAAACTATCAGACTTCTGTTCAGGGGCAGTTGCTTTCCTTTTCTTCTGCTGTATATTGTAGTGCCGTACCTTGAAAGTTAATTTCTGCCATTATCACCAGTGATAACAGCCTAGTTCACCAACTTAGCTGAAAGCAACAGAACGATTTGAGGATGGAAATATAACTTGCTACAGAGTAAGGGTGGCAAAATTAACACAGCAACAAATAGATTTGTCACAACGGCATTTTTTCACTACTGGATATTGGATCTCCATAGCAATCCATGGGGGGAGTCTGCAATAGCATCACCTGATGACTGATGTGCTATTCTTTTCTTGTAACAGAATGCTTTTGGTTTTCAAACAGGACTCGGAGGAACCAAGTACATCTCCTTTGAAGAACGGCAGTGGCATAATGATTGCTTTAACTGTAAGAAGTGCTCCCTCTCATTAGTGGGTCGCGGCTTCCTCACGGAAAGGGATGACATCCTTTGCCCTGAATGTGGGAAGGATATTTAAAGCTCAAAATAACAGGTGGGGAGAGGGGAGTAAAGCCGTGCTTGCAATATATAGTCTGAAATACACAGATGTTCAAAACTAGCTTTGCCACTCTGTATTTCGCTGTACTATTAACATTACTCAATCTTTTTCTTCAAACTCTCCAAATCCGGAGGGAAAAAAAAACTTTAAAATCTCTAGTAGCAGTGTTGGTGTTTAAGATTTCTACGGCTAACCAAAACTAATGCAGAACCTGAGATGTAAAACCACTTGGGTGTCATTGACAGAGCATACTCTTTTTGTTGTGTTTTTTTTTTTTCCTTCCACTAAATATTCCAGTTACAAGCAAGTGATATAGTTCAAGGATTACAATGGCCACGCACAATATGTTCATAGATGGATATTCAGGGTGAAACCCTCAGCCTGCTGAAATCAATGGCAAACACCATTCAATTTCAGTAAGGCTGTGGTCTCGCCTCAGTGCTCTTAAGCTATGTGACTAGTGTGTGCTGTCAGGTGTGTAGAAAGACTGCGAACGTAGAGGGTGTTTCAGTGTACAAGGATTTGTGCCGTGCCATAAAGAGATAATGATAAAACAGTTGAAGTGGGAGTGCTTCCTAACAGGTACATATTTTATTGCATGACTAGCTGATCATTGTGTGAAGTACAAGTTCTGATTGACAGTGTCAGTATTACAGTTAGTTGACATTACACTGCACATTGTATTTTTCAAAATAAAATCATTTAAAACAAAATTGTGATTGTGGTTTAACTGTATTTATGTATCAGATATTTACAAATAAAATGCTTTCACAGTCCGAAGAAACAATGTAAGAGCCATACAAACACAACCCTTTTTGCAACCAATCATCATGAAACTGTGGAGTTTAGACAATCCTCTGATAGGCCCTGCTGATACAACATAAGTCTCCTAACTAACTGAAATCATTGGGGAAATTATCTCTAAAACTGGACCGTGTGAAAATACCCAACTGACTGCAGTTAATAAAAATACGTTTATAGGCTCTAAACTCAAACCCAAACTATTTTTCTTCTCAGCAAGCAAGGAGGTCAAGACAACTCAGAAGACATTTATCTTTGCAAAAGTCAGAAGTTTAACTACCATACTAGGGCACGCTTTAATTTTGTTCTATATTGCAATACGCAATACCCTTAGCTCTAGAACAATTTCTGCTACATGTCTGCTGCAAAGGCAACTGTCAGCAACAGCATGATGGCAGGATAATAAAATCAAGAGGAAACAATCCAAAGGAAGGTAACTCTCTTACCAAAGCAAACTTCAAGAAATATGGCCATGTTATGCAATGTATGATCCCAGTATACCTTCCAGGTGGAATTCAGTTGTATACAGCAAAAGGAGGAAAGTAATATGTCACACTTTCAACAGGAATCTTCTGATGTGGGAAGAAGAATTAGGAATATACTTATTTTGTGTGTAACTGGATAAGGAGTTTGGTCCTAGTTCCTGCCACCACTCTTGAATTTGTTTCTTTTTATACCAAGTGTAAAGTGCTCACAGGTCATTCGTCTCATTAATTCAACAAGCCAAACAGATGCATCAGATCAGATTTGGTTTACTGTACACCATTTGAAGAATGTGGCTGGCTGACATTTTTGAAGTGCACACCATGCTAATCTCATTTCACTCAATGACTAAATTCTAGCCTATGGTGACTTCATTCTATGATGAAGGCTGTAGTGAAGAATAGCCATAAAAATCCCTCTTATATCCACACCTGTCAAAAAAAGGCAAGCACCTCACTCTCTCCTCTGGGGTCTGGCAATCCCCCAGCACACTGCAGCTCTGCTCGAGTACTTTGGTGAGAGAAGGATTACTATTAGCTAAGTGGGTAGTGGAAGGTACTAAGAGCAGTATGGCTTGCACCTTGCCCCCCACACGCTACAACAGATGGCAAAATGGTCCCAGCTTTGGGGAAAGGCAGGTGAAACATGACAAGTCTGGAAAGCATCCCAACTTGAAAACAAGACTGTTACCATGCAGTAGCAGCATCATGCTATCATTCCAGTACAGTTCTGCATATCACTCCTTAACACGTACCAGCACACACGTGCTCCTAGCAACTGAAACTACAACAAAATATAGCCTTGGTTCTAAACCACTGCCAAGAAGCCACCCACAAAACAGAACTCCTACCAGACTGTTACACTAGTGTAAGGACCAGCACTTCACATGACACTAACCACTGCTAAAACTCCAAAGTAGCTACTGAGCTTTTTACCCTGTAAGCTTCTTCTTAAGTTCTAATCACTTGGAGTCCACTGAAATATAACCGTATAAAGTGAACAAGTTTAATTACATCACAAAAACAAGTCAGCACTATTTTGTTTGCTTTTAATTGACTTTATTTAAATAGGATAAGGCTACTTAAAAGACAACTCTTTACATACAAAATGTACATTACATTAAAGTTTGCTGTACTCAAGTACAAAAACTGCACAAGTGTTTAGTAAAAGGGAAACAGCACAGTATTTCAAAACACATTCTTACCATTTTACATCATTCAGGAAGTGCCTTTTATGTCCTATCAGTGAATGGAGAATTTCTGTCAGTAATGAATTCAGCTATAGTTTTTGGTTTCGATATTAACCAATGTTAAAAACGTAAACAAGCTTTCAGATCACTACTGACAGCTTCTTTTAGTGAGTTAACTAAGAGGATTTAGAAGTTGATTCTTTTTTTGTTTATTAAGTCTGAGAGCATAATTATTGTTTACCATCCATATCTAAAATGGATCTAAATTGGCTTCACCCTGAGCCACTGAGATTTCAGAAAAATGTTTCCATCAACTTAAGTGGATTTCTGCCTTATAAGGGACTACCAATAGTCCAGATGAAACACCAAGTTTCACAGAAAAACAATATCCATCTAAAATTATCAATGGAAGGGAAAAAAAGTTTTTTTGGGGTTTTTGTTTTTTTTTTTTTTTTTTTTTTTAACTACATACACTAATGCTCTTAAGGTACTTCTTTGTCTTCATGTCCCTGTCCCTTTCCAATAGTTACCTCAGAAAGCACTGGCCTGCATTCCACAGGTTTTCCCCATATTCTATAAACATAACTAACCAGGAAAACAAGTAAATTTGCTACATCAGCACATTTTTACACTTATGCATGTATAAAATATGCCTATGTATCTAAGAGAACATGGCACTAATCCATTCACTACTTCCTCTCAAAGATTTATATCAAACAGTCTAATGGCATACTTCCATCTGCACATTTCATATTTCACATGTCAGTAAGAGAAACTTCAATTTGAAGTAACGCTGTTAAAATAGTTCACCTCTTATCACCAACCTAACTTGCACTGTAAATTCTACACTCCTGTGCAACAAAAAGGAAAAGATTTTGTCTCAGACTATCTTATCAGCAGAATGGTCAGTTTTCTTATCTAAATTAATTATCTTTTTAAAACCAAAAAATCTCTTGGAATCACTCTGAATCGCAATAGCTATTTTAACTATTTAACCAGAAGTGAAACACAACTGATTCTTACTGAAACAAAAAAAAATATTTATATGTGTGAATCATAGTGACATGCAGTAGATGAACTATAATAATCTTGAAAACTAAGAGGGGGGTTTACTATATTGTAATATTACCACCTTTTAAAGAAGTAATGAATTATCTGGTGTACATGAGTAGACACTCTTAAGGTGACTGGTGATAATGACTCCAGCTTTACAACAGGGATCTTTTAAACTTGTTAAAACTTCACAGCAATCTGAATCCCTGTAAGGTTTAAAAAGAAGTGTACTTAAACTGTTTAAATATGACTTATCTGATTGAAAATATGGAAGTAACATTTATGTTTCAAGCACCATTAGCTGTTTCATGGCCATGTAACATGCTGGATTTTCTTCTTTGCTTCCGTAGGCTTTAGGTCATTCTGAAATAAAGAAAATATATAAGTATTCCTAGATATGCTGTGCAAGTAGGAGTTAGTAATTAACCTGCCATATTCAAATCTAGTACTGGCTATTGTAGTATTCAGCTATATGCTACTACAACAGCTTTCTATTGCCATCTTGTGGACAAAGTTAAATATCACAGAACTTCTCTAAAGAAAAATAAAGCCACTGAATTTAACTACCTGCAAATCATACATGCCTATTGGTTTTTCTTAATCCTACAATTAGTTATGCAAAAATATCTTAAATTAGGCAGCTGAGAAACGGGTACATATTGGAGTTTCAAAACATACTTCTAAAGTTATTTCAGACAGCCTTCTTAAAATACATGTTGAAACTGGATTGTATAAGAAAAAAACCATACAACTAGGAAACCAACTTTGTTTTGTCAAATAGTAAAAACATTAGAAAAAAGAGATGGAAAAGTTGGTCTTCCTTTGTAATGACTTGTATAAAAAGCAAAACAATTGCCAGTGTCTCAGATGAACTCATTTTTCAAGTCCCACCTCAAGAAACCAGAAAAAAATCAAGCAATCCCAAAGTAAAACAATGGCAGATTGAAGTGTTGAAATAATTACCTTTCACCATCTAAAATAAGAAAAAATTATCTGAGAAATTAGAGCTTTAATAGTTCACACAAGCAGAGAAAAGACAGGTATATGAGATTTCCAGAACATTTTGCAACACGCTGGTTTGGGGAGCACAATCTAGAGATCTCTCTTCTTAAGAATTTCGGTGTTATTTTATTTACAGCAATCCTGTGGATTGCAACAGCTGGAAGGTTTAAGGAAATTAGATCCAAAGATCAGAGGGATAGTTCTGTGCTATTCAGCACAAGAACTTCAGATTTTCTTGAAAGTCAAAGAAGAGTCGCTTGCTTGAAAAGGCAATTGTCATCACTGTCATTATACTAAAAATATATCAGGCTTTATACTGTACAGCCATCTGTCAAGTATACTGGTTCTTCCTGGCTGCACCACTTATTATTCAATACGATAATCTTTAATTAGACAGTAAAGTAACACCCATACAACACACTTGCCTAACTTCAAACGTGTCTGACCAACAACAACCAAGGCACAACTGAACTGAACCTGTCTTAACTTGAACAACATAAACTGTGGCTAAGGTAGAAAGTCAAGTATCAGAGGTCATAACTTCTGCGTGTCAGTTATACAGTGTCACTTAAAAGTGTTTATCACTGTGTCTACAAAACATTTAAATTAAAGAAGCTCTGCGGTGTATACCAAAGAAGTTTCAGATGCTCTGCAGGTTCACATCTGACCGATACTTTGAAGAGTTCTAAATACTAAAATAAGTTAGTAATACAGGCAGTAGGAAACACACCTCACCAGCATAAATTTGATTCAAGCCCTCAGCCATGACTCTTGTAAAAGTTGCTAAAGCTGTCTTTCAGAACAGCCATGTGCTTAGGTGCTTGTGTTTAACAGATGTCTGGTGGAACCTACCAATCCAGGCAGCAAGGATATTACCTGTATTCTTGCACAAAAGGATTTTTAAAAAAAGAGATTAATAGCATTTCATGAAGGCAATATTGAAAAAGCAGAAGTTAGGTCTGGTGTCCTGGGAAAATTTTCATCAATGTAATTGCTCACTGCTATCTAAAGCTACCCCTGCAGTTCAACTGTGAACAGGTTATTTCTATTCCTCTGAAGCCCAGACTTATTCCAGATATTCCCATATTCCAGTGCAAATGTGAAAATTCCTTCATTTGTATCATGAAGGAATATGACAGAAATATAACACTTACCCATACCTCATGGCACGTTTTAAAGAGGAGATGGCCCATTGCTCCTTGATCACTGACAAGCCCATGAAGACTAATCAAACCTTTGCAGAAATAACCACTGTTCTACCTTTCTCCCCAACTGGCAGCTACAATCAGCACTATTTCCTACACTTTTAAAGATATGCCCTGCTGAATTCATATATACTGCCTTAGCAATTCTCTCATCACTTCAGCTCACCAGCCTCATTCTGCCCCCATCTGTAATGCAGTTCTCTTCTCTACAGAAAATTTGTTTGCAGCTGAATCTAACTTGCAGATGGAAGGTAACTTATTTACCTTAGCAGCTCAATCATCAGCCTTCTACTTGAGAACAGCACCCTTCTGTTCAAGATCTCAGTGTGTCTTTCTCATCATCTTATGGAAGCCCATGTTCCTGATTAAGATCACCATGGCTCAAAACGAGCACTTGACCTTTGGCCTCTCACTTCAACTATTATGGTTTGTTGTCATGGCTTCTCACTCAGACTCACAATCTAGGCAGCTGTCCAGATTTTCACATCCAGTTCCTTCCTCTAGCTTGCCAATTCCTATGTGAGATTTCAAACAGATGGCGTTCTTCCTCTAAGGATATATTCTACAGCTCTCAGCATCTCACTTCAGTTCCTGTAACATTTCTTTCTTCACTTTGACAAATGAAAGCTTGTCCTACTCAACCATTCAAGTGTGATTGTTACAAATATTATTCTTTTTTTTTTTTCTCTACTACAAGAAACAGACCACTTGTCCTATCTTTAAGGCTGTTCATGTTGTTCTGCAACACCTGTTCTTTCAGGCTGACCGGTAGGATTCTTTTGTTTGTTTTATTTGACTGCTACCAGCACCACCTTAAGTACTACCTACTTGCTCATTTTAAAATTACATGCATGTTTTCTACAAAGATGCCTCTCTCTCACACAGAAGTTTCACATGGACAAGTACAAAGGACTCAATTTTTTTCCTTCTAATCTTTCCTAAACTAGCTATTCTTTTGCCTGTTTCTGAATAAAGACTCTGCTATTACTCCAGAATAAAATAATCCTGAAAACTCTTAAAAGGTCTACCTCCTGAAAGTTTCTATTTAAAAAAAAAAGCTGCAAAACAAGATACTGAACATACATACCGGCAAATCAGATTCTTCTTTTGGAACAGCTCTCTTTAATTTCACAACAGTAGTTCCTGCTACTGGAGACAAAGGGTACACCTTCAGACTAGCCAACACACTGCTGTTAGTCTTTGAAATATTGTTCTGCTTAGCCTCATTGCTCCCCATTCCCAACTTAGCGTCCTCTGATAAACTGGAGGCTGAAATGTATGTTGAGGCATTTGAAGGAACTGATAATCTTCTAACAGTGTTGGTGGCGCTTCCAGCTGGAGGAGGTTTTAGGCGATCAGCAGCTCCATTCTCTGTCTTCTTCACCTTTATGCTTGTACTTGTTGAATTGCCATCAAATACAATTAATGGTCGTTTCCTTAAACCTTCCACCGTTGTAACACTGAAAGTAAAACATTATAAAATTCTCAGAAACATAAGCTAAATGATCCAAAAATAGCATATCCAAGACATCAGTAGTGAAACTGAATTTAACCTTGCTTAAAAATATATCCCCAAGTATTAACCTTAAACCCTTAGCTGCTCCAAACTTAGCACAGAAATTGCTTCCAAAATATAAAGGGGGAGGGGGCAGGGGATTGTGTGAGGAACAGTGTTTTTCAGCAAAAAGGGTTGTGTGAGGAACTTTCTAGTCAGACGATGACAGTTGTACAACCAAAGACCGTACGCTTATAACACTGTAGCTACCCCAGAGTAACTGAAGAGATAATAGTTGTTAAGCACCTCAAAAGGTAAATATTTGAGAAAGCGTGTGCCACCATACCTACATGAACAGCATCTAATATTCCAATGCTTCTAAATCTCCCTGTTTCTACTCTTATTCAAAATCATAATGTTAGAATAGTCTAAAATACTGTTAGACAAGGAACAAAAACATTAAGCAAAAAAAGCATACCTGTTTTTGAAATAAGCTGTCTTTGAACAGGAACCCTAAGCTGATTTAATTACTTTTTTTTAATAGTTTGTGCCTTTAAGCCTACATGTAGCCAGAGCCAGCCAATTTAGTAACAAATGATTCATGAAAAAGGAATACTATCAAACTAATATCAAAACTGTAGTATCATAAAACATCGTGACTGTCCAAAAATAAAGAACAAAGTTGTCATAGCTCACTCTACATGAATTTGGAGTTTTAAAAAAGCATTGCTCAAGAATGACAAAGTGTTTAGAAAGTGCAGATTTAACAAACAGGAAACCCAAACCACCATTAAATTATTTGATCCTTGTTTAGAATTTTGGTATACACTTACTGTTTAACCACCTAACATTAAACAGAGGAATAAAAGTTGAACTATAGGGTTTTCAACAATTATATTAATTTTTAATTAATAAATTTGACAATATTGTTAGGCTAGAACTATAATGTTAGGTCTCAATGGACTTCAAAATAAGCCTCAAGCAGAGACTCGATTCTTTCAACTTGGAACATCATCAGAGTAGTAGCTGCTGCTGAACCTCACATATAAAGAAATTATACATCACTTGCACAATTTACATCAAGACTGGAGGTTTCTTAAAACAAAATAAAGGAATCAAAATTTAAGAGCTCACAGAGCAAGAGAAAGTTCAGCTCTCATTCAGTTTTGCTTCTACATCATTATCTGTTCACAACTTATGTCACATAATCCTCTGCTTTTTCTATTCATCAGGTTCCCAGAAACAACAGAGACAATGAGAAATCTTCAATACATTTGGGACTTGTTTCTCAAGAGATCAGACACAACTCTTTGGCTTATATCTACAGTAGATGCGGTTTCTAGGAGAGCTTCTACAAAATGAGATTAGCTTCCAAGACCAGGGGTGTTTGGCCAGTCATGTTATTTCAGCTAAATACTACTGAAACAACACTAGTATTTAACACATCCATTAAATTAAGGAGTATAAATACACTGGTAAATCCTAAAAAGCTGACACACACTTCAAAAATAAAAACATGATACTTTTTGCTCACTTTGGCTTTATTCAGAATTTATTCAACACTCCTGACAAGCAACACATTCCCCAGCAGCCTTTTTTGGAAAGCTAGTTTACAAACTATGTGAAAGAAAAGATTTTATACTTTTTGCAGTTACCTTCCTTAACATAATAAGTTTGCTTTTCCTATGGAGTTTTTTTCTAAAGTCAGCTTGGTAAAGACTGGCAAGTCAGGAACTAACTGCAATTCTAAGAGGATTGTTATCTATTCTAAACTAAATTTTAGAATTGTAGCACTTTGTACAAATGACCACATGCTACAATACAGATAACATTCCCAGAGAAACACTTTAGGACAGTTCCAAAAGAAATCTGGATGCTGTACTGTCAAGAACTGTCACATCTAATTTTTAGATAAATGGCTGACAGAACACAGAGCCTTGGGTGTGACATTCACTTTCATTATATAAAGCACTGGCAGTGAAAAGTTTCAGAGTAGGACTCACGTTAGCCAGCACTCTTCTGAGAGAGGACAGTGACACTACCTAAGAGTTGCAAAGCACCATTTTGGGATTGTGTCCCCTCCTGCAGGACACTCTGTGAAACCTACATTTCAAAGAGCAGCTCCTACATCCTAGACAAACATTCTAGCCACCCTTTGGGCGGGGCTGGATGGAGGGCATGCTCTAATCCTGCTGGTTACTTTGTAGCACATGGTAAAGAATACAAGATTTACTAGAGGAAGCAAAAGCTTCTCTACATGAGCAATCTGAGTTTCAACTGTTTCACATGATTACTCATGTAGTTGGGATGTCCTCTGAACAACTCCCGATTATGAGGACCATTTAATGAAAAATGCTCCTATTCTTGTCTAGCTTAGCCTTGTACTTAAGGTAGGACCCTAAAACCAGGGAAAACAGTAGGGTTTAGCTCCCACCCCCTTATTATCCCTAATATTTGCATGTTACCAAAGATTCACCTCTACTGTGAAAGTCTGAAACTGGCCAGAAGTACCATGTTTTACACAGAACTCAACACTATCGGTGTATTAGCAGCTCTCAGAGGATGTCAAAGCAGCCTCTCAGGTGAGTAAGGAGAAATGGTGAGCTCTACCAAGGCCACAGCACTGAGCATGCACAGCCACAGTGCTCCTGGAGACAGAGTTTGTAGGTGAGTCTTCAAATTTGATGACACTTCAGAAACTACATATACATTTTGAGAATCATACCAGTCTCCTTCTTCCAGCAGGCAAGATTATCTTACAGAGCTACAAAATTAACTGTCCCTGAACACAAATACTTTCTGAAATGTTTGAAGTTGGATAGACTGCATTTGTTTCTATTTGGTATGATTGTTTGCAAGTTCTAATATTCAGTAATAAGATGTATAAACCATCATCTGTGACACCTGTGATCTGTGATATTTGATTGCATTATTGAGGTATAACACCTTACTGCAGCTCAGCTGATATACAGCAAGTCTTTTAGGACATGCCATCAATCACAAGCTGTAAAACTAAACATGATATTCAACACTGACTTTAAAATTTCAAGGTGTTTTTACCTCCTAACTGTAACTACTAGAGGCAGGCAAACACACTGAGCTGTGCTGATCAAGTCTCCAAGGCTCATATTAATTCCAGCACCTGTTGTAGAGCTGTGCTTTCCACAAAGGAACTTGTCAGAAAACTACTCTTGTTCATACAATCAATCAGTCTATCTGACCTCTAAACTGAACAGCACACTTAGTTCCCATCTCTGACTTGCACATAACTTAGAGCCTCACAATACCTAAGAATTTTGGTTTGTTTTTAAAAACAGGAACTCCAAGTTCTACTTCTTCCTCTGCACAATGGCATCGTGCAAGTTCTGCTTAAGTGGTGTACATAACTGTGAAGAAAAGTGTAATATCTTAATATCCAAAAGATGATTGAATTCCCTTCACTATTTCCATCAATATACTAAAACTGAAGTGTTCCCTGTGCAACTTTTACTTACTGAGAAGTGTTGAAAGTCTATTTTTCCCACTTCTCTGAGGTTAGTAATACTAGCAGTAAAAGATTAACTTTTCTAGACAGTATTTTGCCAGCATTTTTTCAAGTATAAAAGATTTAATACAAGCAAAAACAGTAACTGCTGAAAAATCTTAAAACTGTCTAACAACAGAGCAAAGGGCAAAGCCTCTTGTTAAATGCTCAGAGCAAGGAGATTGGCAGATTAAAAATATCTCTCTTTACTTACTATTTTCCCAGCAAATACTACATAGGTTTAACCATTACTGAATTTTAGTATAGCAAAATAAGAGCATCTAAACTTATTCTACATATAAACTCTGTAAGAAGCCATTCTCTCATTGAAAAAATAACATTGCCTCATTCTCTCAAAGACATCCAGCCTGCTATCTTTATTTCTTTGATAAAAAATTCTTCTACACCTATTTCGTCACACCAACAGTTTCTTATTATCCAAACACTCATGCTTTCATCAAGTTGCAAGTTGTAAACAGAGGTACTATAACCTTTTATGCACATGGAAAAAAAACAGAACTGATATAAGAAAATACAGTGTTCTAGCCCCTGCTAAATTTTTTAAAAATTAACAAAACAAAACAAAAAAATCACTCGACAGAATTTGTTTAGCTCTTTCTAGTTAGAAACCTCAGTAAAGCTAAAACACATTCATGAAATCAAAAAGCTGTAATACCGCAAAACTATAACAAGAATTTCTATCCACTTTAGGATTTACTGCTGAAGCTAAATCAGAATGCCACCAATTGCACACCATATATCAAAGACAAAATCTTGGGCAGGGGGAAGGTTGGGAGGAGAAGTGATTCAGTAAAATAAACTTCTGAGGAAGATTTTGCTTTCTGATCAAATACAAAGAGAAGGATTTTGAAAACACAGCAGAATGTTTCTTTCAGAAAGCAGATGTTAGTTTTGAATTGGACACACAAAGCTGCTGCAGCATACACCCCTGACTCTAGAGTAGACCAAGCCTGTCCAGGGAACAAGCATAATTAAACATGCTTTAGGAACTTCTCTTAAACACTGTAAATATGATTATTATTTAACAATTATATGGTGAAACAAAAAATAATTAATTCTTCTTCATTATAAAGAACCTTGAAATGTACCAATAACCTGGTACCAATACAGGCTGGGGCACGAAGGGATTGAAAGCAGCTCTGCACAGAAGGACTTGGGGGTACTGGTGGATGAAAAGGTGGACATGATGCAGCAATGCACACTCACAGCCCAGAAAGCCGACCACGTCCTGGGCTTCATCGAGAGAAGTGTGGGCAGCAGGCTGAGGGAGGGAGGGGATTCTCCCCCTCTACTCTGCTCTCATGAGACCCCCACCTGGAGTACTGTTTCCAGCTCTGGGGCCCCCAGCGTAAGGACATGGACCTGCTCAAGCAGGTCCAGAGGAGAGCCACAAACATGATCAGAGGGGTGGAGCACCTCCCCTGTGAGGACAGGCTGAGAGAGTTGGGGTTACTGAGCCTAGAGAAGAGAAGGCATGGGGAGACCTTACAGTGGCTATCCAGTACTTAAAGGGGACCTACAGGAAAGATGGTGACAAGCAGGGCCTGTTGTGATAGGACAAAGGGTAATGGTTTTAAAGTAAAAGAGGGCAGATTCAGACTTGATAGAAGGATGATTTTTTTACAGTGAGGCTGGTGAGAACCTGGAACAGGATGTCCAGAGAGGTGGTACTTGTCCCATTCTTGGAAACATTCAAGGTCAGGCTGGACGGGGCCCTGAGCAACCTGATCTAGTTGAAGATATCCCTGGTCATGGCAGGGGGGTTGGACCTTGAAAGATCCTTCCAACCCAAACCCTTCTATGATTCTACAATAAGCACTTTAAGCTAGTTACCATTAATAACATTTGGATGACAAAAAAAGACTATCTTCCCCTTTTTCCTATTAGTGCAGCAGTAGCATCTAACACTTCTGATACAGGAGAGGTGATTCGGCATTCTCTGTAAACTGTAACAACGCCCCAAAGCTGTACAAGTTTCATTAATCAAGAAAACTAAGATTAAACTAAACTCATTGTCCTAAATTCTCCAAGTCTAGCCCAATAAAAGTTAAATTACCTTTTATTATTACTGTTAAATTCATTTTGCTGTCTTTTCTTTTCCATCATTTTCCCCCATCTACTCTTTGGTAAGTCACGCTGAGGAAGGGGAATGGCATGTTGAATATAGAGATCAGTGAGACCATCTTTGTCCATCTTTACATCCTTCTCAACTAGTATATTTTTCTGCGGGGAACAGAAAAAAAGAAGAGTATTATGACAAGTTCAAAGCAAAAGCATCCTAATGGCATTTTTTTTTTCCAAAAACCACTTTAAGGTAGCGTATTGGGCATAAATGCCAGGGTTTCAGAAGTGAGGTGGCTACAGGGGTGACCAGTGTGGAGAGGTCATGAACTGCCCTGAGTCAATTAAACTTATTGTTTTAGCCTGGCCTCATGCCTTCCTACTGACAACTTTCCTTGTCCGCAGAAGTGTGGATTACACTCAGTCTCTCCCTTCAGTGAGGCAAGGGGATATGCAGGATGTTTGGGTCAGTGCACAGTGGTTTCTTTTTCCACTACCTGCAAACACATTTCTTCAGATATCTCCTCATGTGCCTCTTCCTATACATCCTTTTGTGTCTCCTGACGCTGGTGTCTGCCACTCTTTATTAAGTGCATTAGAGCACAGCTGCTGTAAACTCCTCTGCTTGAAATGCTGGTGTGTGATGGGCTGTGTCAGACAGCTGGATCCAGCTGCAACCAGTACTGGGCATTTCATCACCTTCACCCACACACGTCAACCCTGCAGCCTCTCCCTACCCAAAACTCTGCATTTTTTCCCCAATAAAAATAGCAAAAAAAGGGAAAAGGTATGCTAGACATACTGCTGATGATGACTGATGTTTTCATGCACTCTTAAACCCTAAATCTAACTACTGTATCAGAGTTCTTCTTCACACCTTTAAAAAACAGGCAACTAGAACATAACACAGTTCAAACTTACAGGTGCAGAGCCATACATCCTTCCCTAGTTCTCAAAAAGTTGCAAAAGGAGATTTCTAGTAACTGCCAGTTACAACCAAACATCAGTTTTCTTTCTGATCATGCATAGGGTTGTGAAAACAAATTTTCTTGGTACCTCCTGTCAAATTTATTAAAAGAGAAAAGACCCCACTAACTTCCTACAAACTAGGTCACTGAAACTAGGTCAAGTCCCTGCCACGACTGGTTTTGGCAACAATTCATGACTTCTGATGTGGGCCTAAAAACCCACGTGTGTCATCTTTGTTCACATAAAATTACACAGACAAAAGCATAAAAAAATTCAGCGAGCTCACACACAAACCTAAAACTGCAATTACTGTTGTTTCACGCACCTAAAATTTTCAGGCAAGGCAGTAACAAGCATTACAAATCACAGCAACTGAAGCTTCATATGGTCCAAAAGTGTTTATAACTCAAACTCATTTTTATGCATACTTAAGCATTACCTTGTCTGATTATGTGGGATGCATTTCCTTAATTCACTGGGTATGGACATGGCAAATTTAACAAAGATAGATTCCACTAATAATTTTTACTGCATGCAAACACATGTGTAACAGACACGCTGCTTTAGATAAATTACTCTTTAGCAGCTACAATGTTCAAACACAGCTCCTATGCAAACACAGGGCTATCCTACAGGCCTTCTCTAAGCAAGCACCTAGCCGACAAGAGTACCGACTTGGGTTTTGTTTGTTGTTTCCTGAACGCTTCTTGCACACCCGTTAAGGGCGGTACAAAGACGGGAAGCCGCAGGGTGTCTGGGAGAAAACTTCCAGTGCAGGTGATGGGGGTAGGAGCTTCCCTGCAGGGTGAAGCGGAGAAATAAATAGGGCAGGTCTAACGCAGAGGGGGAACGAGACAAGCAAGGCCGCAGGTCCGGGAGGCGTCCCTCGCCGCCGGGCGGGACAGGCGCCACACCCCCCCACCCCGCTTGATGTGCCGCCGCGGGGCCGAGCCGCTCCCCGGCGGCAGCCGGGCGCACCTGCTCCAGGGTGAGCAACAGGAACTCCTCCGAGAGCAGCTCTGGGTGCAGCAGCAGCTCCGACTCTGGACGGCCCGACCCCCGGTCCTCCTTACGGCAGCCGCCACCGCTCACCCGGCCCCTTCCCTGCGCCGCCATCTTCTTCCCCCGGCGACCCGTTTACCGGCCTCCCACAATGCCGCGCGGGAGAGGGGCTCGCGCGGAAAGCGACGCGCGGGAAGTGACGGCGGGGCGCGTGGGCGCTTTTTCGGGGTGTTCGTCGGTAAATGCGTGTGAGGGAGCGGCCGCCGGGCCGGGTCGGGCCCGGTTACCTGCGCGGGAGGGCCGGGCCGGGCTGTTGGCGGCAGCTAGACACGGGGAGGGAGAGGGGGGCTGGGAGCGGGGTTCAGAGCAGCCGCGCCGCAGCCCGCTTTCGAGTGACGTGGTGGAGCGGGAGGCGGCGTGCGGGCAGCTCGGCCGGCGGGTCGGAGGGCGTTTGGCGTTGCCGGTGAGGTTCCCCTGAGGGGCGGGGCGGGGAAAAGGAGCCTGTTCCGTTGCAGTCCTGCCGGTACATGTGGCACTTTGCCGCTGCCGGGCGTGGGAAGCTCGGCTGCTGAAGTAAACGGGGCCTAAATCTCGCCCGCAAGAGCGATAACCGCTAAATTAACGCTTCTTGTTTGCGCTGGCAGAAGTTGTTTAGTAATTCCGAATTCAAATAGCCGTGTGCTGCTTTGGGGTGGTAATCTGCTTTGCGAGTTTAAAAGCAGACAAGTATTACAACTGATTACATGAGGAAATTAACCATGTTGTTGTTACAACGTGAAAGTGCAACGTAATTTGAAGTACTTGATGCGTTTTACGGAATTACGAAGCAGAAGCAACGGAGTAATCACAAAAATAACACGCACGCGGAACAAATTCGCATATACATGACTACGTGTGGAACATGCTATCTGTATGCAGCACATCTAAGAATATGAATTCAATCTTTGAATATTTAAAATTCATTTAAGTGTACCAGCAAGCAACGCAATAACTGTTTGTGGACGTTATTTCACGTGGCGTCCTCAAAGCTGCCTTCTGGCAGTCTGGGCAGTTTGTTTCCTTGTGCTCGCCCTCCTCCGAAACCATCCGCAACTGCCGTGGTTTCTTGTTTTTTCCTGGGAGAGCTGCTCTCTCCATCTACACTTATCCTTCGTACGTCAGGGTCGGACCTGGTCCGTAACTAAGACCTGTAACGCAACTGCGGCGTTCGGGAAGAATAACCGTGCCGCCCCAGGCCGGCTGCATGGACGCTCCCTGCCCCGGCCGCGCCCCTGGTAGGCGGGGCTAGGCGAGGCTCCACCCC
>NW_020799091.1:66308016-66362054 GCF_003259725.1 Athene cunicularia
CCTTGTTTGCGCCGCCCGGTTGGGCTGCGGGCGTGTGACGGGGGGACGAGGGCGAAGCGAACGGCGCCGCTTCTGCCGCTGGCCGGGGCGGGACGGGTGCTTCGCCGTGCGGGCGTGCCCAGGGTGAGGCGGATTCCCGGCGGCTGCCGCGGCCACCCCCGGCGCTGGTGTGGGCCAGCACCTCCAGTGTCTGGAACTGCATGTAAAGGTCAGTTAGGGCTTGTGAGCATTTAATTGCACGGGGCGTAGGAGTAAATGTACGTGAGAGGGCAGCGCGGAGGTAAGGTAGGAAGGGTGCTGGCTGGCAGGGCAGCAGGGGACAAAATGTAAGTGCAAAGCGAGGTGTTACTTACTAGAAGTGGGGGAGAGCTACTTTCCACTTCTTACCGGAAATTAGTACATGCGGGATTATTATCAGTGCATTTAGGAAAATAAAATTTAGTAGGCTGATAATTTGCTTGCCTATTGATTACTTTTTGACAGCGGACATCCCCATTTTCTTGTTTTCCGGAGTTCTGAACGTCTTAAAAATAGTGTACTGACTTCCATTTGTGACTCTGGGGTGACCTCTTGCACTTGAAAGGAACAGCATGTTCTGTAGAACCTGTTCCTTTGCAGTACGTGTAGGTCTCTAAGCTCTTGAAAATGAAAACAAAACAAATGTAAAAAGAAATCACATGCAGATTATGTGTGTTTCCATTGGTTGTTCTTACAAGCTTTTTTCACAGCTTTTTTTTTTTTTTAGCACGGATGTTTAAATTTCTTTGCTACCAGGCTTATGTAGTACTATGTTATTTTTTTATTCTTTCTACTCAGGGATGGTATATCTATTTTGAGTTCTTTTATGATTTTACTTTATATCTACTTTAATTTAGTACGGGTTTTGGAGGGTTTTGAAGGTTTTTGACACATGTCAAGAGCAAAGTTCTGTAGCTCTCCCAATGGTGTACATTAACGTTTTTACCTTGGGCTACAGGAGTGTTAAGTTCCCTGCCTGACCTCTCCAGACAATAGTTTATCACTTCAGGCCACACACAAAGGCTCTTAAAAATGGCTGGATTTTTTGGCAGTCAACCTTTGGACAGCCCTCTTTAACTTAATAAGCGGTGTTTCTTTTGATAACATTGAAGGATAACATAGCTATGTTGCCAGAGACTGGCATTATCATTTTACCCTAAGCTGTTTCTCTAGCACTTCCTGGGTTTGGGTTTTCTTGTTGGTAGTTGGAACACTAATTTATATCCCAGGTGAGGTTGCAATTTGAAAATGTCATGAAAGCCCAAACTAAAATCTTTAACTTCTGAATGAAAACAGGAAGTTCTTGGCATAAAAGATCACTGCCATCTCTTGGTAAAAGGGTTTGTTTCTGGCTGTATTCTTAGTTTGATCTGATTTTATTTAGTGGTTACTTCTGCGTTGTGTACCTTACCTTTCCTCACTCAGTTTTAGAAAATTTTGCTATGATTTTCAGTGTTCTCTCGCAAAAGCGAAGGGGTTTTTTAGATGTAATAATTTGAAACAAAATTCTTTCTGATTTACATTTAAGTTCAGGATTGTTCACAAGAGCATTTTGTTGATGTTGGTCTCTGTTGGTCCACAAAAATTTCATTTGATGTTTTGTATCTTCATTGTGCATATGGTCTACAAGTAGTAATTGTATATGTTATTTCATAAATTCTTTCAAGATGTTCAGTGTTGTGTCTTTGTTGGCTAAGTGGTTGTTGCAGACAAGTCATGACAAATTAAAAGGTGATTAAACAAGGGCAGCAATTTCTCATTTGCTTTTCTTTGGAGTGTTGAACACAGATGTCTGACAGTTTCTTATAAAAATAACACAAGTCTAGAGTACAGTAAAATTATATGGTTTTTAAAACACTATTAATTGCTTCACAAATTGCATCTGTCCCTTGACAGTGCTTGATTGCAAAAGGGTAGGTATAGTTTGTAGAATGAATATTAGAAGTGGTGCTTAGTCCTTAAAGACAGACTTTTGGAATGGTTGTGATAGAGAACAGAAACTCTTTTAATTTCTGTGATATTGCGTCTTCGGTTTAATGAATGCATTACAGACCACGATTCCGAATTTGCTGTGTGTATGTGCTTTATAATTGCTGGTGCATGTAGTCTGATACAGAGAATGTGTAAATAGCACTGAATAAAACAGACACTCTGCAGATAATAAAAAAAAGCACAACACACAAGCCAACAACTTTTATTATGAGTTGGAATGATACCTTGGGTAAATTATAATTTAAGTAGCTTGGAAGTTGTGTATTTCTGATTACTGGAGAGCAAGGATTGTAAAATATGTGTTCAAATAGAATATGCCTATGGTAATTATTAAGAAGTTATGTACTAATAGGCCTAAATTTGAGTATAAAGCAGCATGAGTTGTTAACGTGTAGCACTAAATAGCTTGTGGCTTCTCTACAAATCTGAGAGCCAAAGCTTGTATATAAGTTCTGGCAGGAACCACTTGTAGGGCCAAAGTGTCTGGGAGAGCCAATAATATGCCAGTTACTTGCAGAGAAAGCATCACTTCAGAATAGCTGGGCACTGTTGTGAATCATTTCAGAATAGACTTGGAAGCATACGATTTTATTTCCGTGGTTCTTGATGTGCTCATTATGGCTTGTGTAATCAGGTTGGAAATAGGGTATAGACTATTAGAAATGCAACACTGAAGATTTTTTTTTATTGGTGAATGATAAATTTCTACCTCTGATATTTGACTATGTGTGTGGAGGTAAACAGTGGGTTTTTTTCTCTTTAATCAGATCACCCAGAAGACACAATGAGTGTTAAAGCTTTCAAGCTCGTTTCTGCTGTTGAGCGGGAGATGTTAATGGGAGACAAAAATTACATCAACATTGAATGCATTGAGTGTTGTGGAAAGAACCTCTATATTGGAACCAATGACTGCTTTATCTATCACTTTCTCTTGGATGAAAAGATATCAACAGCTGGAAAAATAACTTTTGCTGCCACCAAGCAACTGCATAAGTACCTGGGCTTGAAGAAGCCTGTGAGTGAGTTGAAAGCAGCCTCTGCCCTCACTAGGCTTCTTGTGCTTTGTGACAACACGATAACACTAGTTAACATGATGAACTTGGAACCTGTCCCCACTGGTGCTAGAATCAAAGGAGCTGTGACATTCGCATTAAATGAAAACCCTGTGAGTGGGGATCCTTTCTGTGTCGAAGTCTGCATTATCTCAGTCAAGCGGCGGACCATTCAAATGTTCATGGTGTTTGAAGACAGAGTCCAGATAGTTAAAGAAGTGTTTACTCCAGAGCAACCTTGTGCTGTGGCTGTAGATGGTTATTACTTATGTCTTGCACTTACTACACAATATATAATTTTGAACTATAATACTGGCGCCTCCCAGGATCTGTTTCCTTATTGCAGTGATGAAAAACGGCCAATTGTGAAAAGGATAGGCAGACAAGAGTTTCTGTTGGCTGGCCCCGGAGGCCTAGGTGAGACCAAGGATTGTTATTTTTTTTGCAATTTTTTTAACTTCTCTGTTTTAATTTCTCTCAATTTGGGAAGTAAAGCTTAACTAGTTAAGTGTTGCGCATGATAATAATAATTTTCTTCACAGGACTGTACTGGAATGTTGACGTAAAAAGGTAAATGGTAAATTTTTGGTACTAAGTATTACTATAACTCTCCTGCACTTTTTTTAGTGCCCAAAAATCTGATTATTTATATTTTAGTCCTGTCTGTAGAAAGCTTCATTCTGCAGCAGTAGTATCTTGCAGCCCAGAGTAGAAACATTGGTTGGTACCAAGTGAAACATCAGAGGCTGATAGCCTCTTTGTAGTGACTAGTCAGACAGGGTTTAAGGAACCCCATGTTGCTGTAAAATTGCCATAAAATTGTTGAATTAGTGTAGATGGGTTAATTTTTTCCTCAGTTGCTCTTCAGAGAAGTTCATATGAAGTCCGTTTTATAGCTTGTAACAGATTTGCAAATATGTATGTTGTCCTACAGTGTTACTAAGAAATGTTAGTGGAAGTAAACTGTATCCTAACTCCTGTAGAAGTAAACTGTCCTATCAGTAGATGATGTCAGATACTACCCAGTTTTTATGCTCCCTTTTGCTTAATTTTTTCAGTCGTATTTTTCAGCTCCATATTACAGAAGATTAGTTTAAGTATTGCAAAACCAAAGTTAGATCACATGAAATAATGCTCTTGTCATAACAGACAGATGATTGTAAGGACTACTGCTGCTGTAATCTGTCTAAATCAACAATATGCTATGCGGTCAGTAATCTTGAGCTTTTTTTGGAAAACCTGCAATATCCCAGAGCTGACAGACCACAGGCAGAATGGTTTCATGCTGTTTGCCATATGACTTTCCATTTAGGAGATGCAGTTCATGTATTTTCCATGACACATTAGGAATAGCATGACAGAAAGATCATAACTATTTAGGCCCTTAATTCAGGGATCTGTGTGGGATTTGATTTATTAATATAAATTCCAAAGAAAAGCAAGAGTGCAATCGGTGGTTTATATTGAAGTTTTGTCTTGTGAGCAGAACTTGAGATGTACATCAGCTCACCAGTTTTTTCTTGAAAGAAGCAGAGACTCATTAGAATAACAATTTATGCAAATTAAAGGTGTTCCAGGATGAACTTGCTTTTCAGACACAGGACTTAACGAAGTTATCTTGGTTATCTTGATTGACCACTTCCTATTAAAACTGTTAGTTGTTTTAATGTTTAAATGTTTAAATACTTACTGAAAGTATTCCCTTTAGACGTGTTTCTAAGGGATCCCATTCTTACTTTAATTTTTATTTATCTTTCTAGGAGTGGCAAGCAAGATTCTGTTCAAGCAGTTCATTTCTTTTTTTGATTTAAGAATTAGATATACTAATAGATATGCCATAGCATAATTGTATTTAGTCAGAAAGCAGAATTCTATTTAGTCTGAATTTTGCTTCTATCTGGTGTCCTGAAAGAGCAGTACAATTAGATGTTTACTATATATTACTATACTATTATAAAATCCAACATCCTTGTGTTAAGTAGATTGTCCTGAGATTAGAATATCAGGCATGAAGCAAGTGCACTTTTGCAGCTCTAAACATGCTATAAACTTCCCTTTTCCACATAATACAGTCAAATTCTATCTTGTATTAGCTCAGAAACCATATAAAGACTGTTTGTCGTGGATTGTATAGTTTTTCCTTACCTAATTCAGCTTGTGGAGTTTTTTTAATCATCTGTTCTCTATTCCCTTATCACCGTCGTTTTGACTAGTATTATCTATATTGCTGTTCTTCTTGGTAAAATTCTTAGTGTCTTTAACATTTGTCTCTTTGAAGTTGTGAAAATGGTTGAGCACCTTTATAAGCTATAAACATTGTGTATCTTGGCATTCAAGGTAGGCCTCTGCTATAAGATGAATGGACTTGAAAAGGCTTGATGTAAATCTTCAATTCTCATTTTGGTTTGCTTTCATACATCTTATTGGTTAAGACATGTTCATTTGGCACTTGGTAAAGCATCTATGCTAAATTCAGCCTCTTTTACTGAGGTGGATGTATTCTGCATTATTTGACTTCATAGTGTTTGAAGTGACATTTATTTAAATTAATTTGCTTTTGAGTTAAGACTGGAATTTAGAATGGCAGAAAACAACTGCTTAAAGCAGTAATCAGAAAGTAAAACATCTCTTGAGTTTCTTGGGTATGTCACCTTTTTCCTTACTTGGACTCTGCATTTAAAACTGATTGTTAGAATTCTTCGCAGTTGATCCATAGACTTAGCCATTTGGTAATGTGGCTCACAGTTAGTATATAGCTCATTCTTTCAAAGGGAGGAGAAACTTCATCTTTTTTTATTTAATGCATCTTCATTTTGTCCAGTAATTGGTTCATTCAGAATTGAAAATCAATTCTTTCTGATTGTGGATGAAACTATACTTCAGTTTTTCATTTCTTGAAGCTCTTGTTGCAATGTTTCTAATGAGATTCCCTGCTACACAGAGGCTTTAAGTTTCTGAAAGTTTCACCAAGCAGTTATTGCATATTGGCATAGGTGGAGCAACTGTCCCCAAACATCAGAGGCCTCAGCTCAGACTGAGCTCCCAAGGGAGGGTGCAGCTCTTCAGGTCTTGAGCTGAAGGGAGTGCCTGGTGCCCCTTGCTGAGACTGTGGGAGCGGGAAGTTTTGTCCTTGCCTGCAGGAGATAGGTGCTTGGTTGAGGATTTCTGTTGCCAAGTAAAGGAGATGCAGGAGGAGGTCAGCGGAGTGCACAGCACCAGAGATGACAAAAAGTCAAATCTTCTCCAGGACTCAGGCATGAGCCTGAACCCCCAACTGTACTGAGGGAAGGGCAGGCTGAGTCTCTGCTTGTTCTGGGATAGTAAAGGCTGGAAGCTTATGGCTTCTCATAAAACAAAGAATTCTCCTTCTCTGTCTGCAGATCTGTGTCTGTAGAATATGCTCAGTGCTCAACAGTAACACATGAGAAGCAGGAAGCTATGTCCAGCAAATTGTCTCAGACTGTACAATGCAGTAGCACCAGGAGGAATTAGCAACTAATAGTAGTGGGAGACTCCCTTGTATTGGAGACAGATTTTTCTCATCAGTACTGCTGGTGAGGAAGAACAGCTTGAGGAGGAGTGGGTGGATTGTGCAGGTCATCAGCTGATTGTCAGTTTGTGGTGATGAGGGATTTGGCTTTTATGACTATGGATCCCTATTTAAGGAAGAGATGGGATCCATCAGACCAAGTGAGGCAAAAGTAATTTTGCCAACAGGCTGACCAAACTGGTGAGGAGGATTTAAACTGGGAATGATGGTTGTAGGCTGAGTTGGCAAAGAGTGCAGGATGGTGTAGGTAAGAGACTTCGTAATCAACAAACATGGCTGAAGAGGCCCTGCTTCAGGCATATGCACACAAAGATGTCTGTATAAAACAAAATGATGGTGAAAACTCTTAACTTGTCCTGGGAAATCAGCACTACTATCTGTTAACATGTAGTAGTATGCCTTAGGACAAAGGAGGAAGCAGCTGAGAGTTTATGGATTAGGGTTAGAGGGCAGACTAACACGGGTGACGTTGTGGTGTCTGCTACAGACCCACCTCATCAGGAAGAAGATGTAGGTAAGGCCTTTTTCACATAACAGGAAGAAACCTACATTTGCAGGTCCTGGTTCTTAGGGGGCATTTGAACCACTGCACTACCTGCTAATGGGGCAACACAGCAGGGCACAAGCAGTCCAGGAGATTCCTGTAGTGCATTGATGGTGATGGAGGAGCTGATGAGGGAATGTGCTCTGTTGAACCTGGCTAGGGTTGTGAAGGTCAGGGGAGACTCCTTGCTAGTGCCCATGAGATGGTGAAGTTCAGGATCTTGAGAGGAGGGAACAATGCAAAAAGACCACAAGCCTGGACTTCAAAACAGCAGACTGGAGTGTTCAGGGACCTGCTTAAAAGAATCCCACAGGATATTGTCCTGGAGAGAACGACTACCTCCTCCAAATTCAAGAATGGTCTGTCCTAATGAACAGGAAAACAAGCAGAGATGTCATGAGGCCTGCATTAATGAACAAGCAGCTTTTGACTAAACTCCCAATATAAAAAGAAAGTAAATGAGGTGAAAGCAGGGACAGGTGGCCTGGGAGGAATACAGAGACGCTATCCAAGCATGTGGGATGGGGTTGGGGGGCAGAGTCCTTCTGGCATTGAATATGGTGAGCACCATGAAGGGGAAAAAAAAAAAGAGCTATTACAAGCATATCAGCAGCAAAGGAAGGCCAAGGGAAGTGGATGCCCACTACTGAATGGGGTGGGGGATCTGGTGCCAAAAGGCATAGAAAAGGCTTGAGGTACTTAATGCATTCTTTACTTTGGTTGTTACTGGTATGACCTATCTTCAGGAATCTTAAGCCCATAGGACCAGTGGGAAAATCTAGAGCAACAAAAACCTACCCACAATAGAGAAGGATCAGATTATGGAACACGTAAACTGGGACCTGATGGTGTGCACCCATGAATGCTTGAGTATGGTGATTGAAGTCATTGCAAGGCCACTCTTTGTTATCTTTGAAAGGTCACAATGATTGGGGAATGTTCCTCAGGACTAGAGGGAAACAAAAGTCTTCACTCCTCTCGTGTAAGAGAGAGAGAAAGGATACAGAGAACTACAGGCAGGCCAGCCTTACTTCAGTGCCCAGAAAGGCAATGGAGAAAATCATCCTGGAAGCTGTTTCCAAATATCTGAAGGACAAGAATGTGTTTTGGAGTAATCAGCATGATTTACAGAAGGGAAATTGCCTGACCAGCCTGATAAGCTTTTATGATCAGATGCCTAGATTGGTGGGTGAGAGGAGAGCAGTGATGATGTGATCTTCAGGAAGGCTTTTAATGCTATCTACCGTAACATCCTTATAGATAAACAGTGGAAGAATGCACTAGAGAAACAGTGAGGTAGATTAAAAGCCTGTCTTAAAGCTTTGTCTAGAGTCAAAGTCTGGACAAACTCGATGCCAGTCACTAGTCATGTGCCCCAGGGGTCTGATAGTGAGGTCAATACTAACATCTTCATTAACAACATGAATGGTGGGTCAGAGTGCACCTTCATCAAGTTTGCAGATGGTAAAAAAGTAGATGATGTGGCTGATACACTAAGAGGTTGTGTTGCCTTTCAGAGGGACTTTGTCAGGCTGTAGAAATGGGCTGACAGCAACCTCATGAAGTTCAGCAAAGGGAAATGTCAAGTTCTGCACCTAGGGAGGGACAACCCCATGCACCAGCATAGGCTGGAGGCCAACCAGCTGGAAAGCAGCATCTCAGGAAGGAACTTGGGACAAAGTGACCATGAGCTAACAATGTACCCTTGTAGCAAAGAAGTCCCAACGGAGTTGCGTTAGAAAAAGTGCTGCCAACAGGTTAAGAGAGGCAATTCTTCTCAGTCCTAGTGAGACCACATATGGAGTGCTGCATCCAGTTCTGAGTTCCCTGGAATTACATGCACATACTGGAGTAAATGCACTGAAGGACCAGAAAGATGACTGATTGGAGCATCTCACAGAGAGGCTGAGAAAGCTGGGGCTGTTCAGTCTGAAGAAGAAAAGGCTTGCAGAGATCTTATGAACATGCATGGGGGGTAAAGAAGACAGAGCCAGACTGCTCAGTGGTATTGTATCCAGTAAAAGGGTGAGAGGCAGTCATTACAAATTGAAATGTTCTGTGTAAACATAACCAGAAAAAAAATTAATCCTCATTGTGCTGGTGGTCAAACCAGGAAATGGCTCTTGGAGCAGATGTGGAGTCTCTGTTCTTGGGAGATACTCAAAACCTGACTGTGTGAGATCTTGAGCAACCTGTACCAGTTGACCCTGCTTTGAGCAGGGAGGTTGGACTAGGAAGTCTCCAGAGATCCCTTCCCACTTCAACTGTTCGATTACTTCAATAAGTAAAAAAATACAAATTTTAAATACCTAATTTTAGTTGATTCCTTTTGCTTTTCCAGAATAAACTCTTCTCAGTGGTGCGAGGTCTGAATATTTGTATAGTGACTGAGTAGATGGAGAACTGAGCCTTTTAAGTTCTAACAAGCACACAGGTACTGAGCAGAATGATTCATAGAAGGTTATATAGTGCCTTTTTTTAAGCTGATGACACTGGATAAAGCAGTGTAGTCAGCAGTAACCAGCATGGTCCCTTCTTGTTTTCATCCACTTGTAGTGTTCCTCATGCTGTCAACTTTTATGTAACCGGAAGTTTTCATATTGCTTTTTAAGCAAGTAAAAATAAAGAAGGTGTTTTTTTTCAATATTTTACAGATATTTGTACTAAGAAACTTTTTGTTTTAAAACAAACTAAATCTGCGGTCTAGTCTATAAAATCCTGAGTAACCTGATCTAAGTTGGTTCTGCTTTAAGGGCGGGGGTGTGACTGGACTGGATGTCCTTCAGAAACCTCTTCTGACTTAAATGATTCTATGATTGTATAAATTTCTAGATTTCTTGGTGCTGAAAACAGTGTAGCTGTGTTTAGGTAGCTCTTGTAACCTTTGGATAGTATATTCATTTTTTAATACAAAACTGATTACTGGCTTCATCTCAGTTTCATCAAATTCATCCCTGTACTATAAAAAGGCCATAGTTTCAGATTGTAATTGTTGTGTTTATTGTTATCCTTAAGTGAGAGCTGGATGAAGGCAGAATGTGTTATTCTACCACAGAAGCTCTAGCTATTGAGGGCAGAGGGATGTAGAGAGACATTGGCTTGGAAAAGTACTGTGCATTGCTCTGCATACCCTTTCACTTCCATAAAGGATTGTTTTATAATCACCTAAAAAAAGACCTCTGTCATTAAAAAAAAAAAAAAAAGTTTTTTAAAATCAGGTTTGTATAATATTTTTTTGAGAATGTCAGAGAAATAGAAAATTATGAGAATATTTAAAATATAATTCACCCTGAGTTTACTACTGCTTAGTATGTATTTAACTCAAGTTTTATTGCACTTCTTTGAAATGGGATTATAGCAGAGAGTCACGCTGGAAACCTTAGAAATGGATAGTGCAGTCTGCCTGGCATGAAATTCCACATCTGATCTGTAAGAATATCAAGAACTATAGAGGAGATCTGGAATTATATATTAGGGCCAAAAAAAAGGTGTTTTCTCTGAGGCGCTCTGATTGAAAAGCTGTTCATTATACTGAACTACAGCTGCCTTTTTTTTTTTTTTTTTTTTTTATTCCATTATGGTCCTCCTACCCAGCTACCCTTACCTCATTATCTTCTGTTTGGAAGAGATTTTATAAATTGAATAACATAATCTTTTAATCTCCTCTGTCCTTTAGAGCTCAGACTTACTCTGCCAGCTGTCAAGCAGCTCATTCCTGCTGAAGAACAATTTTCATGGGCACGTCTTTATAATGGCATGAGAATACTGGTTTTAAGGGGTATGCATTCATATTTAGAACAGAGGTTTACATAGTGCTTCAGTATGGCTCAAGTGGCAAGGGGTTACTGAACTAGGTCTGAAAACTTTGGAGGTTTTCTTCAATTAGTGTCTTGGAAGAACTGGGGAATACTAAGTAGCATAAACAGAGAACCAGTGGCATGTGATACAAAAGCAAGTCAAACTTTTATTAAGCTACGAAAAGGAAGGAGGACAGAATAGGCAGGAGGAAAGATAGTGGCAAAGAAAAACACAAACTAACTGAAGATTTGATATGATTATTTTGAAGACAGCATAGGAGATATCACTGGAATTCTAAAAAGTCTTGGCTTTTGGGAAAATATGCTTTATACACAGCCTCTGCATTTTTTTCAAATGATTGAAAACACAGATGCCTCACAGGAAGTGACTTGTTCCAAGTCACTTGGGTCCTTGTTCTGTGAAAATTTTGCTGTAGCAAAAGTAAAGAAGTATAAGTAAATTGATTGTCTACTAAAATGATCTTTAGGCATTTGACACTACAAGGAACAGACTTGCCTGTATTCCCAGATAAGTCAGGCAGTGTGGGCCTGCAGCCTCCTGCTAAGGTGGTATTGTTTGAATGCTGAGTCTCACTAAATACTAGTGTTTTGAAATGAATTCAAACTACGTGTCATCATTCTTACTTAAAAATTGGAAACTTATTAAACTTGAATAATTCTTTCTTGTTTCTTTCAGTATGCCTCTCTCTTCAGTTTTTGGTTTTGTCTGCGAAAGCGAAAGTGGGGAAAGAAAAATAATTTTTGAACTGAACTAACCAACAGGCCTTTGAGGTCCAGGAAGGTGTGATGTGTTATTGTCATGTCACCTGATACCGCATCTGTTTTTCCCAGGCTTTATTTCTGTGCCTTGGTACCCATGCTTCACATTGAGAAAACAACAGTTTTCTACTAGCATGAGCCTCAGGCTTTGTTTTTCCCTTTTTGTAGGCATGTTTGCAACTGTAGATGGCATTTCACAGCGTGCACCTGTGCACTGGTCAGAGAACGTGATTGGAGCAGCTTTGTGCTTTCCTTATGTGGTTGCTCTCGATGATGAGTTCATTACAGTGCACAGCATGCTGGACCAGCAGCAAAAGCAAACCCTGCCTTTTAAAGAAGGTCACATTCTACAGGACTTTGAAGGTATTAAAAAGAACAGGTTTTTACATCAGTAATTCTAAAACAACCACTGCTGTGGACACAGTCACTTTAGTGGGGTTTTTTTTTTAAACAAAATATCTAGCGAGCACATTAACTGTTGAAACTTTCATTGTAAATGCTTTCCTGATAAGATTCATGCAGACTACAATAGGAAAACTTTAGTCATCCAAAATTTCATGCTTCTAACAAAAATATATATTCATTAAATGTGATCTAATTGTAGAGTTAATTATCAGGTAGAAATCTGTGGGATTAGATTTTCTTCTTGTAGCCTGATTATTTCTTTCAAAGGAGTAATGTTAATTTAATACTATGAGTCAGTAATTGTGAGTTACAGATGTTTGTCCATTGGCTATCCTGACAAAGTTCTAACATCTTAAATATTGTCCTTTTGCATTCCTTTCTAAAATACCTGTGTAAGAGGTTTAAAATGGGTTATTTAGTAAAGAATTGTTAAACAAAAATTACAAACATTTTTTTTAATCTGTTCTTAAATTAAGAACTCTTAAGTGTGGAATACATTGTGTTGCTTTTTTTTTCCAGGAGAGCTGCAAACTCTAGCATTACAAACTGTGTGTTACTTGCTACCTTTGCACAGCTTACAATTTTCTAATGTAAATATTCCAAATTTCCAGTGGAAATATCTGGCAGTTAAAAGTCCCTGTTCTCTGGAATCTCAGCAGTAGTTTCAGTGATGGCCTTTACAGCTTAGTTCATCATGAGAGATTATAACCAGTTTCATTTACTCCAAGTGGAATGAAATCTTCTGTAAATAAATAAATTTACCATTATCTCTGTATTTCTGAAGTGCAATTTCAGGTAAACTGTACTATCTAGTAAATATGGTGACAACAAAGATGAGTTTTGGAGCATTGTTTAAGTTCTTACATCTTAAATAGTAAATCTTAAAGCTTATTTTTTAAATGTGTGTTTTTCTATAGAGAATGTAAACTGAATATGTCTGTTTGTCCAGGAAAGGTGATTGTTGCTACTAATAAGGGTGTGTATATCTTGGTGCCACTACCTTTGGAAAAACAGATTCAGGATCTTCTAGCCAGCCACAGAGTGGAAGAAGCCCTTGTTCTAGCAAAAGGAGCTCGAAGGAATATTCCAAAAGAGAAATTTCAGGTCTGTCCTTCCTTTAATTTTTGTGAAAATACAAATTTCACAGTGGGGCCATGTGTACCAATGGTCAAGTGGGTAGTGAGGGTCGGGGAGGAATTTACACTGAAGAGAAATCTAATACCTTTTATGGTTTCAGCCTGGGGAATTAGGTGTGCTGCTGAAGTGGCTTGTGCTTGTAAGGGCTGGGATGTGGGCAGGGTCAAACACTGTTGTTCTGGGGTTTTGGGGTGGTTTTTTTTTTTAAGTGTGTAATTTGAAAAAAATGGAAAACAAAACCAAGAAACTAGTGATAAAAAATCCAGTGAGATGCTTCCTTAGTACTAGATTCAGTTATTCATTATTGCTGTTTAAAAAAGTCTACTTCATTTCAGATTAGAATTTTTAGGTTTTTCATTTTTATTGGAATATCTCATCATATCCTAAACTCCATAGTATCACATCTTTGAAGTTAAGTGATGGGAAATCTAAAGCAAATACATCCTACTTTGAAACTCATACAAGTAGTACTTGTGTGTAACTGAATATTTTTTGTGTGACGTTGTTTCTCAATAACTCTTCGATTAGAGTGTTGATTAGAGATTTATACTCATTTCCTTCTATGTCTGGTTTATATTACAATACATATTCTGCTGTATTTGTTCCTATTTGTCGTTTAGAGACTGAAACTTGGAAAAAGTAGCATGAAATCTCTGCTTGCCAAGTAGGTGAATGAGTATTTGACTTGGTTTCTTTCCTTTTGCAAAAGCAAAATTTGATCTGTAACCTGTTGAAAATCTGGTGTGGTTTTTCTAATATACTTGAGAGCATTTGTTGCCATTAAAATAGTATCTGTTGCATTACTTGGTTTGTTCGGAAAGATGTAAAGTTTGGAACGCGACTGGAAATTACAGGATTGCAGTGGTCCAAAATGATTCAGTCAGTTGGGATTTTTATTCTATTTTTTTAATTTCAAGAAGCTTATATATAATTCCTTGTCGTTTAAATTTTTGTCAAGGCCATTGAAAAGCAGTCATTAAATTAAATGAAATTTGTATTATCTTTCATTTTGACCCCTAACTCCTCCATCGAACGAACAGCTGGGAGACTGCTGGAAGTAAAAAGCTTAGTCACAAAAGTGTTTCCATCCTTTTGGTAAGGTACAACTATATGGAAGCACTTGAAGCTAAAAATTCTTCAGTAAATACAGAGTTCAGGTTCCTGCATATTTTGCTTTGCATCTTTACATCCAACTTTTCATTTTCAATCTGCTTAAAGAAGCAAATGAAAATCCTGCTGTGAGGATAGGATGCATGATCTAATCAATGTCTTCTATGTGTGATGACCTCTGATTCTCCAATTATTTCTTACCAGTTTGGGTAGATTTAGTATTGGGAGATACCTTTCTATGTTTTGTCACAGGATGAACTGTGTAATGTAGAATCTCATTCCTCCTAAGTTTTCTTGCATTTAGGATTCTTCTGTCTTTAGGATGTTACTTTCTGCTTATGTGTATCTTATGTGCACAGTGTCTGTCTCCCTGAAATTACTGTTTCCAATAATACTATAAGTTCTTTCTACCTTAACGTGCTTTTAAGGGTGTTCAGTTATTCTGAGTCAATGCTACAGCTGTAAAACAGAAAGCATATTACTTGCAAGCAAAATAGCCTGTTCTAGTTCTGGGCAGTATTTGCAAACTGATATTAACCAGCTTAAATTGATGGAGTCTCCCACTGACTCGTATTGAAATGACTCAACTTGGCTTAGTTGTTGAGATGTCCAATTTTCAGAGCTTAATGGTAGTTGGAAATGTAGGACTTTGAACTTGCTTTCTTATGTGCCTCTCATATGTAATGCTGTCACTACAGGTTTGTTACAAGCACATCAGACTTTATTTTACTGTGGTCTCACATAATACAAATCTCATAGACTTCAGCCAGATTACATGCCTTACATATGTCTTTTGCAACGTCTCTTTGGCATACTTTAACTGATCACATGGTTGCTTCTTTTTAACTCCTGTTTAAGACTTCGTAAGATACTAGATACATAATAGGTATCTTCTAATAGGTGTCTTTGGGTATCTATTCTACAAGCTTTACTGATTCCTGAGTAGCTGACGCTTTCACGGCCTTATTTTGCCATTTTTTATATGAGCAGTGGGAACAAATGCATAGGTTTGCTATTAAGACACTTGTTCCAGTCACTGTAATTTATCTATATGGAATAGTGATAGTAATTGTCTGGTACATGTAGTATAGTGCCCTCTTTATCTTATGCTGCTTTAATTTCTGCAGTTTGCAATGGCTTTTGCCATCTTGTGTGACTTGAACTCAGTCATGGCATTGTAGGACAGTTTTTGATGACCTTTTTTTCCTACAGTTCAATACTGCTTTGTCATTGCATGCATACACAGGTGCGTTCTCTTTCTCTGCATCAGCATATATATGCTGGTAATGCAGAATGATGGTGGGATTGAAACAATACTGTACTCAGAACTATTTATATAGCCAATATTTAGTTATTGGAAAGAAGTAGGTCATGCATTAGTAGCCCTGTTATTTAACCCATGATCCCTGCAGACTGCAAATTTATCTCTGTCATATTAGATGAAAATTCCTTTGTCTTTGAGCATCAAGAATTACTGATAGATAGAAAATGCTAAGAAAAAGTGTTGCAAGGAGATGGCTTCGCTGAATGTAATTTTTGGTAGAAGAATACAAAGGCCTTTCTACCATGCTACCATGAAATGACTGAATACTACTTAATTTTTCAGGACAGCTGAAGTTTGCAGAAATCATGGTTGATGGTAGTGAAGACCTTGGTTAGATTGACACACATCTTGCATAGGTATCTCTCTCTCTTTTTTTTTTTTCCTTCTAATTCCTTTTTAGTTTCAAAGAACTTATTAACTTCACCCCATCTGACCAAAAGCTGAAGTGAATTTCTAGAAAAAAATTTTTTGGCAATCTAGTTCATAATTCTGACCACTTTAGAAAGGATTTTTCTAGCAGTTGAGAGAACTAAGGCTTTGCTATAGCAGCTTCAGCAGTCATCTTTGTTTCCTAGTGCTTCTTCAGATATGAATTAACACAAATCTTATTTTGTGGTTTTGTAGCTAGATTTTTAATGTGAATTCAGTCAGCAATAGAGAATTGTCCTAAAGCACTTGAAGTCCCATGATGGTCCTTCAAAAATGATAGGGGAATAAATAATATGTTGAATTTTGATTGGGTGTAACTTAATACCTTTTTAGAAAGAGCCTGTTCTGGTATTCTGGGGGAACTAAAGATGTTTCTTCCATCATAAACAAAAGTTAACTGCATGTGGTTGGCTTATAGGTCTAGCCTGTTTTTAAAAAACTGTGAGGAAGAGACAATATTGAATTTTCCACAGACAGTCTGGTCTATTGCTTTCAGAATCTTTACCACAGGACATCTTAATGTTTCTCTAGTCAGCTAACAAATCAACCTGGATATTCCCTGTCCCAAAACTGCATCTTTAAAAAATTGGAAAAGTGTCTGCCTGTAGACATATTACAGCATTTTTGTTGTGTGGCTTTAAAGGAAAAGTGAAGATATATCAACATTTAAATAAAAGTGAATATCACTTAACCAGGTCAAATTTAAAACTGATTCCTTGGGCCTATACTTAGACTACCAATGAGTTAATTTCAACTTCTAGTTGTAAAGATTGCTGTACAGACTAAAGTCTACAATTAAAGCAGTATTTTCAGCATCTTGGATCAATTCAAACTTAATTCATTATCCTAATTCACTAAATATATAAATATTAGTGGTCATTCCATTGCAAAGATTGAAAACAGGTTTGATTTTTTTGGTTTTTTTTTAAGAAAAAAAAACAAACAACTTTCTTTTGATACTGCTTAGCAGGGTAAGAAATGTACTTCAACCCTCTCTGGAAAGTCTGAGGCCAGGTTTTTGAAATTTTTCTGGTGCCACAAGGTGCAGATAGTTGTAGATTGAAATCCTTTACCAGCATCCTTAAGAATGTGACCAGATGGGTATTCATGAGTTCACAGATTACCATTTATTGAGGTAATAACACAGTTGTAAATCCAAAATGATTTGAGTATTTTGAGTTAATCACCTCAAGTTGCTTTACTTTTACTGTAATGAAATACCCTTTTAGTTTTAGTGTATTTTGAATAAGTACACTTGGATGTAAAGCATAGTAACGTTAATTAATATAAAGATGTCATGAAGTATTGTTCATTTATTTTTATATTGTTATGTCTGTCTGAAAAGGTGTGCCAGATAGCATTTCCCACTGTTTCCCCTTCTCTCCCCCAACAGTGGGGTGACAAGAAAAGTCCCACAAGTTACATTTGGTTTTAATGGCTTGCAAATGATCAAGATTGTTTCCTTAGAATAACCCATTCATACAGCATGCACAGACTAAATGGATTTAAACCAAGCTTTTCTTTTGGTAAATCCACAATCTTTATTCAAGGTGCAACATCACCAGTTAGAATATCAGTCTACTCTACTTGAGGCTTGACGCTCTTTAGCAATTCCTGCCTGGAATACATTGCTAATGTATTGCAGTTTCTCTGGGTGTTTTCATTCAATATGGGAGTCTGTTATTAATAACAGCATGCATGTACACTGTTAAACATTAGAAAGCTGCATATTCATGAGAAAGTTGAAAGGAAAGCTGAGAGGGTGTGGATATAGCCAGGTGTATTTGCAAAATACCAGCAGGGTACCAGCTTTGCAGAAAACAGTTTAGGTTCCTTGCTTTTAGTAAATCTCTTTCTGTTGGGAATATTCTGAGCAGGAGGGTTTCATTTAATCTCGCGGTAACTAATTGACCATTCAGATTAAATAAATACCTAGCATTTTAAAGTAGTTTTGTATTCTTTTTCTAGTGAAATTCTTGTAAACTTTTTTCTATCTAGGCATAACCTTAACAGTAAAACTTCATAACACATAGCTTATCATATGATTTACTTGTGCTTCTCTTTTTAAACAGTATTTTTATATACATTGCATAATGTACTACATTTTGGATAAGTTGAACTGCTTTAGAAGTATTTTTATTAAAAAAAACCCCAAAACACAAACCCCAAAACACAAAAATCTCAAACTGTCAGAAAATCAGAAATATGGTCATCTGCTGGGGTTGAGACTATGAGAATCACCAGCAGTATTGTTGCAGAAGTAAGATGAAATGGGGCGACAGTTGTCTCTGACTGATCAAGTGGGACCACCCTTGAGTTTAAATATTTTTTGTGCCTGCTGAAGCCTAGGTATCTTCAGAGATGACCGTTGGCTTTTCCATTTGCAAATACCATGAACAAAAATTTGAGGCAAGTCAGACTGATGTCAGATAAGTCACTGTTTGAATAAGAAAACTTAAACTTGCTATTTGTTGTCTTTGCTTTTAGTAAGTACTTGGGAACAGTGTTGTGTTCGCACACTTTTGTGTAAGAAACTGAGTCTGGGCAACAGATTCAGTATATTCGGGTACATATGATTTAAAATGTAGAGGATCAAGGCTTTATTTTGCATGTAACTTAACAGGTCTGGCTGAAGATCATGTGTTTGGTGTTTTTGGCAGGTAGTTATTGCAGTAGTGACTAGCACTACGTAAATAACTCCTTACAAATATAATAAACCTTTTTTTCCCCCCTTCTCTTTCATAGGTAATGTACAAACGAATCCTGCAGCAAGCAGGTTTTATACAGTTTGCACAGCTTCAGTTCCTTGAAGCAAAAGAACTCTTCAGGTAATTGTGTGACAAGAAATTTATTAATTTATCTTCTTTAAGGAGTTAGCATTCTTGGGTTTAAAAGCTTAGTTGCTTAAATGGGGTTTTTTTTTGATGCAGATGTGAGTTCACTGTGATAAAATGATTTTGTTGGGACTGAAAACAGGGTAACATCGAAACAAGTTTATCACTGCAGAGTTAATGCATCTGATTTTTTGATATATTAACATCCAGTAGCTTTAAGGCTGTAATCTGAGTGTTGTATGAGTGGAGATTTTTTTTTACTTTATGCCCATGAAGGTTAAGGCTTTATTATTGAGCCTGTGCTGTGATTTACAGCATAAATATTACCTGGTGGTGCTTTTTTTTAAGAAAAAAACCCCAACTTTTAACAAAAAATTACAATTTAAATGTTATTGACACAATTGCACTAAATTTTTTGAGGGTGCTGATACTGAATTTTTTTTTTAACACTTGTTCTGCTAGGCCTTTTCCAGAGGACAGATTATTTGTTCTTGAAGTCTGTACTAACCTTCCCAATTTAGCTGTTTCAGCAGTCACTTGTTTACAAATTGACCTTGGTACTCTGCTTTCATTCAAAAAATGCTGCTCATTATCTTTATTTTATCTGATAATTTCATTTCTGCTAGCTGTGCCTCATTCTTTGATGGGGCACTGTCTAGTTAGTGTAATCCATGCTGACCACATAAAATAACTCCCTTTGTTATCAGCTGAAATTCACTTTAAATCAGTTTAGAGTCTATGGAAAAGGATTAAGGTTAGGCAATTTACTGTATACTGTGTATACAGTATAGTAAAAAAGTTGTCCTTGAGTTTATGGAAATGTATCAAGGAAGCTTTGGGGAATGTTAACTACTGATGATGACTTCACCATTTTGCCTCCTGCTCACCAGAATAATGGGAGACACTGGGCTTGAATGAACAGTGTATGCTAAGTAAAAATTAGGGAATGACAGGAAAGGCCTGAACAGCATTTAGTGGCAATTTTTTTTGGCCACAACCACTTTCTGTATCACCTTGTAATTTTTGGTATTAGTGAGCAACTCGTGGTCTTCCTCTTCCCTGTAATCTTCCAAACAGTACACTGAATCGCTGTTCTGTTGTGTATCTGAAGTAAAAGTACAAGCTGTGCATAGTTAGGAATCCTTTACAACATTCCCACAAAGCCCTTCCATGTGGCTTTCCAATGGACTTACTTTTCAGTTTTTTCATTGTGGCCAGCTTTGGTAAAATAGCTTGAGGTTGTACTGGCTATAGTGTCTTCACTGTTCAGGTTTGGTGGCCAGACTTGTACAGCTCTGCAGCTGTCTTGACTATGGATGACACTTCATCTTTTTTTCTATCACTTTATTTCACCCTGCCAGGCAATAATGCCCTGTAGGGTCTAATCTGGGGGCCCTGCCTTGCTGGCAGTGGCCCGAGGATCTTTTAAAAGCGGTGAGAAGGGGGATGAGTATCCTGTGGGAGCTCCAGCACCTTGTGGAAGGAGCCAAGATCAGTTATGCAGCCTTCATCCAACTAGCAGTCCATCTGACAAATGAGCTTTAAAGAACAGGATTGTAGGAGCTCCTCTATAGGAAGAAACATGCTTCATGAGAAAGTGTGCTGTCTAGGCATGAATTTTGTTGCTGAGTCAGCATCCCAGGGTGTTCCCTTCCTCTAAAGGCTGCACTTCCAAAGCAGAACAACTGTTCATGAATTGTTGAAATCTGCTGGGAGTAGAAAGCAAAGATAAGTTTTCTGTGCTTTTCTTCTGGCCAGCCATACATAAGCTGTTCAGAGTATTTTGGTGACTCTGCAAAACTCCTTATGGAATCCAGGTTCCCTGATTTTTCAGCCCTGGTGAACACACCCAGTTTGAATAATATGTGGTTATACCCCAATATACACTCAGTCTTGTTAATTTTAGACTTACTGATGCTCAAAGGAAAAATGAGAAAGATAATGGCAGTCTGTGCAAACACTTCCTCCCATCCCTGCATGTTGCTCTGCAGGTGTTTCAAGCTAGTGTTAGTCAGAAATAACTTCAGTCTTAAAATGCCAAAGGGAAACTTGGTGCCTATCTGAGAAAAGATGGATTTAGCGGTGAAACAGAGTGACAGGAGCACCTCCAAGAACTTGGTGTGATGTGAGTCTACTTCTGGCCAAATATGAAGTGAGATTGTCTCCCTCCTCAGAAAATATGTCAATTACAGGCTAGCAGGGACTAAAGGTCCCATTTTCTTCTATCAATAATCCTTGGATAACCTTGTCAAGATACAGTTATATCTTATGCTTAACTTAACATTTCTTAAATACTGAATAGTTCTTAAATGCTGAAACTTTTATGAGGAATACTTTCCTGCTAAGTTTCTTTTGGTTATGCTGATGCTTTGGAATGCTGAAGAAAGTTGACAAAAAGAAAGGAAGTGGTAGCTTTATTGAAACTCAAATAGTTGAACAAAGGAAGGAAGACTTCTTTTAGCTGCATCTGTTAACCTTAAACTGAGTGGTCTGTCAGAGGGGCTTCTTTGGTCTGACAAATTCTGTTATAAGCAATAACAGAATTGTGACTGTGTTATATAGCTGCGATTTATATATTATATTTTTGCTATTTCATATTGTTATAATTGGAGGCTTGCATGCGATTAGACCAAAAAATTATGTTTATCAGGCCATTTGCTGATTTCTAGATGCCTTGCTGAGATGTTGGTAGCTGTCACAGTGACATCCTTTCTCTCCAGTGTGTTTGGTTATGTCCTTTCACTGGTTAGATGTTGCTTACAATCTGACAGGTACATGCTGGAACTTTTCTAAACTTTGTTGCTCTTTAAGAAATCAAAACATAAGGTTTTTTTCACATTGTTGTCTCACCTAGGAAAGGCTGTAGAGATAGATTTACAGCTAAAGCCTCTCCTACACTGCAAAGGTTAAAAAACTGCTGATATTTCACCTGGAGACATAAGAAGTGTGAGATTTGCATCTTAAATGTGATTCAAGAATGTAAGCTTCTATTGTGGCCAGTGGGCTCTAGGTAAAACAACTGAATCGTGTAGGCTGCTTTGACAGGTCTGATATCTGTAAATTTAAGGGTCTGAATTTAGACCTAAGTTTCCTGAAAACTTAGAGTCTGCCTGTTGCATTGTTTGTATATATGAAGTTCAAAAAGACCTAATGGAGAATTACTCAAAGGGAAGTTCCTCTTAACATTAACAGCTTGACTTGTTTTAAGAAAGCCTGTTTTCTACTTTGTGATAAGTTGCTAGCTATATTTTGCTAAATCTGAGATGCTAGAAGCTGAAGACTCAAACGTGTTAGATGAAGTGTTCTGTAGCTGCTTCTAAACTGTTTCGTCCAAATGTGGTGGCAAGAGGCACAAGACACCCACAGATCCCAGGAGCCATAAGACTTGAGATTGATGTTAACCATTCATTACAGCTGGGGTCATTGTTTAGTATTTGGTATTTTTCTGAAGAAGTTTGTTCTGGATCATACTGTGCTTCTAAGGAGGCTGCTTGATCACTGATTAGCTTTGCTGTGGGAAGAGCAAAACTCTGCAACGTGAGCTTGAGTCAGACCCGCTGAGAGAACCACTGGTGATTCACAGCCCAGGGTTTGGGCTAGCCTGAGTAGAAAGCTGGCTTTGATTCTCCTTTTGGAAACAGATGATCATTAAGGCCAGAATCTGTAAAGTTCAAACATAAAGTAGCTGACTGCTTCCTCATCTAGGAAAAGTTGGGTGGTAAGATGAAGGGATGCACAAGCTACTGTAAAAGTTGGAAAATGTTTTAAAACAACATTAAATATAGCATTATTAAGTTCATCTGCCTCCATGGTCATAGTCTTGATCTTGATCTTAGACCATCTCCAAATATTTGACAGCCTAGCCAGCAAGGTAATAAATGTTTATACTTGAATTTCTGCAGATCTACCGAGACTCCTTGCTTCTGCATTAGAGTAGCCTTTTGATGCTATTCAAGTTATGGGTTAGCTTTTGTTCTAAAACAAATCAGTGAAGAACCTTGGAGGGGAAAAAATAAATCTCTTCTTTCTTTAAATAGGGTTAATTTTCTAGTTTTAATACATCTCATGTAACATTTTATGTGGTGGTCCTCAGGTCTTGAACTTTTATGAGTAGTTGGATTAGCCAAAGCTGCAGTTAGATGACTAATGAGTCCATACTGAAAGCCCAAATGCTCTTTGAACCATCAGGTCATGCCACTGACAGACCTTGCTACTTCTTGATTATTCTGCCTGTGAAAAAAAAAAGTCCTCATCTACTTGTGGTTTCTTTCATAATACAGATCTAAGAATTTCAAAACCAAGTATCAAGTCTAAAAAGAGTGATTAACAGGAAATTTCAGCTGCAGAAATCTGCAAAGTAGGCATGAATCCTTTACTCATAGAGGCTGGTGTTAATGTAGAAGTGGGTTTTAGGCAGTAGGAGTTCTGTGTAGGAATCAGAAAAACTTTGCTATTCAAACCTTTTCTCACAGGAAAGCTTCCCATATTCAGATTTTTTTCTGTTCTAGTCCTCTATTCATATTGCTGTTTCCATGTTTTGCAGTCACTAGGTTCTGGAACAGGATACTCGCTGCTTTCAAATTTGCCGCTGTCTCCCAGAATTTTGTTCTTCTGGTGTACATTTTTCTAGCCAAAGGACAGTATTTACTTTTTAAAAAGTTCTAAATAGGTGTTTGCTATGGTGTTGCTTCCTACTAGTTCATATTACCTGAATGTTTTCTGGCAAGAAGTGAACAACTTGGGGCATGCCCCACTGCTATAGTTAGGTTACAAACAGTAGGGAAGTGATGACCCTGCCTGTGAGATCTTTCACACTTTATTGCCTGCAGGAACCTGCTCTTTCATCTACTTCCACAGCTATAACTTGTTTCTTTTTGGGATTCTTTCTAATCAAGGTTGTAAAGGGAAAGGCTTTTTGAGGTTGCTGATCACTGAATAGATAAGAACTATTTTTTTTTTTTTTAAGCTTTCTTTGTAACAAAGTAGTAACTAACCAGGGTTTCTTTTAGGGAACTGTCAGTTTCGTTTTGATTTTTTTTCTTTCAGCAACAGTATCTCCTGCATTTCATGAATGCTCATCTTGAAAGATGAATTCTGAATAATGACTCTTGACAGTGAAACAAAATATAAATACTGATTTCTTGCTGTTCTTCTAAAGCAAGGCCTGGGAGGAGTCATTCTAGGGAGAAGTCATACTAGCTGTGAAAGCTGGGGAGTTGTTTGCTGTGTGTGAAAACTTGTTTTATTCTTCAAATTCTTGAGGCATTTCATCCATCTAGGCTGAAAGAAGTATGTTTTCTAACAGCAATATGCTACACAACTTGTTCCTGGATAAAGTATAGATGCCCTTGACATGCAAAGTGGAAAAACCGTTCCACAGTATCTGGCCAATGTACACCTGAGACCTATGCCTGTACAATAGACTACTAATTATTGGTTACAGAGATGCATAATCAGCATCCACACTTCATTTTCAGAACCTTCTTAAGAAGTGAGCCAGAGGACAAATCTGGGGCATTTCAGGGTTAGGGAGAACGTTTTTAATCATCCAAACACGTGTTCTGAAAGCTTTTAGTTTTCTACAGGAAGCTGCTGTTTTCTACAGAATTACACTTGCACAGTCTTTGTGCGTTGCCAGAAAGGGTTCACTCTCTCCACTTGTTTTTCTTCCATCAGAAGACTAGCTCCCATAGTATACAGATGAAGTCTAGGACAATCCTAGGAACTGCACTAAGGCTATTCAGCTGATTTTTGTATATGCCACAGAACAGGTGTGAGATGTCAAAAGAAAAAGGCTGGCCAGTCTCTGAATTCTCAGAGCTTTTGAAATCTAGAGGAGGAAAAAGTGATAAACAAATTTGGATAGAAATAGCAAAAAAAAAAAAAAATAAAAATCTGAATTTGTTTTGAATATATCTTATCCAGCATAGAAGCAATAACTTTCAGAAGCTGACAACCTGTTAGTGTCCTGACTCTAAACGTATGTGAGCATACATTCCCAGTATGTTATTTTTTTGTGCCTATGTATACTTTTTCTTTCTTTTTGCTTCATCTAGTTTGACACTGTAATTGCAGAAGCGGCCAGCTTGATGTCCGGGAGCTGATCTCTCTCTACCCCTTCCTGTTGCCTACTTCCTCTTCATTTATACGGTCTCATCCCCCTCTGCATGAGTACGCGGACCTAAACCAGCTGACCCAAGGGGATCAGGAGAAGATGACAAAATGCAAAAGATTCCTCATGAGTTACTTGAATGAAGTCCGCAGCACTGAGGTTTCAAATGGCTACAAGGAAGATATTGACACAGCTTTACTCAAGCTATATGCAGAGGCAAATCATGAAAGCCTGCTGGACCTACTAGTTTCAGAGAACTTTTGTCTTTTAACAGATAGTGCTGCCTGGCTGGAGAAACACAAAAAGTGAGTGGATTTTTTGAGTATTGCACCTTTGAGACCAGAGGAAAATTTGTCTTAAGTGCTGTTGGCTTCTAGACCATGTTCAGGTCCTTGTAGTTTCTGTGCTTTCAGGTCCAAAAGACAATTTGGCCTGACTTGACAGCATTTTAAAATGTTGGTGAAAAAGTATTAATTGACAGTCTGAGGTAAAGGAAATGCATTTTGTCTTATGCTGGTAAGTACAGAGTTCTCCCTGACAGTTTGTGTCCAACACAAAAATAAACAATTGGTACAAATTTGGAAAAGAAGTGATCTCTTTGCCCTTGTGGCAGTGTGAGAGTTGAATGATGCAGTAGCAGTACTCAGAATGAAAAGATGCCTTAAATCATGCACTACCTTAGGTAGAAGGTATTAACCAGCTAGCGGCTTTAAAATCATAGTTTTTTTATTCAGGGAAAGAGATATTTACTTTTGAATTGCATACTTTCTGTGCTCCCACTGATCCACCCAAAAGAGGTTGCTTAAGATGACTGCAAATGACTTCAAATTGGAAATGCCAGCAGGTGGAGAATTGGCTGTTAGTCATTAAGCAGGAAATATTAGATAGTAAATGTGTAAAATACAGACTCCAGTTGTAGGCAGTGTCTCTGCCTTGGTTTTAACTTCTTAAATGTTTAAACAGTGTGGTGCAGTAGTAGCAACTACAGCAGTGAGGAGGAGTCTGTAATTGTGGTTAGATGTAGGGTAATTTTATTTCAGGTATTTTGTTAAATCCTCTTGATAACTATGGTTGGCATGGCAAACTGTTGCAAATGTGAATGGTAGAATATTGTTCCATAAGAACATGTTACAGAACTGTAGCTTCATTTTTATTACAGTACACAGAAAAACCCTTTGCAATGGCACTGTAAAAGCTCTTCCTTGCCTGACTTGATTTCATGCTGTAGTAAAGAAAAAAATGTTTCTGATAGTAAAAGAGTTTTGAGTAAAAGCATCATAAATTGATTTATTGACATCTGGTTAACTATTGGAGCAATATTTATGTTTTTGGAGCTGTGTGTTCAGTCTATATATAAAATTCAAAGTACAGCATGGGAATAATCTCTAATCTGACACATGCTAGCTCCAAGTTAAACAAAGTAACTGGAAACTGCCTTAGAGACGGGAGAGACACAGACACATTTCTAGGACAGAACTTCTCTCCTTTGATTCTGAAAAACAGCGTACAGGCACTTGAACAAGTGTAGACGTGGCCTTATACATGTCACCTAAAAATCCCACTGTAAGCAATTATTTGTTATTCTATGTGAATCAAACAATAATGAAATTGTTAGGAAATATCAAGTGATTTTAATATTATTTTCTCTTTCTATACAGGTATTTTGCCCTTGGTCTCCTATATCATTACAATGGTCAAGATGCTGCAGCACTGCAGGTTAGAATAAAGCTTTTAGTGTCACCTGTAAACCATTTCAAAATACCAGTTTAACTCTGAGATAAAAATCTGAGGTGTTAATTTATCTCTTGGAAAAGTAGCGATACATATATATGAGAAACTTATGCTAAGACTTCCTTGAATAAATTAATATGATAAATGTGAAAAACCCAAAGAGCTTAGTGAAGATGACAGCTATTTAGATGCTTGTATGCTATTTTTTAAGCAAAACTATATATACCAGAACATATGTTTGTACTCTTAAAAGATGAGCAGAAGTGCTAAAATAATCAAGAGATCACTTAAAGTTTGAGGGATTTCAGGGACATGCCCTGTGCTGATTAGTCTATACATACAGCAAAGCAGTATTGTAGTCTCATGGCAGACACTGACAGCAACTGGGAGTTTGTTTCCTTATCTGATGATGGACAGTGAACACAATCTGCAAGATCTGTCGGTTTCATCTGGATCAGTAATCCCCTTGGGTACACCCCTTCTGATGTCACTAAGACCAGCACTGGTCCGTAGACTGGAGACTGAATAGTTTTGTTATTCCTGTCTGCAAAACTTGATCAAGAACATACTGATTTTTCTAGATAAATAACATTTATGTCTCAGACCATACCCAAGACCTTAAGTAGTTTGCCTTTACTGTGTGGTTTTTTGAATATGTTAATCACAGTAACACTGTTGCATGTATTCAAGTCAGTTATGTAAACAGCAATTTCCTGAGCAGAAAACTAGTAAGGACAACAAAACCAGTATGTACTTTTGTCATGTGCAAGATACTTTTCTTTGTTTTGAGGAAAAAGGTTTTTTGCTAAAGTGGCTATATGGCACATTTTTATTTTTATTTTTATATAAATTATAATTGGAATTACCTCACTCGGTACTTAAAGTTCTTAAGTCAAAAATGAAAGAGCAGCAAAAAAATCAGCTTTTCGAAATTGTTTATATCATTTGCTTTTAATTTTGCATACAAAAAACACATGAAAATTATACCATGCACTGAAGAAAAGGACTTTTATCAAAAGCTTTCTTTGTGAGTAGTGTACTTCCTCCTGCAGTATTTGGCCAGTCACTTTCAGAATGTGAGAACCCTCATGAATCAGAGTCTGAATTAGTTGAATATGGTAGGTGCGAGAAAAGCCAGTGGTGGAGAGGAGGCATGAATTGCAAGGTCCCTTGCAATTGGTATTTCTAGAATCTCTTTCTAATTCCACAAGTACCAGTGGCTAATACTAAATGCTGTAGTAGCTCACATGCAGTTTGAATTGGAAGAGCTAGAATGTGTGTTAAGCACTTTAATCTTTGTATGTTTCTGTTGCAGTTATGGGTGAAAATAGTTGATGGAGACATCCAAGATTCTACACGTTCAGATCTCTATGAATACGTAGTGGACTTCCTTACCTTCTGCCCAGACCAAGATCTAGTGTGGAAATACTCTGAATGGGTTTTGGAAAAAAATGAACAGGTTTGTGATTGGTGTACTTTTCGCAGAACATTATAAATGTGAAGTATCTCCCTGCAGTGGTGTTTGAGTGTTCATTAACATTGTTCCATTTTGATAGCTACTTGGACCATTTTTGCAGCATGTTTTAATGCCAGTTAAATAGTGATTAACAGAAGAAAACTTCCAGGTTTCTCAACTCTTCTAAGTTCATTTGTTAACAAACACTAGTGATAAATGCCTACTAATTAGCAAGATAATTTTCAGATCTTAAAAATAAATAAATAAATAGAATCACCTAACAGGTTAACTCTTGCTGCTGTTTATTTTTTAAAGGGATTCCAGGGATGGTTGATATCTGTGTACACTAGGATGTGGAATAAATAGCCTTCATTTGAGACGCAGCCTCGTTGCTACAGGAATTAACTTAATCCACCAAAACTAAAAAAATTAATTTTGTAACATCCATTAGTGCGGTGTGCTGCTAGATGGGATGCTTGATGCTGTGTCTGACAGTCTTGCTGTTGGAACTTGTCATTGCCTAATTTATATTAATTTAAAGCTCAGTTATTACATGCAATGTCAGATTTCTAAACTTTGCTGGTCATTATAGAAGTCTCTTGCTCTGTGTATATCATCACATTTGATAAGGCTGTGAACATTCTAGTCTCTAACTTACTTTTGTGCTGCAAAGGCCAAAGTCTTATTCTGCTGTTACGCAGATCTGCTCAGTACTTTTTGTGGCTGATGGAGGTTGTGTCCAACACAGGGTTTATAGACTGGACAATGTATAAACTATGAATTGAGGTAATGGAGATAGGAGGGAGTGGGATCATGATAAGCACCAAGTAATGTAAACTTGGTGATGCTGAGCAGGGATTTGTGGTGTTTATTTTCCTGCCTAATGTACTAACTTAACTGATAGTGCTATTAAATATTTAAAATAAAAAGGTAATAAAATGGCTGCCACCGAGTTCCTAAATGCAATTAACTTTTTCTAGGTTGGTATACAGATTTTCACTAAAAGGCCTTTGGAAGAACAGGAGAAAACCAACTTTAAACCAGATGATATCATCAGTTGCCTTAACAAATATCCTAAAGCACGTATTAAATATCTAGAACATCTAGTATTGGAAAGAAAAATAGAGGTGAGTCCTACAAGAATACTAAAAATAGACATGGGATTCAGAATGTAGATTATGATGAACAGCTCTGAAAAAAGTCAAAATCCAGAAGAAATAAGCATAATTTGAAGGCTTTCAGGTGTACTTAGAGTAGGGAAGGAGTAGTTTTAAGATGAAAGTAGATGATGAGGAGTGGATATCTGTATTACTTTTAACTTTTCAACTCTGTTGATGGCAATACAGTTGTCTACCTCCTCTCAGAGGTTTTTTTTTCTTTTACATCCGATTATTGCATACTTTTCTGTTTCACTGATGAGGCTCAAACCTCCATCTGGTGAGACTATAGAAAAATATTTGAACAACTGCTGATCCTATTGTAGTGTGGTAGCAATATAGTGAAATTGCTAATTTAGTATTTTGCAAGTAGGTATGTTTAGTCTGTCCCTCTGGAGAGATCTGAGCAATTAATGGTAGAATTAAACTGTGCGCCTCTTCTGTAGAATTCCCAACTGCTCTAGATTTTGAATGTCCAAAAGATGTGTTCACAAGTCATAAGTGACTGTATTCTACCTTTGGGTTTTTAAACGCTATACAGAAGCAGCCAGACATTATGGTACTTGGATATGAGATGTTTTAAGCACAGAAGTTACTTAACTTGCAAAGAAAGCAAGGAAATGAACACTGAAATAACTCAGCAGAACTGATGACCAGTTCACTAATTTACATTCTTCAAATACACATGCTAGATCAATGACTTCCCTCTGTCACTGTTGTGAATATATCATGGTGTCTGACACCATCACAGACAAATGTACTGTTTTCTGATATCATTAATATTTTCAGACAAAATTGTTAAGTTTAATATAGTGCTTTCAGAATGTTTGTATCAAAAATAATTTATATTTAAATCTAGTCTAGCTACGAGTAAAGACTGGGTTGTAAATTGATTTTGTCTTTAGAAAGTTTAAGCCAAAATGTCTTCCTAATATTTTTTTTCGTTTTGCTTTTTTGTCTTGCTAAACATTTTTTTTTTTTTTTTTTTTTTTTTACTGAGAATAAATTAGGTCAGTGTCAATGTAGCTTCTGGTATGTAGATTCTTCTGGTACTAGATTATTGTGAATGCTTTAGTGGGAATTTTTCAAACAGTCAAATCATCAACTTGTTTTGATGAATATTGCAAACACAAATATTGTGGGATAACACAAAAAGCACTCTGCCTTCAGAGTGCCTGTCTACCTCTAGTGGCTTTCTTAGATTTTATTGCAGAGATAGAAAAGGTCAAAGAACGTGTGTAAATGAGGAAGACTGAATTAGAGCAAAATTATTCATTTTACGAGGGAAACAAAAGGAGAAAACACAGAGGACATGATACATATACTCAGAGGAGAGACATCTGCCTTACTCTATTGACTTTCATTAGGTGAACGTTTGAAGGAAAATAATTTTTGCACAAGAAAAGCTATTTATAGAGCTTGTTTGGTTAAGGTGAAGAGTTTAGGAATAAGATGTTGCATATCTACATGTTGGAAATATCTGTATTAATGAAATAGAAATCCCATAATGTAGATATAGTGTATTTTGTGAAGCTGATGTGAATAAATTGTCTATCTGCATGAACAGAAGACTTTGATTAATTTGAATTAAATAAATGAATTAAAGCGCATTTCTATGTGATTATGTCAGTATTAATCACAGTTATTGCTGGGGAGAAGGGGTTGTCTCTCTACACTGAACTAATGTTGTTCTTTTCATCTGTAGAAAGAAAAGTACCATACTCATCTAGCTGTTTTGTACTTGGAGACAATACTTCAGATGAAATCTGTGACCACGGATAATTGTACAGAAACAACTGAACTGCTGATTAAACTACGCAGTCTTCTTCAGAAATCTGATCTTTACAGAATTCACTTTATTTTGGGTAAGATGCATGTTGTCCGTTATAAATGTTGTATGCCATTTCCACCAGAAAATGAAGTAAAGTCCTCATAAGGATAGAAAACTAAAAGATCTTAAGTTTCTAGGTGTATTTGGTTGACAGCCTTACCGTCTGTATTTCTGACAGACACAAATTAATTTAGAAAGCTTATCTGTTAGTGTTGTCTTTGATCTCCCATAGCTCATGAGGTACAATGGTGTATTTGCTGCTGCACCGAAGATAGAATACCATAACTAGCTAGAAAAAACCTCTTCATACAATTATCTTCTTAATTTATAGTCAGTTTCTTCTTACTGATGAGCATGTAACTTGTGACAATCTTTTGCAAATGGAAGACTTACAAGTTTATTTGCGAAGCAGTCTGTTTCTTAGGGAACTGAAGTGAAGCTTTGAGGAATCTGGTTACCAAGGACGACTTTGCTGTCTGTAACCTACTCTCACCCCCAAAGCTGGGGCTCATGCTAAACAAAAATATGAGAATCTTTTTGAGTGAAAAGTGCAACATGCTTCCTATACTATTTGGTATGAGGCAAGCAGCAGCTGAGCTAATTTCTTTCCTTGGCCAATGCTTATAATGGCTAATCTATAATGTTTCATCCACTGGATGAAAGGGAAATGACTTGTTATTGTACTGAAAGATGTGAAATGTTTTTCTGAAATACAGTGGAAAAATCCAGTGGATGTGAAAATAAAAATATCTGAGTAGCAACTAAAATAATTTACCAACTTTTAATGTCCCCTTGCCTTTCCAGTCAGCAAAACATTAGATAACGTACAAGTATAACACAGTCATTGAAACTCTTGCTCTTTTTAATCTTTTAATTTTTAACGAAATTTTTAAGGGCAAGAGTTAAAAGATGGATTATTCTCTTGAAATCCATGTACTCAAAAACACAGGATTTCTTATATGACAATTTTTATCTTACATGAAAGTAAGATACATGTATACTAGTGCGTTTCTCTTCGATAACCGAAATATTTTGGTGAAAAAAACACTGTATCTCCATACCTTTTACAGAGGCCTATGCCAAGTCTTTATCACCATTTCAGAAAGTAGAGGATTTTCTACTTTATCTTGAAATGATAGATGAAGTTGGCGAGTTCCTAGACTCACCAGAGAGACTCTGCCTGTTGCTGACACTTTAAACTGTCAGACTGGATTAAGGGTTTGTAGCGTCCTTTTCGTAAAGGGAAGTTCTATTTGATCTTTATTGTCTTTTATGGACTTTAAACTTTTTATATAGAAATTTTCTATAATACTGGAAGAAGCAGAGGTTAAAAATATTGCAGCTTCATCTTACAGTCTGTCATACCTGGTAGCAGCATGCACACAAATGCACAAGACTGTCATGCTAGAACTTAAAAGATGCCAGTGACACTGGTTTTATCACTTGTTATTTAGTAATTTCTTTTTCCTGTATTTTATGGTGCTCCTCTGTTAGAGGCCTGTTTCAATACATCTAGGCATTCTTGTGCTTAAAAACATCTGTCCTCTTTTAGCAGCCAGCACCCCTGCAAAAATAGCAGGAGTCTTCAGTGGGCTTGTTTGCCTTGACTTTGGGAGAGGGAGTAGTTGTCTTCTCCACTGAGCAAATATCGCCTTGTTTTTCATTTAATAGACAAAATCCAGGGCACAGACCTTCATATGGAAAGTGCAATTTTATATGGAAAACTAGAAGAACATGAGAAGGCTTTGCATATCCTTGTCCACAAGTTAAAGGACTTCCATGCTGCTGAAGAATACTGTATGTGGAACTCTGAGAACAGAGACGTGCAGTACAGACGGAGGCTTTTCCATATGTTGTTGTCGGTGTATCTAAATCCAGGCACTTCGGATTGTGCACTAGTCATGGCTGCTGTGGATCTCTTGAATAACCACGCTGCTGAATTTGATGCGGCTCTAGTTTTGCAGGTGGTGCCTGACAGCTGGTCAGTGCAGCTCCTTTCCCCATTCCTGGCTGGAGCAGTGAGGCAAAGCATTCATACAAAAAGAATGACTCAGGTTGCACTTGGGTTAGCACAAGCTGAAAACTTAATCTACAGACACGAGAAGGTAGGTTGTGGGATTTTTTTTAAACAGAGGCACTTTAAAGCTTTATAGTTGAGTCAGTTGATATATAATAGTCAGAAGAAGTTTGAAGAATTAGGACAAAGCTGTCTTTGTGTCCTTGTCAATTTTACTTGCTGCACTTACTAGTTTTTTGCCATGACTACATTTTATGCTTTCTCTGTAAAACAAAAGGAAAGCTGAGGACCTTGAAATAGGAACAACTTTAGTGAACTTCTGGACTGAATGAAAGTGAATCTGGGATTTACAAATTAAGGATGTTCTTGCAGAAACTTTAACAAATGTGAGTTAGTGTTTTTTCACTAGGATAGAGACCTGTCAAAATTTGCAAAAATTTACCCAGCACTTGGTATTAATTGAAGCTTGTTAGTAGCTTTTTTTAATGGTAAATTCACTTGTGAAACTTTCTTCTATTTCTAGCTAGAGCTGTGTTGCTTAAAGCTCCCAGCAGATTCTTAAATCTGTTCAGTTCTAATGACAGTATATCCAGCAGAATCTGTATGGAATAAAAACACATCAGTACTCAAGTTTTCTGTGGAGTTGTCCTGTGACCTTGTTTAGGAAGCTGAATTGGGTTTTCAGTTGCATTAAATGTGTGAGTGCTCTTCTTCATTAAACAAAGAAAAAAAATATGGGGAAAAAAAAGCAGTACTTAAGAGGAAGCATTAAAATGAATGGGAAATTGAATTCAAGTTAAATAGTTCAAGCTGTCTTCTCCTATCTCTGTCATTGACCAGGTTTGTCCATTTGGTACAGTTGAAATTATATGCCTCGTAATTTCCTTTCTTGCTAGGTTCATGCTTGGATTTTTTTCTTCCCTCTCTTTAGGTTAAAGAAAAAGGAACCCCAATTCTTCTTTCGGACAAAAAGGTCTGTCAGGTGTGCCAAAATCCTTTCTGCGAGCCTGTTTTTGTAAGATATCCAAATGGTGGTGTGGTCCACACACACTGTGCTGCAAACAGACATCTGAATTCAAACACAACTCATCACTCGTCCAGCTCCAGCAATAAGACTTGAAATATGTTCCGGTCCACAGATTCCCATGACTTATACCCCGTTGAAAGTGGGCTGGAAAAAGAACAAAGTGCAGCTACTTTAGGTATAAATCAAGATGAACAGCTAGTCTTTGGGTTAATGGGAAGACTTCCAGTAAATATGAAATATTGCCACTTATCTTTTTGATTTCTAATGAATGTAGATAGAAAAGAAAATTCACTACCAGAAATGGAGAGGTGCAAATATAGGCTCTCTGTATATCATAATAAACAGTTCAAGAAAATGAGCCTTTTCTTCAAAGTAAGGATGAATGTTATGGAGACAAGGCAAACAGTTATTTTAAGAAATGTCACTTTGCACTGAATGTGGTGTTGATAAATTTGTAGAGGTGGAGATGGCATCTATTGGAGTTGGAATTCTTGGAACATTACGTGACAAGACTGGCATCATGCAGCTTACTATCAAGACCAAAATGTGTGTTGGTTATGTTTGCTGCAGCATGTCTTCTTTCGGGCTGGATTCTCTTCCCCAGGATCACATTATGGACTCGGTTTTTGCTCTACAAATTGTTGGCTTTTGATGCACTTTTTACTACTTTCTTCCCTTCTCCTCTCCTCTGCTGTATATAATTTAAATGTAAGCACTGGTCCGTTAGGTTTCTACTCTTACAGTTACTCTACTAAACTGAGTGGGAACGGATAGCCTCAGTCACATGGCTGTGCTTGGAAGAGAAAAAAACAACAAAGTCAGGTTGTCTGGTTAGACTGTAGTCACTTTTTTACAGGGAAAGAGACCTTAAATTTAATATTGATTTATTTATTAATATGCAAATATGCTGTACATACAGTTGAATAAATTGAGCTTATATCATTCTCAAATTTCTTTGGAGGATAATGATTGTAGCTGATGCATAAGTGTACAGGTTATGTGCTAAATGTTTGCTATAACATAACTTAGGCAGATTGGAGCTCCACAAGAATAGGTTTTAGTACTTGTGGATGACTTTGTGCAATTGAAATTATGAAATTAAACTAAAATTGGGGAGAAATCTACAATGGTGCACTACAAGGGTACTGGATATGTTCTATTCTACAAAACATTCTGTAAACTAAGGTTTTTCAAATAACAACACAACCCTTTTACTTAACTGCCTTGATAAGTATTCACCATTTTAAAGCAACTGGTTTAAAAGAAGCAGCTTCCCACAGGCAAGATTCAAAAATCATGACTTTAAATAAAAGTATTTCAAAGTCAAAGCATTTCTTTTAATTCTGTAAAGCTCTTAATAAATACCAAGCTTACTGACCAGCATGCAGTTGAGTTAGTATGGCTGCTCACTGTTTCAGTGTTCTGAATCGGAGACTGTCAGCAAAATGGGATATCTGCATGGCATCCTCTAGTTGCGGTCTCGGCAGAGGTCTCCTGTTACAGAAGGGTTGACTTGTGAAATGGCCTTGTAAGCATAGTGCTGCTTCCAGGAAGGGGCAACCAGACTACATCCAGGGGAAGAAACATTCATTTATTTGTCTTTGAAGCAGAAGACCTTTACATCTTTCTCTTTCTGGAGTTTGAAGTTAGAAAAGTATAGCTGTTGGGTTTTAAATAAATAAATAAAATCCAAATAATTAATTCTGCAGCACTTTCCGCTAAGACATGTAAGCCATGTTTAGTGAAAAAACAAATGTGCACATTTCTGACTTAATTCTGGGATGAGTGATTCTCCTATGGCACTATACCAGAGCAGATTCTTCTGTATCTTGTGTTCATGGTTTTCAAACATGATGTATGCAACTGGCAATGATGACACAGACACATTTGTAGTTCCCCTGTCCTCAAAATACTTGCTAATTGAGAGGAAGTGATTTTACAAAGATCTTATAAGCCTTTTGTGTACAGTAGCGTGCGAAATAAGAAATACTTTTTTTTTGCTGCAAGAATCCTCAGTATGCTCTTTGTTCCTATCTAATAAGGAGGTACTAAAACTAAGACCACTCTCCATGATTAACTAATTCTAGCCATTAGGCACTGATGAACTTAGTCTTGTCAATTAGTGTTGCAATGAAATAGAGATAATATCATTCCAGACTACAAGAAAGTTCTTAATTGTTATTGCACGAAAAAGTGTGTCTGTAAAAGATAAAACAACTCTTTATTAATATTCTCATATTTTTTCAGATTTGTACTTTGGCTAAAATGCAGCAGTAACAATAATAGTACATACAGAACAAATACACAAGTCAGTAATGCAAAGTAGCATGTTTCAGTCATAGAAATCTAAAATAACATGTAAGTTGGAGGACCTAATTCTGTTGGTCCCCCTGAAGTATGGACTGGGAAAATACTGACATTGATTTATACCTTGTTACCTGTTTCTTTGTTCAAATGAGTTCTAGTACAAAATTTAATGATTTAATGATTTATGTAATGATTTAATATGGAAGTCCCATGGTAACAAAAAGAAAAAGCAAAAAATACAATGTGAGATTGGGGTAGAGCAAGAGTTCAGCAGGGAGGTGGCAGGTGGAGGATGCTCTTCCAGTGTGCCTGCAGTGCGTGAGCAGCTGGGATAATACTGGACCAGAGGAGGTGACAGCCTACGTCCGAGTGCTGCGATCACCAGGAAATCTGTGGAGGGTCTGCATTCAGATTTCCTTAGGTAGACAACTACAGCACCCCTTGGGTAAGAAATTCATGTTGGAGAATCTGAGTTCATTCCCTCTTCTATTTTGGCACCCTCAGTTTGCTCATTCGTGTTTTATGTATGTGAAGGCCTGGGACAGCATTGCTGCTCTGGTAAGTCCTGTTATGCCTGCAGCAGCAAGGGGGGAATGGATGGTAAGCTGGTTATTCAATCCTGACTGGATACGTGACGGTGAAGAGGCAGGAAAAAGGAATATTTCTTTAACCGTCCTTCCAGTTTGATAATTAAATGGGTTCTGGGAGTTTAAGCTTGATGCAATCTTTTTCTTTCCAGTTAGGGAATGTGGTACCCTAGACCTGCCCTTGGAGAGAGGAGATTCTGTCAGAATATTTCTTCTTAATTGAGCTCTTGCCAAATTATTTGTGTTTGTAATTCATGTCTCACTTCCTTTTCCAGTGAGTTTACTCTAACTTGTGTATGTGTGAAAACCAAAAGAGTAGTGCAGACTTTTAATGTCTGTGATTCAGGCCATAATAAATGAGATTAGTCTTTCACACAGAAGCTTTTTGCAGATATTGAGGCACATTTGCTTAACAAACCTCTAATTACAGAAATGTTGCAGCTCTGACTTTTTTTTAGCCATCCTCACAGTCGCCAATACATACAAAAAGCGGTTGTTTAAACCCTTTTCTGCTCTTCATATCTCCACACTTCCCCACATAAAAATTACCTGTGACATCTATAAGTCATCACGTGAGGTTTTTCCCCTAAGTCAAAAAAAGAGGAAAAATACTAATGAGAAAAAAATTGTCCAGAATCAGGCAGTCTGCTCAAAATAAGATTAATGGTTCTACGTTTATGGGAAAGAATTCAGTTAGTGCTTCAGTTCTATCCTTTAAAGGGATAAGTTATCGCATTGATAATGTTACAGGAATACTGATCTCAAAGTCTGGAAAAAGTAGGCAACTGGTGTTTGTTGCACAGAGCACACCACAGGTACCTATGAACAGACTTCCTCAGGCAGCCCGTACTGTGGTGGCTCCATGTGCACAGGAGGCTGGGTTACAATGAGAATTTCTCTCTGCTTCCCTGCTCCCAATCTCTAACGTTTCCAACCTGATTAATGTCACTCTTATAGCACTTAATCCACATGGCTGTAAATCTTGAGAGTTCTAGGTGGACTCGAGCACATCTGTCTTTGTTCAATAAAATGTCACTTTACTACATCAGCCACATGAAACCCTAATGATGTCAACTGCAGAAAGGTAGTGGTAGGCGTGGTGTATGTGTATGTTTTCGGAGCCCTTTATTACATGTTTGAACACACAAGCATTATCCTGGCTCTGCTAATTTCTTGGTAACAATGTCTGTTCTTTGCAAGGACTCCTATCCTGAGTGGCATTAAAAAATATTTTATACAGTTGTACCAAGAAGTAACTACTTTAATACTCTTCCCAGTTTGCTGCAGTCTTTATTCATCATAGCTCTAAGTGTTCTATTAACATCTTGCTGTTTATTATAGGCAGCAACTAATATATTTTCGTTGTGAGCTCTCCTATTGCCTATATCTACTAATCAATTTTTCTCTTGCTGTACAACACTTTGGAGCTTATGCCTTGTGAACACTGATAATTAAATGTGCTGCTACTTTTAAAGGGAGAAGAAGGAAAGAAGTTAATGACATTCTGTAATGTCTGATTGATTACAAAACTGAAGTTCCCCTGCAGTAAATTTGTTCAGATGGAAATCTGTACTGTTAATACTTTCTGACTTAATAGTTATGTTGGTGAACATATACAGCAGTATGTGGAATGTACAAATTTATAAATATGTTGATTTTTAATAAAAAAATCTTTTAATTATGTTTCTGTCATTCATTCCTAGATACATAAATCCTGCGATGTGAATGGCCAAGTGCAGAAGAAAGGTTCTTCAGTGGTAAATAGAGGATTCATCTGGGTGACTGACAGAGGTGGTCAGATGAAAAGGCCAAATTAAGCTAATGCAGGGTGTTAATGGAGATAAGCAGGTGTTCTTAAACTAGTGAATTTTACTTTCAGAAAGAAGTTTTACCTTTTTTTTACCTCTTCTGTGACTGAATCTGTGTTTTTTTACAGATTCAGGTGAAAGCAACTACTGCAGCTACAGATTTGGAAGATCTTGATCTGCCTCTGTTGCCAAAGCACTCCCTTCCGTGGTTAAAGCTGGTGGTTATGTGGAGGGGGGGGTCTGGTCAGCGATGGGTGCATGAACATCCTGTAGCAATATAAACCCACTAGGCATCTTTAATTTAACCTTAGGAGGCCAAAAGCAGAGTTACTGCCTGAGTCTAGCCTGTGTCCCCCAAGAAAAGGGGATTATTGTATCCCTGCAATGTGGAAATGAGGCTGGCACTTATATACAGCAGGGAGCTGGTGTTCCTCATCCTCTTCCTCACTGCTCAGGAGTTGTGGCCCTGGTTCAGAGGCCAGGTGTCCCCCTCTTCCCACTTCCAGCAGAAGGGACACCACAGTGGCACTATAGGACCGGGTGATGAGGAAACCCCAGGAAAGGGCGGGTCATAAACCAAGCAAACCAGTGTTATCTCCAAGGGGAGGCAGCGAGGGAGGAATGCAAAGGACAAGGACAGTAAAGGGAGTAATCTGGGTTTAGGACATGCAGGTGTGACCTAATTCAGCTGGTCTCCAGTCCCACTCCGCACATGCTTGCGTTTTTTCTCCCTGCATCTTCCCTGCCCATAATAGAGGGGACATCTTGTACGTGACCAGATTGTACTGAGGATGCTGGCTAGAAAGGATAGGCAAGTGGTGGCCTGTGGGTAATGAGAAATGGGAAAACTGAATGAAATGTGTCCCAACCCTGTAAAACCATCACTGGAAGGAGTTTAAGAGAATGTGACAGTAACCAAGCAGGGGAGAAGTGGTGACAGCTAGGTTTATGTATTGCCATGGGCCTCTGCATCCTGAGCAGGTGGTATGTCCTTTGCCTGCTACATCCCTCTCTTTCTCTCTCACATGCAGTTTGTGCATGTGATGGTTGTCCTGGCAAACTAAAAAGGACAGACCTCACTGAAACCATGGTTTAACTTTGATATGAATGAATCTGTCACCTTAATATCTTACTGCTCTTGTGCTAAAAATCACTTGGATCTTTGCATAGGCTGTTTAATCATCAGGAGTTGCTGCTTGTTTCAAGTTTGTGCTGTCTTTTTTTGTTGCAATTTTTTAGCCAAAAGTAGGTTTATATAAAGAAATAACACCATAAAGACATGAGTAGTAGCTACGTGTCATTCAGTCAACTTGGTTTTAGTTGTGAGCATGGCTTTGATACTATTGCATTGTTGTGGTTTTATTTGATGTCTTAAAGCCAAGTAACAAATGGGAATGTGTTCATTCTCTGGTTTGGTTTGTGCATTAAAAACTCATGGGTTGGTCAGAAAAATACAGAAACAAAATTTGTGTGGTTTGGCAAGTTCCTGATTTTCAGCTACTTTTCTGAAACCACTGGTTAGATGGCTGAGTGACTCTTATCAGAAGCATAAGTTGTATTATTCTTCATTCAGGTACTCTGGAGAGAATCCTGGATGTCTTATGCCTGAGCTCAGTTCAAACCTCTTAAAGCATCCAGGTGCTCAGGCAGTAGCAGAGTAAGCCCTCAGTCAGGAAACAGGCACTGGCAGTGCTGGAGGCATCTACTGACTGCCAAAGGCGGGTTGTGTGCTGTGTAGCTGGGGAGCTGGCAGGGTGAAAATCCAACAGACAGAGTAGGAACTACAGTGGAGGGCTCTTGTTTTGAAGTTCAGGTCTATGTTCACTCGGCAAGGTTTCAACAGCCCTATTGGGTCAAGTTTGTTTCTTTGGCTGAAGCAAAGGCTGTAGGCACATTGGTGGGTGCTCAGGATGGTCTTACAGAGAATGTTTTGGTTGCAAAGGTTGGAGTTCAGCATGATGTGGAAAGGAATGACAAACAAGCATCATTTCATTAGCTCAGCCAGAGCAAATGCACCCTGGAGAACCCTGGTTTGCATTTCCCCAACCATCCATCCACTTAGTGGAGGAAAGGCAAGGCAAAAAGGATCAGAAAAAACAAGTTGTGGCTTTGGCATGGTGGGATTTCAGCTATTTCTGCCTGTAGACAGTGGTTAGAAAATGGTCCATGCTAATCATCCAGATGGCAGCTACTTCCAAGACAAATAATCAACAGAGCACAGCTGAGTTTTGGCAGGAATTAATCCCAAAGGTCCAGTTTACCACAACAACCATAGCTGCGGGATAGCATAGGATCAAAGAGGTCAGGGGTGCTAACAGAAAGCTGATAGCTGAACACACAGCAGGTCTTCAATAGGTAATGAGGCTGATAATAATAGTGCCTAAAAATCCAATAGCAGTCATGAACAACATTACCATTGCCTATAACTGCCAATAACTCCCTGAAGATACTGCTTTGTCAGAGTGGGACCTGACCATCCCAATGTGTGTTAAAATCCTAGAAAAGTTTAAGGTGGCTGGGTTCTCTGGAAACGGTGTTCTCCAAGACCATCTTGAAGCAGGGTCAACCTGTGTCAGGTTAGTTGTCTTTAGACCAGTGCTGACAAGCTTGAAACCAGATTGGGAAGGGTTCAAATGTCCTGGTCATCTCTTTGCCAGAGGAATGTATTGCTTAAGCAGCCGCAAGACTCTGCAGTAGATAAATGGCTAAAAGGTGCATCTGTCTTGGAGGAATGGTTTGAGGGTCTTTTTTTTTTTTTTTTTTTTTTTTTTTTTTTTTGAATAAACAGGGAATTTCTAGAAAATTACAAGCTACTGATGACAGCTTCAAGAGTGTCTGCTCAGTGTTTCTCTGACCTGAAGAAGTATATTCAAATAAAATGCATTTTTTCTGTATCTGTTTGAAAGTCACAGACTGCATACAAAGACGATTCAATCCCTTTAGTCCCTGCAACGTACAAGGTTACTCTGCAGAAGGCTGCTTCAATCACAAGCAGTTGAAGATGGGGGAGGGAGAAGCACAGGATGGATTTGTGTCTGCTTTTTAAAAAAAATGTTATGCGCTGGAGATTTATATTTTCAAAGCAGAAAGAAGGTTTTCATTTCTATACTTGTTTGATCCGTCTTTAGGTTTTAACTTGTCATATCTTATTTCAAAGCATCTCTGGCCTAATGTGACACACTGATTTGTCAAGAAGAAGCTTTAGTGTTCCTCCTTCAAAACCTTCCCAAAAGCTCTTGTTCCGGATAGCAACCACTCAGTACATTCCCTCTAGATACTCCAGCCAGCATGCCAGGACTGTTTCTGACAGGACTTGCCCATTCTGTAATGCTGAATGCCCATAGAAATCTGATGGTCAAAACTAAAAACTAGAAACTAAACAAATCTCAGTCCCAAAAGAGGGAGGAAGTCTCTTCTTAAGCTTTTGGTTTCCCATCTGCCTGATACCAAGTCACTTACAAGTGTGCATACAAATAATCACTTCTGCTGATAACTTTTCTCCCCATGGAAGGAAAAATAGAAAGACTTCTTTACTGAAGTCAGGCCATGAGAGGATTCGAAGGCAGCCAAAAAGAAGATCTGCAAGGGCCTTTTTTCAAAGCAAAAACCTATGAAAAGCACCAAGAGAGCTCTGAATGCAAAAGCTGGACTTCAGGAAAATGTGAGCTAGAACAATTTTAAAATGGAAGAAGCACATGAATTGAGTAGGGAGAAAGTTTTTAAGGTCAGAAAGCAAATTCCCCACTTTGTGTCTTGTCAGGTCAGGTTTTGACTTTGTGTTAGATTTCAGAACAGACTTCGTTGCCGCCTTAAATTGTGAAGCTTCCACCAAGTCTCTTCCACTCCCTTTGGATAAGCCCCACTGTGCTGCTCTCAGGGCCTGCCAATCTCTGCTGTCCCCGCAGGGTCCTGTCAGTCCCTCGCCATCTTGCTCACTTGCTTCCCTTGCTTGGCTGCACCTTGTTCTCCATGCACCTTCCCTGGCTGAAGAGCTGTGTGGCACTCGGGGGGTGCAGGCTGTGCCCTGCCCGGTGGGCTGCCTCCACCCGCATTTGACCACAAATCCCCTCCAGACTTATATCAAACTTTGTGCAGTTAGGTATTAAGCTTTAGTAAAATCCTAGAAAATAAAGTAGATTATCAGAGGGCTGGAACACCTCTACTATGAAGACAGACTGAGAAAGTTGGGGTTGTTCAACCTGGGGAAGAGAAGGCTCCAGGGAGACCTTATAGCGGCTTTCCAGTACCTCAAGAAGATTTACAAGAAAACTGAAGAGGGACTTTTTACAAGGGCATGTAGTGATATGACAAGGGGTAATGGCTTTAAATTGAAAGGGAGTAGGTTTAGATTAGATGTAAAGAAGGAATTCTTCACTGAGGGTGGTGAGACACTGGCACAGGTTGCCCAGAGCAGCTGTGGCTGCCCCCTCCCTGGCAGTGTTCCAGGCCAGGTTGGACGGGGCTTTGAGCAGCCTGGGCTAGTGGAAGGTGTCCCTGCCCAGGGCAGGGGGGTTGGAACTAGATGGTCTTTAAAGGTCCCTTCCAACACAAACCATTCTGTGATTCTATGATAAAAATAAACAGAGGTTCCTGACTTTATTGAACAATGATGCATTAAACGAAGAACAAAGCTGTGCTCTAACACAAGAATTCAGTCCCTTAGTAGCAACATCTGTGTGGAAATGTTTTCATACACACCCACTATTTTAAGTCTCCATAGCGAAATGCCATCTTTATGGAATTATGGAAGTCTCTGTAGCAAAATGTCATCTTTAATGATTTCACTAGGGAACAATGGTTATCAAGTCAATTTACTGCTTTAATACTGTAAGGAGTCTGAAGGCATTCATAAAGCAGTCCTCCCAAATTCTGTCCAGATCTATCTCAGGAAGTCAAGGGACAGCTCTGCTGCATGTGGACTTACATCATACAGTAAATAGCAGGTGCTGTTTCCATGCAAAATAAAAGTTTTAGACAAGATCTCCTGAATCAAAAACTGAATCCTGAAGATATCCTTCTGAGCTGAAGCAAAACTCCCTAGTAGCAAGATTTGGGCTGAGAGGAGTGGGGTGAGGAGTGGCAGTGCTTAACTGCTGAACTATTTTTAGAGTAATAGTATTTATGAGATAACTTCGACTTCATTTTCATTCTTCCTCATCTCCAAAACCCCAAACCAGTGACCCCTTCCCACCCAGAGCACGATGGATATTTGGCAAATGTGCAGGGATCTGGGCGGTTCCTCATTTCTCACCTCCAAGCCTCTCTGGATCTAGCCAGAGACCCTGGCAGCAGGGTGACAGAATAGCCAGTAACATTTGGTAATAGAGGTGACAATTACATCTAAACATTATCATTTCTTTCATGCCACCAACATGACATCGAAACACTAAAACTACCCAGCCTATTTGGGCATTTCTCTTCATTTCATAGCATTTTCCTAAAGAAGACAAAAAATATTTTTTTTAAAGTCTAATATTGTAAGGGTGAAGCTCATGCCAATTTCGGGCAACAAATCTTGTGGACTGTAGGTTTCTTGGCCCATTCAGGCTGACCTCCATCTCTGGTGGAGGTAAGCTGAGGGAAGTGGAGGAAAAGATATGCACTATCCATGGTTTTTCATCGTGTCATCATGTCTTACCTAGATGCTTTAGTTCTGGTATAACATGGCACCTAAGTGCTGTGTGCTCCCTTCAGCATGGGGTCAGACCCATCACAGAAAACTTACAAAATGTCTTGTTCAGGTAGTCACAGCAATGGAAATCATAAAAAAAACCACCCAGCAACTTTGATATGCTCATTTTATGCATCGTTACCTGCTGCTACTTTACACAACTGTCCTCCTGCTGTCGGAGCACAGGGAATGCTCTGGCATACAAAGAGCTTTTTTTCCTGTTCTTTGTCACATTTGAGGGGAAGAACACTGTAACTGAGGTAGAGAAGGACCTCATTTCTCCTTGAATACTGTCATGCTGTCCAGTGAAGTGATGGTGGTGGTGCTAAAACTGTGCTCTTGCTGACTTTGCTTTCCAGTAGGTAGTATAATCACACTGTAATGAAAGCAGGTGGCACCAGTACAAGTGTGAGTCCTCACCAGTATAGTTTTGCCCACTGCAGGTCCCCGGTGCTGCGGAGGGAAAGGACTAGCTCTGGCACTGTGGTGGGCAGATAATTCAGAGGCAACCGTATTGCATTCTCAGCTGCACAGCAACACATGTTGTTTACAAGGCTGTCCTTCACTCGGCCTTTTCCAACAGAGGTTTTCTTTCAGCTGAGTCTAACAGCAGGTTGGAGGCACCCAAGGGGAGACCCATCCAACAAATAAGCTGCTCCTAAAGCACACTGACTAAGAGACTCACCAAAGACCAGTACAAATGCTAGAGTCCCATGCACCCTATAGCAGAACAATAACAACAGCATAAAAAACCCAAAACCAACCAAACAAAAAAGACTGACTTGCAGCATCCAGCCTACTTGGTGAGGCCCCCAGACATCTGCTCTCACACTTGACCTGTTTGTTCCATCAAACTACCGAATCTGGCCTCAGGAGCAACATGTTTCTGCTCATTCTGATGGCACCAGTAAAGGTCACCAAACTAATCCACACAATCTAAAAAAGACTAGCCGTTTTATCTTTAGCAGCATAAAAGAGGTGTGTACCACGTGGAGGCAACATTTATTCAGGTCCATGCTTGTCACTCTATGTGCTTTCAGAAGCTGTGTATGTGTCTTCCAAAAGATGGGTATGTTTTTTTCTCTAGTGTAATCATGGAAAATAAATTTCCAATATTAGCTAGTGCTGGAAAGAGCACTAACACTGTGGAGTTATGCTACTAAGAAGCCCCTCTTATTTCTCCCTGCTCCTCACCCTTTGGGACATTTCTATTATTGCTGTCTCCCACTATGTTATTTTAAAGTGTATGTTCTGTATTTGTGCAAGCTCCATTCCTGCATACCCACCACATAAAGCTGATTAATTTACCCTTTCTGAAATTATGCACACTGCATCAATATGATATCAGTGTTTCACCCCTTACATAGTGTTTTAAAAAAGGTCACAATACATTATCCCATTAATAGTACTTTGGAAATACTGAAAAAACCCCACACTCACTGAAAATGTCAGGAATCTCATCCAAGTGGCCTGAGTTTAAAAACAAACATACCTGAATAATTTCAGTGTTTTAAGTAGTTATATGTATTATTCAAGGTTCAACACAATTCAGACTGGCTTTTACAGAGAGTGCAAGAGAACAGCTACAACAGAGCAAGAGACCCAGGAGGGTCTGTGCCTGGTCAGTGTGCACAAGCAATCAGAAAGGCAGGGAGAGGGAGGAATGCTCCAAAGGAAGACTAAGGAAGGAATCAGCACAACGTGCCTTAGCAGATAAATTACAGAAAACACCATAAAAAGTCCAGAGATAAGGGCAGAGGGGGCTGACAGAATGAGGAAGGGAACAAAAGCTAAGGTGAAAAAAAAAGGAAAGACAGAGGAAAAATAGTATTATACAAGTATCCTCCAGTGCCCACTCAGATTTTAGGACTGCCTTTCTGGCTGGAGACACCCACATATGTCCCTGAGTCTTTGAAAATGTTGCCCCTAAGAGCCAAATGAAATCCTTCCTGCTGCTCTCCTCCTTGCCTCCCCTCCTCCCCCTGGCTCATCCCACCTCCAAGTCTCCCACTGCACTCTCAGATGCATTGGTTCTGGTTTTGCCCTGACTTCTCTGTGCTGGTTGCTGGAAAGGGCCAGGGGCTGTACGTAACTCAAGACATTTCTTTGTACAGCCACAGCAGCACTATCTCAGTGATATGTCAGAGTTTTACCAGGCCGATTCATTAGAAAGGTGACTTTTTTACAACTTCCAATATATATTAAAAGGACAATAACAAGCCTACTTAATGATTGTGAAACAGACTTAATGTCATTTAATTATTGCACCTGTACCAAAAGGCAGAAGGAAAAATATAATTAAACACCAGAATTAGAAAGGGTTGGGGGGGGAGACAGTCTAATAATAGCTACTTCACCAATAAACATAAAGGTTATACATGGAATCCCCAGAATTTCAAAGTCAAAATAAATTTGTAAAAGTGAAAAGGTTAGAGGCAGAAAAAATAATAATCAGGCAGCAAAAGGTAAATAATCTGTTAATCATGCACATCTGCTGAAGCAACTGAGCAAGCAGGATGCTTGTCTGGCTGCAGAGCAGCGATGGCGATAGCCAGCAGCAGCAGCCAGCACAGCCAGCCCGGCCCCACGGGTGCTGGGCAGCACCTTAGCCTGCAGCAGCCTGGTCCATCGCCTGCTACCAGAAAAGACCACTGAAACAGGATAATTGGAAATAGGCACTAGATACAGTTCCTATAGGAAATGCTGTGCTGAAAGGGGAGAAGCATATGGTAAGAGACAAAACTCAGCAGGTTAAGGCTAGACAGATGCCTGTGGAAAATCAAGCATGACTGCAAAGGTGAAAATTGCAGGCAAAAGAGCCAGTCTTGCAACCACTGACACGGCAACCTCACTTCATCACCAACCTTCTTCGGTTTCCTTCTCGCAAAAACAATTGTCAGGGCCCTGACGTGCATGAAGAAGAAAGGTGCTGTCTTTATACTGAGGTTAGCACTTTAAGGCAGCTTGTTGCATTTATTTCAGATATTTGTGGTTTAGGTCTGTACAGACAATTAATGACCAAAATGCTTTTATTTCTTCAGAATGTGGCTGAGGCTTGACTTGCTGTGGGTGTGCAGTTTTAGCCAGCCGATGAATCACCCTGACTCTCTCAGAGATGGGGCTTCACCATGTGCAAGGCCCTTGGCTTTGTGAAGTGCTGCCACACAGTTTGTGCTGGGTTTGTTTCAGAGAATGGGGTGGAGGCACTGGCAGTTCCTACGAGCTTCTACACAGGCAAGGACAGCTTCTGTGTTCACAGCATTAAAACCTTGTGAACCCAACACACACACCAGAGCAAAACAAACAGGTGCACCAGTCCTTACAGCACAGTTTCAATACCTTGAAGATGCACAGTACCCACCACATGTAATCTGCAGTGATTGAAGCTGAGGAAGAAAACATGAGTGGATCTGGACCTGTAGCACTTTGCTAGCAGGGTAGTTGAGGCCATACAATTTTAGCACTAGAGAAGCCAAAATCCATCCCAGGCTGCCACTGAAGCCTACTTTGGTTCACATAGAATGTATGTTTCCCAGTATTGACTTCAGACCCCTTTTGGCCTGATAATAATTCAATTCAGGACACTTTGCCTGCTGTTCTTTGATGGTTACTTATAAGATGAAGGGTCTCCTGATAAGTATGTTTTGTCTATCTTGGAATAGGTGACATGGGTCTCTAGCCTGGATTAAACAAGCTGGGGCTGTCCTAGATGTTCACACCTTTCGTTAGACAGCTTCTGCTGTCACAACTATTCATCCAAAAAGTAGCTAATTTAGTTTATTTTGAAAGATAACTGCACTGGCACATTATCCTTTTGTTTTTAAAATTTTTAGTGTAACAACATCCTAGGTGTGTAAATAGCCAAAATTAAAAGAGAGTTAGCAAACTTCAGATACCCCTAGGAATGATAATATCTGCAACAAGTCATAAGTAGGGAACTTTCAAACCAGAAAGGCTCTGGGAAGAGCATTACATTGATTCAGATTCAAGAGAGGTAAACTGATGGAAATATGTTATAGTAACTATAACTACTCAGCACTTCAGTGAGTGTAAGGTCAAAGACTGGAGCACATTTCAAGTCTCAGAGTGTCTACTTTCACACAAAGGAAACATTAGTGTCTTCTGAGGTCTCCTTCAAATTTTCTGGCTTTTAAATTTTAAAATAAAATAAAAGGTTAAAATAAAAAATTACTAATATTCTGAGGAAACCTGTTTCAGAGGATGAGACACAACACAGAAACATTCTTTTCTGCAGGGTACATGGAGTTGAGCATTGCAAGAACCTGTGGAGGCATGAAAGTGTTGACTATTGAGACAAATTTATCAACTCCTTCCCTGTCAACTTGTAGGGAAAAGTGCCTGTGGACAAACATTTTTAGAGTCATGGAGTAAACAGACTCCAGTGCTGCTTCAGGATTCAACATAGCTTTCTCTGGCCCCACACAGGGAGTGATGGGCAGGAAAAAAGACTCTCTCTCACACCTCGCTGCCTGCATCCCGGAACAGCTGCTGCCCTGGTGAGGGCATCACTGCATCCCTGAGCAATAACCTCCAGGGTTATCTGTCTGTCAAGGCAGCCTACTGAAACGTGAGGTGTCTGTTGGAACAAGCCGTTTTATTTTATGTTGTTCTGAAGCAGAGGAGGTGTGTACTCCACTGCAGGTGTACCTTTTCGTCACCCCTTCCTTGGTGTTCTCTCCTGAAGTGGTCCTGAGGATGGGAGGGAACATTTGTCCCCTGGTCATTTAAATAGCACGCAGTGTCTTGGCTCAAGGTATGCACTCGCCATGATGCTTTGTTCGGTTTGTCTTCATGTGCTTTGCCTGGCAACCTAACCCACTGCAAAAGACCCTGTTCTCCAGAGGTTTGCTAAATCATGTATTTTGCTTTTTAATGTCGGAGGTGACAAGATACCACCAGAACCAGTGATCTGATGTAATAAGGCAGGAAAAAATGTTGCAAGAAAAACCATGATGATATTGAACAAGGAATAAAAACAGATCAATCCTCTAAGATCTTGTTCACTAGGTCTTAGAGAGTAATACCTTTGGATAAATTAGAGCACGTTTATAAAAATATTTCCTCATGCCAATTTTTGGTCTAAATTCATAATGAGAGGGCTGATCCCTTTATAGAAACTCAATGCTGAGATGCACAAAGAACCCTGATTTAGCAAAGTGCGTATACAGAAAAGCAGTATGATATTACAGTGGTTTGATAATGGTCATCTAGATTTTACCCTAAGGGAGGTAAAAATTTGGACTTGGAAGGGGAAGGTCTTTGGCATAAGGGCAGTCAGTGTATTTTTCCTGCAGAGACTAGTCCCTTCAAGTCCTCTGAGCAATGCAAGATAAAACATTTTTTTACCTCAAAATACTCTGGACTCCTGCAACATGAAAAACGTGAAGCTGATTTTCTAGCTAGCTATTGTGATCAAAAGACATGTAGGGAGCCACTGAGAACCAATTGAGGGAACATTTCCAGCTTTAGACTTCAAAGTAAACAAAACCAGGTTTGTTTCTGGGGCAAGGAGTTTAGCAATTCTCCCTTAACTCTAACACTGCAGAGACACACTCCTAGACAGAAGCACCACTCCACCACAAGAACACCTACTGGGCTACTCGAAGGCCCACAAAAGTATCTTTAAAAAAAACTTTAAACTTTTCGGCACTAGGAAGTCTGCAAGTGTGTCAAATTAATTGATTTTGGTTAATTCAGATCCCCAATATTGTACAGTTGTTCTCAGTCTAGCTCCTGGATATTCTCCCTACCAATGCTTAAGGCAGATCAGAGTGTTCTTCTGCAAAGCTTTTTTTCTATCTTACATATTAAACACTAACGTGTAACCAGGAGGTACCTGAATTTATCAGTGTTTCGGGTTCAATTGCAAGCAAGTCTTACTTTAAACAGCTATCTTAATTTAGGTGGCTTTAGAAAAATTAATTATAAAAAAATCATTTAGATGATTTAGCAAAAAGAAGTTTCCCCAGTTTAAAGAGTTGATATAGAAACTGTAATAATGAACTAATTAAAAAAAAGATCCCACATGTACTACCTTGGAAGCAAGGCCTCTCCAATCACTTTTTTCTTAGTATTAGCATTGTTGTACTAAGCTAGATCTCTTTTCCAGAGAGTTGAAGTTATGGGGGGTTATCACTAATCAAAAGCAAAAAAATTTTGAATTGAAGATTCAGAATAAAAAGTATCCAAATCTATTGAAAAGACAACTGGAGGACACCAACCTGAGAAGCAGTTATGCTAAAAATGCCGGTGCTACAGATCGTCAGGTGAACATTTAGCATCACACTCTGCCATAGGGTGGCAAAGTCACTACAGTGACTATGGAAAAAAAAGGCTGATGAATTGCAACAGCCACATTTTCCCTGTGAGGTTCAGAAGCCAACTTCACAAACTGCTCCTCTGCAGGAAAGCAGCAAAGCAGGACAGTGTGGACTTGGGGTGCGTGTAAGTTCCCCTTCTCAAAAAAAATGAACAGGAAAAGATGTGGTGAATTAGTTTTGTAGAAATCTGCTTTTCACTGAAAAAAACTCATTCAAAGAACTGAGAGTTCAGCATAATCAAAGTAACATGGAGGCTTTTTTGTCTTAGAAATTTTTTTTTCCTGTTTTTATGACCACACGTCACAAGCAGTTTATATCATTAACGTCAGCATGGCAGAAACTTGTTTCCATGGTGCTTTACTAGTACTCAGCCACTGAAATTTTATATTTAACAGTAATTCCTAAGCCCACTCCTCTACCTGTGTGAATGCATAGCAAGTCTCTTCTGGTAGCTCTGGTAACCTCCACTAACTTTGCCTGCTTTTCTATCACTTCCCCCCAAGTCCTTTGCCTCCAATGCAAATAATTCCCAGTGGAAGATGGCCTATGCTCAAAACTGGCTTTTCATCCCTGAATAAGGGTCCATGCAAATTAGATGCTTAGCTAAGTAAAAGCCAACTTGCTAAATACCAGTAAAATTATGTCATGGAAACAGACCCCTGTAACCTGCTTTTGCTTTTACCCAACCGCTTCTCAGACATGATCACAACAATAGCAAATTAACTTTAGAGAAAAAAAAACTTGACAGGGCAAAGATGCTCAGGCAATATTCAAATGAACCACTTAACCTTTTGGTACTAAAAGCTTCCTGCAATAATGAAACATTAGTCATTAACTCAATGTGCTTTGTTAAATATTAGACAAGAGCGCACATTCAATTTAGCACTCACGTATACTTAGTGACAAAGAGCCATCTGTGTTGACTACAATCTCCAGTTTGGGAAGTGTGCTGTGAATGGCACTCCAGTCTAGTAAAGCTCTGGTGTATGGGGAAAAACACACAACAGCAAGTACATCATGGGAAAAGGTGATCCAGAAAGGAGAATAATCCTGTTTATGAGGTTACTTGCCTTCCTTCAGTGCTAGCCATCCTCTGCAAGTACAAAGGAGAACTGAAGTAAAAGACTTCTGCCTATCTAGTGGGCAGGCAAGGAAACCTCTTGCCCAAAGTAGGGTATTGCCCGTGCTGTCTGCATGGTTTCAGGAATGAGTTGCAGCATCTCACTCCTTAAACCAACAGTTACAAATCACGAGGTCACTGGACAGCACAAGCATTGTAAGAGAAGTAGCGCTTCTGTAAGCCCCTGAAGTGTTGACTCAGGGGCGCTGAGGAGAAGAAGGTGAAGAGAACGATTACTTCAAAATTTTTGATCAGTTAAGCACCTGAACACAAAGGCTGCATGAATGGGATCTATATGTAAAGTGTGATGGGTTTCTTCCTGAGTAAAGGAAAAAAAGGAAGACTAGATTTATTGGCTGTCAAAAACTCACTTTTGTCTTCTTGTGTTCAACAGAAAATTAGTGTGTGATCCTCTTCCCCACTGGCCTGTTAGACCTTACTGGCTCCCCGTACAACTTCACTGAAGTGCAGTTATTATTTGGCAGTTATTAATATCAGTGTGACCCCATCTATTCTTCATCATTTGATATGAGGGAAAAAACATCCTGACAGACCTTCTCTGGTCACCTAGCAAGAACAGCTGTTAGCCCAGAGCACATCAGTAGATCCTCAAACAAAGGTTCTTCGAAATACCCAAGTCTGAATTTCATTTACTTTATGATAAATTAAGAATTTCAAGATGAGCTTCTAAGGTGCAAAACACTCTATTTCTTTGTTTGAAACGTGTGTATTAATATACCCATAAATTCATGTTAAAATATGAAATATTATTTGGCTAGCATCAACTTCAATTGCCGGAAATTCTTCTTCTTGTTCCACAAGAACTCTGAAAGGGCTTTAGACATATCCTGACCAAGACAGTACAAGTGTCATCATGTTTAGCTTTAATGATATTGCTCTGGGCAAGGTCAGCTATTTCATATTGCTCTGTCAAGAAAAAAAAACGTATAAGAAATAAGATCTGAAAGGTTTCAGGCCTTCTGGGAATCTTCCCTGTAAGGATCACTACAGCAGAAAGTCTCAACAGGAACAGCAACGAAAATATGTGGCAAGAGAAACAACCTTCTACAACAGAAATTTATATTTTCAATTATTTCCAAGTCCTTTAGACTCAGAGAAATGCTCTTGAAAATTCAGGGGCTTCTTTAGCTCTACAAGTTCCTTATTGGTGACATATATCCAAGCCCATAATGAAGTAGTCCACATTCAGAAAACAGCATAATTCATCTTCTGAAAGTAAACTAAGTTGTACAAACAAAATCCCTCTACTGTGAGCCATGATTCCTGTACATTTTGGGTTTCTGTGTGAGCTAGTTGCTCCTTTCTTTCCAAGGACAGAGACTATCTCTACTAAATCTTGGAAAGTCTACGGTAACTTTGCAGATGTGAATCACACGAGTCTTCATCTGATGTCTTCTGCTAGAAGATGCCAGACAGAAACATACTCATGTTAAAAATAATTGAAAAACAGCAAGAGAGGATTTGCTACTATTTGTTCTGGATGTCTTACTACAAAATTTTTTTTCAACTACTCCTCTACAATACTGGCTGCTTAAAGTCACCCTCGCCAGCCACAGTGAAGAGCTGAGAATACATTAAATGCCAAAACATAAAGCTGAATACTTCTTGTCACAGTACATTATGATATGATGATAGTGCTTTTTCTGAATTGTTCCATTAGAAAAGCTATTCTTAGGGGAAAAAAAAACTGGTTAGCAGTCAAAATATTAGGAAGAATTCTTAGTAAATGCTGCCTTTAAAAGTCTGCCAGAATAGTTATGGAGATTGCACATATATGGAATAAAAACCCAAACAGTTTTATTCTAATATCTATCTTTAGCTGTGTTTAACTGAAAAATTTAATCTGCATTAGTAATTTATAGGCCAACAGAGCAAAGGGG
>NW_020799091.1:66362104-66406978 GCF_003259725.1 Athene cunicularia
TCAGGGGCTTCTTTAGCTCGGGGGGGGGGGGGGAAATGTACATTTTTTAGAAGCATTCATGGTTTTGGCCAGTGATAAATAGTTGTGTTAAAGGTAACTAATCAAATTAATCAAGAAATGTTCATGAGAAATACAAACAGACACTAGCCTGAGGAATGAGAAGCTGTGGAAACATCAATTCTACTTCAGCCATAGCAGTACAGTTGCACGATGTGGAAAAAGGACATCTGACCTCAAACAAATGTTAATCCTAAAAGTTGCACTGGAGTGCAACCTATAAGCAAGGAATGAACAGAGCTGGTTTTAAGAACTCGCATGTTCCTATGCCTGCAAGTTATTTGGGTTACGGTGACTGGTTTTACAGATTCACAAGTCTCTGCACTCTATGACTATAGCACATGGCAACAAGTTCAGAATCCCAAATATTGAAGTTTAGTAGCAAAGACAACACAGATCCCAACAGACTGCTCTGCTACCTGCAGATATCCTCTCCCTTCTGCAAGGGAAAGCAAAGCTGTACCGTCAGAGCCAACACAGGGCAGTTCTTGTGTGCAGGAGTGCTGCAGAGACAGATGCCACGGAGCTTACAGACAGCTTCCCTCTGCGTAGTTACCAGTGATTTAATCCCTGGGAAAGCTCTCAGGAGGCACCATCAGTCTAAAGGTTATGGTCCAGTCAGGGAGCTGCAGGAGTGTGAAATATTGAGACTTGGAAACTAATCACGGCACCATCACGGCTGTTACCAACACTGCTGTGGGACATTGCTGGTTAGCAAATGTAGCTGGTGTCCTACAAATGACCCTCTTCAGAAGTATGTTCTCTTAAGGCAGGGGAATGAATCAGGATTCTGGTTCATTACTTAGGTTCTGGGTGTTTTTCTTATTTAACAAATCAGCACCCTCCCCAGCCCCACCTCCCCTAAATCTGCCAGGTTAATGCAAGAAAAAGAAGCAGACTGTAACCCCAGTGTGCTTCTCCTCATACTCTGCCTTACTCTGCAGCACCCTTCCTGCAAGTCTCTCTTATGTGCTCCAAAAGTTTTTAAGGCCCACTGGCAGCTGCATAGTTACTTTTCTCACTGACTGGCAGAACTTAATTTCTGTTATTAATTCCTATTCATGTATAATACTTAATCCACAGCTCTGTACAGTTTCCCCATCTCACTGTACTTGGCATGTGGACTACACTACATACTGTTCCTGAGAATCAGTTTGGGCACTGAGCTGAATTTCCACAGGGAGTCTCTGCCCAGCACTTCCCGGTTACCTTCTGAAATTTCCTGTTAAAAACTGAAGACTGGCATTAGATTATGGCAATTATTATCAACTGATTACTATCAACAACGGTTGGACTAGATCATCTTCAAGGTCCTTTCCAACCTAGATGATTCTGTGATGCTTTAAGTGTTGATGCTGTAATTGCATCACCATTGCAGTGGGGGAATGGCGCACTGCAATGAAACCAGGAGAGCTGGGTTAAGAGAGCAAGGCCAGCCTTTCTCTTCAGAAGTAAAGAAGACAGGCTGTGTATTCATTACCAGCAAATTTTAGCTCCTGTGGCTCTTCCTTCCTCAGCATGGTCTCAGTCCAAGACCAATTGCTGAGAGAGTGAGGCACTGATCCCACTGCATGTGGGTGGGAAAGTGGCCCTAAGCAAGAAGTGAAAAGTTCTGTCCCTAACAGGGGTCATGCTTGGATGCCTGAACTCACTAAATAGTAAATACCTCAAGAAACTGGTCCAAGATACTAGATTTGAGGTGGTTTTCAAGAGGGTGTAGAAGACTCTCCACATGCTTAAAAGCCTCAGCAGCTTTAGAAAGGTGTTCTGGTCACCTTTTAGGGGTACAGGCAGTGCCATGGCCAGTATATCACTGCAGCTCAGGTGTGTTAAATGCCAGGATCCAAAATTCACTGCAGTAAACTCAAATGGGCCTAGAGGAGGCTTTTGAGCAAGGTTTTCCACAGCTTTGGGATGAGTTTGTTGCTCATTTGTGAGCTGTTCAGAGGTGGGATCCAGCACCACATGCACTGCCAGGGACCTGCCTGCCTCCCTTCTCTAAACCAGCACCTCTGGGAGACCTGGCCAGGGGCAGACCTTGGGGACCACTGGTGGCCTGCTCCGTGGCCGTGGGGTTTGGTGGGTGATTTCCACAATGGTCCACTGGAGGACAGCAAGTGTCTATGTACATAACATACATATACCTGCACAGGACATATGGAAAGGATTTCTCACCGAACTTGGAACATTCCTGCCAGTCTTCAAAACAAAAAAAAAGTTGTTCAACTCTTTAAGAAGGTGGGTTTCCAAGTTTGGCTTAAATATGCACTATGTATTTTATCAATGCATGTTTAACACACATTATTTCGTATCTGCATTTATATATAAATACATATGCACCTATATATAACTGTATAATTGTCATTCTTAATGACTGGTTTCTGTAGAGCAGTGAAATAGGCATCATGTGGTTGTCTCGTACCATTATAACAAAGCTTTTCCAGATTTGTGGGGAGTAGAGAGGGGAGAGGAGAAGGAAAGAAGAGAGAAACTGCATGTGAATATTTTTGTTTGGGGGCATTGAAGGCATTTAAGGGACCTTTACAAAAATCACATTTAAGAGATCTCTCGTTCATCTTGCGAATAGTACAACAACAGATTGCAGGAAATGGTAATTATCTCCTACTACCACTTGCTGGTACCCTATAAAATATTCTTTTAAAATATCTAATGCGTTGAGGTGTGTCAAGTAGCTTTTTCACCACATGATGTGTGATAAACAGGATATCTCTCGTAATCAGAAATCTAAAGCATGCGGAATGTAAAGATTAAAAGAGCAGTGTTTTTCTTTAAATGAATGTAATCAATGCGCTTATTAGTTTGCTGCAGCAGAAGGAGGGAGTGGGTGGGTGTTTCAGAGTTGGCACATGTCTATTTGGCAACAGTGAATAGCCTGAGTGTTTATAGAGAGAGCTCTGTGGAATCCCTAGATTCTGCAGATTTCCTTACCAATTTTGTCTCGGATAATTAAGGATTTTAAATAATAAAAGAAAAAGTTAAAGAGGAAGTACAAGCTCCAGCTGGATCAAATAAAAAATAAATAAAAAAAAAAAAGAAGGGTTTTTAAATTCTCAATATTGCCTTAAAACTAAAAATCAGCACTAAAGCACAATTTGGCTCTTAAAAGTAACTATGGAAAACTGGCACCTGCTTCCTCAACAGATCTACTCCCTGGATGTATCCAGAGATATATCTTCTTAAACTAGTGATTAAAAAAGTTTCTACAGCTGTTGGACCTTCAAGACACAACCCATAAATGGGACAGGATTGAGCTGGAGACTTTCTGGTCCACACCTGGCCAAACTGCATCACTGCTCTGATCTAAATCCCCAGCCACAGGTTTGGATAAAGCTGTTAAACCATGGTGACACACAAGCAACAACTCCAATGTCTTCAAATCCCACACTTTCCTTCAAGTAAAGCTAAAATGTTACAGCTATCCTCCTTGTCCAAAATGAAAATGTATGTAGGTTTGCACAAATGATGCCTAGTTGCTCTCTGGTCATGCCTGAGAATAACTGTGGCAGACCTCCAGCTGGGACAAAGCCTCCCTCTCTCGCCTGGTAAGGAGGACAACTCAGGCTTAGGCATCGTGACCCCATCACCTGTGGGAGGAAACTTCTTGGTGCAACAAACCGGCTGTAGCGCTACCACCGCTTTCATGCACACGAGGCCAGCATGGCTGCTGCTGCTGCCATCAGGAAGGAGGTGAAGACAGAGAAAATATTGGGGGTTTTTTTGAGGAAGGACTGCTGCCACCCCTAAGCAGCAGTTGTTCATTGCACCTCTCCAGCATTGCTACTGGCAGCAGAAGCAAAAGGCCTGTCCAGCTCTCCTGCCCTACCTTTTCTCCTTTCTGTGGCCCAGCCCAGCCTCTCAGCCTAGAAACATAATTCTCTTCCAGCTACAATTACAAAAAAAACATATGCTAGTTTTGACAACCAGCTAAAAGTTATGTAGCCATATTATGTTCAAAAAAGCCTGTTGAACTAAGCCTTTGAAGGGCTGGTAGTCAACTCAGAGCATAAAAGGAGGCAGCACTGTTCTTCTCTGAGAGCAGCATCTCTGGTGCTATCGGACCTGGGGATTGGCTCAGGACACGGCACATGGGCAGCAGCATGAGCTGCAGGCTGCCTGCGAGCAGCCATAAAGGTGGACAGGCAAGGTCAGGGTGCCAAGAATTAGCACTCTCTTATCTGGATTCTCTACTGAAAGCTTGGATGCTGTCAGAAAGACCAAAAGCTAAATAGACATCCAGTGCCACTCTCACTGTTCAAGTGTTACCCAATTCCTGCAGCTCATGGTCAGGTGGTAAGCAATTTCTCTAGTCACATATGAGCTCTGGAAAAGAGCAAGAGCTGAACCATTTCCCATGTCCTTGCCCAGCACCATCAGAACCTCTCCTTAATTTCAAAATTATTCTGAATTGCTCCAGCCATTATAGCTGTATGACTTCCCTAAGTCATAATTATAGCATAGTTATCAAATTAGGTTAAGAAATAAATTATTTTTAACAGAAAGAATAAACTATCTTCCCTAGTTCTAAAACATACATGTGTACAATACCTGGATGCATATGTGTATGTATATAAATATGCAGATCACACTATTATTAAGTGGTAATATCTGGTTGACCAGAATCTGTTTCATACTTTTACCATGACTAAAAGAGACTGATAATCTTGGGCAATGAATTATTTTGTCAGTTATATGAAGTTAAAGGCTAAGTAAAATCAGCAGCAATTCAGAATGGGGAAAAAATCTGTATATTGTAAAGATGTTTTATCTGGTTTTGTCCAGTCAGTGGGTAAAGGAATTATATAAAACAGTATTCATGAAAAAAAACACCAACCATTTTTTAAAATGCATACCTACTAGGTGCACTTTGTTCTTTTTTCTTTATAAAGTTTAATATTCAGAAAGTTACACTGAGCCACTAAACCACAGAAAAACACCGTAATTCCCATATCACAGCTCTGCCAGACCCTCCCTTAAGAAGGCTTCTTCTTTCTTGTGAGCCAGCTCCTCCTCAGACACTGGCACCCACCTCCAAAAAAGAAAATGTTCTTTTATAATCTCTCCAAGAGCCATTTCAATACACTTATATCAGACCAACATCTAACACTGGTTTAAAGTAATGTTTGCTTTCAGGCCACTGCATGAGGCTTCTCCCCACTTAGAGGCATCCTGTCACCTGGGAAAACACCGGTACGGATCCAACAAAGGACCCGCAAGAGAAATGGCAAAGCTTGCAGCTTTCTCAAGAGTTCAGCATTTAATGCTGTGCTGAAAGGGGTAGTCACAGCTCCAGAGACTTTGCCAGCTTTAGGAGCCTCATCAGACTTTTCTGGCCACAAACTGCCCCTTGACTGGGACATTTCTGTCTGGTGGGAGGGAGAGAGAGAAGGGACGAACCTCCACCCCGTTCATTCTCTGGTGGACTGGCAAATCTGAAGAAGCCATGGCAGGAGTGCAACCTACAAACCGCATGATGCCATATGCACTGGTAGGATTTCAGAGAGGGTAAAGGTCAGACCTTAAATCATTAAAAACCTAAGGGCCTGATGTAAAGCGCCATGAAGTCTCTAAGATTTCCACAGACTTTGGATCAGGTCCTGAGTCTATCACACAGTGGGATATTATCATTAGGCAAGACCAGAACAAACGTCAGCTGGAAGAGTCAGGCTGAGGAAAGAGGCATTTGCTTGTACTGAGCTGTGAGGTACAGGTGAAACCCCATCCTGCATCATTTCTCAGTACACACAGTAACTGGATAGAACACTTTAAATCATACCCTTCAGAACGCTTTCCCAACTATGCAGCTTTGGCAGTGACCATTTTTTCATGTGATGCTGATTACCATTTCCATGACCATCTATTATAAATAATGGCCATGCACAGAACTGTGTAGGTGAAGCACATTAATGTCGATACTACTCTGCGATGGGGGCATGCTAAGCTGCTTCTATGGGAAGGTCCCACCCCCCTCCTATTTTGATTTTTCTGCTGCTATACTTGATGACTAGCAATAAAAATGGGTAAACAGAGATCCAAGGGAAATGAAACTACATCTGCGGAACATTCAGAGCCAAAATACACAAGGTGGATAATTTGCATGCTGCATGTAAAAAGTAGTTACGCAGCTTTCTTCCTACTCTTTACATCTCCATAAAACATAATAATGGATTTCTAATTATACATCCAAATAATAGGCAAGCTGCAAGATGATGGGGAGAAAATTGGAAAGGGGGAAAGAAACTAACCAAAGGTACAGATGTAAGGAGGGTAGTGACATTTCTATAAAGATGCTTTAATGGTTGTTAAGTAGTCATTTTGAAACAGAAATTTTTTAAGTGTCCTAATAGGAGTTTTCATTTTCAGACAATTTGCTACACAGTTAAGTGATGTCAGACTACAAGCTGTAATCTACTACAATGACCAAAGAGGAGCTGTTTTCACGCCCATTAAAATATGTAATTGATTCCCAAATTGGCTTTCTACAAAAGAAACCAATCAGATTTATGCCAAATTCAGGCAGTGGATGAAGTCTTAACTTTTGATGTTAAACATCTGATAAACTTCATGCTGATGTAAAGCGTTATATTTGTAAATGATAAGCTCCTTAAGGTAAAAACAAACTCACAGTGAATTATGAAACAGCTAGTGCCCCTTTTTTATTGGCAGATGACAGAATTTGAATCGGCCACACTGCTGTAGGGAAGAGGGCATGTCCTCTACCTGTGCAAAGCGTGAGAGCTCCAGCCAGCGGTTCCTCCTTCCCTCAGTAAAGCCCTTCCCCACCTCTGTCCTGTCTACCTGTGGGCAGCCCAGCTGCCTGCCTGGCAGGTCTGCCGGTGGGGGAGATCTGAGACCCCATGCCTCATGAATGAAGGGTGACATCCCAGGGGGTCGAAGTCTGCATCAGTCAGTGCCACTGAGCAGCAATTAACTGCCTGAGCCAGCTCCTCTCCCAGGACCTCCCCAGACTTCAGCAGCCGGCAGGGTTAGCTTGCTACTCTAGCAAGTTCAGTTGCCCTTGACTCTACTGCTGCTCTGCCTCCTGCCTAGTTTTTGTTTTGTACCATGGGATATCCTTATGGGGCAGCTGTTTTGCATGTTCCTGCTCTGAGGCATCTTATGAGTCTTTGAGAGGGTAATGTGTATGCTTTGCACACTCAGCCCATCAATATCAGCTCCATCAGCATACCTGATGCAATCAACTATCCCTGATGAGTTAAGGCAGAGAATACCCGGTAATCTTGCTGTTATAGAAACAAAGAAGCAAGTGCTTTTCTAATGAAAATTTCTAAATATCCTTTTCCTTTCTCATTTTGCCTTAGTCAAATAAAATCATTAAGTGTTCCTAGCAACTTGAGTACAAATAAGTCCTCCAGCTTTGGAAGCCTGTTTGCTTAACCTCTGAAATTAAACTGAGTTCAGAGGTAAGGGGGGGTGGGGGTGGATCTTTAGAATAGGTCTCAAAGTGACTTTTTAATTTTCTCTATGAAGAAAGCTGACTGTTAAACCTGTATCTCAATTTTCCCCACAGAAGCAATAGTTACTACCAGAGAGCTGTTCCAGGTGAAAGATACAGGAGGGACCCCTTTGGCTTGGCTCAAAAACATCCAAGAGATGTCAGTGCTCATGTCGAGGTCTCACTAAAGAACCAGTTTTTAAACCTAGGAATTTAACTGCAGCTGAGTGAGGAGAAAACCAAATTCCTCTCCACCACAGGTGAGCTTTTACCAAATAACAGATCCTAGATGTCTGTTACATCTCTATGAGCAGGGGCAGCCCTTGCTTTAGCAATCCTGAGGCCCATCCCCAGCAGAACTTGACAGACTCTGCAAGATCTGAGTCTCACTTCCCCCGCACAGTAACCACAGAGCACAAACATGCCGGCCGCAGCAAACCTCCACTGCAACGCACCAGCACAGTAGCTGCTGGTGGGGTTCCCTGAGCTATCCCCAAAGTTGCTTACAGAGATGCGGGTGTCCAACTCGGGTTGAGCGTGAAAGGTGGCATGCAGCAGAAAGCTAGAAGACCCTGACAAGCCAGCTGCCCTATGATTTCCTATGTGAGCTGAGCAGAGAAGACACTGTATAACCATGTGCTTGTGTTCTTTTTGCAATGAAGTTGAATGAAGCAGATGTTTTGTCTCACAACATGCATGTCACAGCCTTCTCAGGCACTGGTGTTCCTGCATAAGACCCCTCAGTGAGGATTTTGCTGGCTAACCTCACACTTGTAGAGACAACAATGTGGTGCTCAGCCCAAGCAGTACATAAGATAAAGGCACCAGGTCCTTTACAAAGCAATGACCTCCTCTTCCTCTGTTATGCAGTGTATAATATTATTGATAATTAATTATCTAGACCATTCTTTGTACAGTATCTTCCTCTAAAACCTGTTACATCATATGAACACAAGTTTAAACAAAAAAAAATTCCTGTTGAGATCTCCACCACCTAAAAAACATTATAGCTGCCACTGCCTACATGGAATCCGGCACTCAAGGTATAAGGTATGTAAAATCAAAGTATTAGAGGCACCACCAACCTAAATCCTGCAGGGCTGCTCTGGGGCTTGAAATAAGGATATGCTGGAATCTTTTGAATTATTTCTACCCTGGTACCACTGGTGGCATCACTGTGTCTTATGAGAAACAGCAGTTACTAAAGGGAAGTGTAACCAGGCAAGCAGGAAAGTATCAGGGACCAATCGAGAATTTGCTTTGTTCGATTTTGGAGGCAAAATGGCGCTTTAAAAAGAAAGCATTACTGTACCGTTTTGTATCTCCTGGTAGTCATGTTAGTCTGAAATTGCTTCCATAGTGTACTAGTCTGCTCAGGACCTGTGACAAGCACACACCACTTTCCTTACATTATTTCTTGTGTCAGTATTGTCAGCATCTGAATACAACATTTACTGAAATGATGAAGAAATGGTCAGTGCACATCTTGAACGCCTTAAAGATAGAGCATGTTGAAATACAGACCTCCTCTGTGGAGCACCCAAGGCTTTTTTCCTTCAAAAGGAGCAAGTTCCCAGCTGAGCTGAGGAGCACCCATTACTGCTTATGTGCCAGGTGGGATCAGAATTGCCCACTGGAAGGACTTCAACATTCAGTTATTTAATACTGAAAACTAACAGTGAAGGTGATTGTTGACAGTGGTTCAGAGTGGATGCTAAGCAATAGGAGGTCTAAAACCATTATTGCCCCTTTGTTTTGTTTTTCTCCCACAGTGCTTTATGTGGACAGGTACACAGGCAGTGCTTTGCGATCACAGGTTTTGAAGGACAGTTAGTAAGCCACTACAACCGATACTCACTAGATTAAAAACCACATTTGCTTCCAATTCTAGTCCATGAATTCTCATCTATATAAAATATCATACTGTGAAAATTAATTTCTATATGCACAAGGATTTTATGAAACAGTATAGATAAAATGCAGTTTCAATACCAAATCCTCTTCCCCTTAGCCAAAGCAAATTTCTGGCATTTTATCTAAATAATTATATTTATTAGTTATGTATGATTAGTGTGAGATTGCTAAGGGTAGGTTTAGGTTGAACTTAAGGCAGAAATTCTTCACTGTGAGGGTGGTGAGACACTGGCACAGGTTGCCCAGAGCAGCTGTGGCTGCCCCCTCCCTGGCAGTGTTCCAGGCCAGGTTGGACGGGGCTTTGAGCAGCCTGGGCTAGTGGAAGGTGTCCCTGCCCATGGCAGGGGGGGTGGAACTAGGTGATCATTAAGGTCCCTTCCAACCCAAACCATTCTATGATTTTAACTTTGTGATGACTGGCATAACATTATTGTAACATTTCCAAGCTTCACGCATCAGCCGACATTTCTTAGCATAAGACTGTTAATATTAATTCGAAGATATTATTTATACCTTGAAATTAGATTGCTGAAAACTAGTATTAACTGACATTATTCCTTCCTAAAATTTGTATCTCTTGTCAGGAGAAAAAATGCTGGGAAGAATCTGCATCTACACTTCTGAAACCCAATACATTTATTTTCATATTAATCTGTTACAAAATCACTATTTATAAGAAAGACTCCTCATTTCTTTTCCATCTACATACCGCTTTTTAAAATAGCTCATTTCATTCGATTGCAAACTGCTCCATCTTGTGGTAACATGGCATCATTAATACAAACCAAAAACATCATTACAGCTTTACCTTCTGACTGACTGGTTTCCACTCTAAAGAAATATATTACCAGAATTACCAGAAATCAATGACATAGATATATTCCATTTGTCTCAGAGACAATTTTGGTATCTCAACTTAAAGCAAAACATCAGTGTGGAGGGAAAGGAAAAAAAAAAAAAAAAAAAAAAAAAAAAAAAAAAAAAAAAAAAGAGCCTGGATGAATCACAACATGCATTAACCAGAAAGCATAGAAGGCTTACTACTTTGTGCCCACATTCAGAAAACTTTGTCATGTTCTACAGTATAAGCACCTGTCACATTCAGGACACTTTTCTGAAAACCTTGTTGGCAAGATGAGCTAGTCCACACTGCAAGTGGTTCAAAACTGAGACCCAAGAAGCCTGGCTCAGACACAGTGAGTACATAGGTGTTCAGGACTGCTTCTTTCGGTAACTTTGGAAATGCAAGAGAATGAGAGAAATGGGAAATTAAGATTATTCAAACTAATAATCTGATTCTACTACTGTGCTGATGTCACAAGCCAAAATTAAACACTCCAAATGAAATTTCCTTATTTGGTTCACCCGTAAGATACTTCAGTTCTGATGAATCTGTAAAAGTGAAAAAAAATGCTAGTCTCACCTTTTGATCAGCTTTAACACTACAGAAATAGTCCTTCTTAATATAGAATTACTTCATCTCCTAACTGCAATCCATGTCAACATGGGAGTTGACTAAGAGGAACTTCATACAAAAAAAAAAAGTAAAAAATATGCACAATTCAGGGTTTTTTTCTTTTCAAAATACTTCTCTCGTTTGGCTGAGTTTCAGAACTATAGTTGGAAGCCTGAGCAAGCAGTTAGGAAGCAAGTGACCTGGTTGCACAACATTAACTAGTATTTCCAGGGACTCCCCTAAAAAGTTTTCTAGATTCTAAAGCTTTACCGTATCTAAAATTTTTGCTGGGTCTAAACACCAAAGGCTGTCCCCATACTTTTTTTTGGAAGCTAAAAAGTTAAGAAATCCTTTAAAACATGATAAAAAACTATGTACGTTGTAAGTACTGATAATGCTGTTGCACTCTTACAGCTTTACTGCCTAATAATGAAGTAGGAAAATAAATATTGTCAAACATCAATTTTGTGTTAAGATAAAAATTCTACTATTTAATCTCCTCCTATATCTTCTTCAGCTAGCACCTTCATTTAAGTTCATGTGCTTATGTATGTTTTGTTATTGAAGCATAATCGAAAGAACCTTTAGGTACATACCTGTTCCAGCATGGGTATTTACTGAACACTTTTATTGCAAGTCACAGCTTCTACTGAAACTGAAGAGTTATTTCACTACACACAAAAAATTCAGAGTTAAATTAGCAAAAATGCTAATTAAGCCATTTTGTATTTGCCTTAGTGTAAAACATGTCTCATGTAACTCCATTTTTCAACGAGTTAGGTGAATTGCCTCAGCTGTTGAATACAACTTAACAAGCCACAGAACCACAGAATCGTTTAGGCTGGAAAAAAACCTTTTAAGATCATTGAGTCCAACCATAAACCTAACACTGCCAAGTCCACCACTAAACCATGTCCCTAAGCACCACTTCTACAAGTTTTTTAAATACCTCCAAGGATGGTGACTCAACCACTTCCCTGGGCAGCCTGTTCCAGGGCTTGACAACCCCTTCCAGTGAAGAAATTTTTCCAAATATCCAATTTAAACCTCCCCCAGAACAACCTGAGGCTGTTTCTTCTCATCCTATCACTTGCTACCTAGGAGAAGCGACCAACATCCACCTCACTACAACCTCTGTTCAGGCAGCTGTAGTGTCATATATTTTGATTGAGACAAACCACCTCAGCAATAAGAAATCTTGCCCAAGTTTACTGAATATTATAGTGAAAAAAGAGTTAAAAAGAAGAACAGAGTGTCTTTGGGGATTAAGAAATCAGAAGCACATCAGTCAAGGATGCATACCATTTCTGACCTTCTTTGTTTTACTCAGTTCAAGAGGTCTATTTATGTGCTGCCCCCTCTTGAATGGTGCTCAGAAAAATAATGGCCCATAGAGATCACTTGTTGTTTATCACCTGCAGTGACCTCCTAGCACGTTTTGTTACCTCTGAGGTGTAATATTTTTGGTATACTCTAGAGCAAATAAGCAGCAGGGCAGGTACTCTAGCACCTGGCTAGGTATCTGGCTGGGGAGGACGAATTCTGTATTGAAAGAAATTTGGAAGGTGTCCTGTTGTTAAAATTACTGAGTTGAAAATTGCTTTTCTGCTTTCTCATGGTGAGATGAGCCTTATACTAATTTTTGCCAGTTCCTATGGAAAGATGAAGGATATGCTTTTCACTGGAAGCTCTATGTATCTGACCTCTGTCCCAGGAAGGAAGTTGGCAATAAACCAAAACCTTGCGCTTTTGGTTGAGTGCTGTAACCACTAATCTATTTTGGAAGGCTACAATTATAGACAGTAGGTGGGCAGCACTGTCATCACCTCCTGCTTCTGATTTTAAAAAAGAAAAGTTATGACTGTATTTGGCAAAGAGTCCAATGCTATCTTTGTGCATTAGCCATATTCAGAACACGCTTCCTTGATCGGGCCCCTTGAGATTTAAGGGGTGGAGTATTCTAAAAGATTAACTTCAGCCTAATCCCTCCAGCTCTTTCTGCATTTGGGAAAAGAAAAACTGACTCCTCCAGAGGGTGATTCAGAGCAAGTACCTAAATTTAGGTGCTCTGAATCACTCCCTACTTAACCCAGGGAAGCATCCTGGAGACAACTGATTCCACAGGCAGAGGTTATCTTCTGTGACTGTTCCTCTCAACATCCTCTCAATTGTCAGTACCACTCTCAGTAGTTTCTCAACTCCACCATAGTTTAGGTGGGAAGTTGTCACTTATCTTCAGACACCTGTGAGGCATAAAGGGAGACACGTCAAAACTGTCCAAATACCTGATTAGGAGCTGCCTAATTCCAGAATTTAGATAGTCAAGTCACTAAACAAACATACTGATTTTTAGAAGTTATAATCCACCAACTGTTTCATAAATCATTACCGACTTCAGTGGAGCTAAGATGCAAAGCTGGCACTCAAGCTACTATTTTAGATCTAGCATTTTGGCAAATCACATTGCAATTTTCCACAATTTTTAATAAATACAAAGTTGTTTGCTGCTTTTTAAACAGAGAAAACAGTTGTTATAATGGAAAAAGTCTTTATTACTAAATATATTTATACAACAGTTTCAAATCATAAATCAGTATGCTTTGAAATTCTGGTAGCATTCTGTTCTTTAAATACTCAAGACTTATCGCTTTTTCCAGGTGAATTTCCGTCTGGCTCCCTCTTGACCAGGCTTTTTTCGTTCCCTCACACGTGGGTCAACTGTTAATAATCCAGCTATAAAACACAAAAGTACCCATTCACTGTTATTAGTTAATATTACAGACACACTACATGCATGGAGTTCAAGACAGTAACTTTGCAATATGAGTTGTAACATCTAGAAGGATAAGGGTTCAGTTTAAAACACACTGAAAAGAATTTAATCAGATCCTCTAACATTTTAACTTTAGTAATTGAACTTTCTTCACGTTTTCCTTTACAAAGCACTAAAAAAATCCCATGTTGTTTTATATCCATATTGCTTAAGCCTTTAAAGCAGCAGTCTCCAAACTTTTCTGATCATGCACTTCTATCAGTGAAATATTTTTGAGCATGCATCCCCAATACATATGTATTTACTCATTTATGAATTATATACACTACTGAAATTCTAAGATTTTTTACCTGTACCCCAATGCATCATATCACGCAACACCAGAGCACCCCCCGCACACACTTTGGAGACCACTGCTTTTGAGTACACTTTCTGTTTCCAAAGTATATTTGGCAATGTCCAAAACACGGTCAGAATTATGCTGATCTCATTACAGATATCCAACTCACTAAAGTGTCAGTTTACAAGGGTATTCCTAGCAAGTCATACTTGTCAGTACCAAAAAGCTAGCAAAGAAACTTGTTGCAAAGATACTAGCATGAAGACACCTTCACTTCCATGGATGGTAATAATGTGAAAAAATCATAGCTGTTCTGCCAGTAATACATGCAGTTATTCTTCCTCCTTGTGCAGAAAGAGCAGTTAAAAGCTCACTGTTCATAAGTCTGTATTTGCTGAAACAGTATGGCAACTAATCATTGAGAAGCATCAAATACAGCAATTATCCAAATAAGTTCAATCTTATTCTAGTTAACTTGTAAACTCTAAATAAAGCAAGAATGGAAAAGAAGCTCCTTCAGCCTGGCTAGTTGCATGCAATATATTTATGCTCATTACCATCCCTTCAAAGCTAACCCTCTAGTATTTATGTTCAAAAATAAAACTTCTTTAAACATGAACAAGATGCAACTAACCAAGTAAAACAAAAGTAAAATCTTAGTACCTTACAGCTCACTAATGCCTGATCCAGATTTATTTGTTAGTGAATACACATTCATGTTTTGTGATTCCACGTTGAGGCAATATAAGATGGTTAATAGACCTAAGAGGTTATGAACAGATGGAAAAATGCTCAAGAAGTCATCCAAAACATACACAAAGGATGCTAGGAAACAAGTGAAAGCAATTTATAAATAAATGCAGATCCCCTTCATACAGTATACAAGGTTTCACTGGGATTATTTACTGAAACTTACACTATCTGATCCTTAAATGATCCTTGTATTATTTCTGTTAATTACCAGAAACACATTAAAAAACATTGAAATATTTTCAAGACTTGAAATATTTTCTATTCCTACCTTGCCTCATGAATTCCATCTCCTTTTCTGTCACAAAACTCCTTAAGGCTTTTGCAGAGGCTAAACGTATTGCTCCAGCCTGTGAAGATCTTCCTCCACCAGAGACTGTGCAAACCATATCATGTTTTCCAACTCTGTCAAGGAACTGGAAAGGGAACAACAACTGTTCTCTAAAAAAAAAAAACAAAACAAGTCACCAAACAATAAAAAATACATGTATATAAAGTTACATGCTGTGTACACTTCTTACCATAGTATATACAAAAACATAGTTAACTTTCAGGCAGAGATCCAGAAAGACATTGAGAAGCTTAATTTCCTACTGATACTGACTGTATCAATGGGAGATAAGCAGCTAGGAGCATATTCAAACTACCATCGGTAAGTATTTTAAGATCAGTTTTACAAATACTTTTATTTCACTAATTACGTACAGATGCCAAGATCTGTCAGCTATGGATATGCAAACTGAGCAATCTCTCACTCTATTCTTGAGCTCAGAAACCACATAATAAAATAAAAACCACATAAAGGATGGAAACCTTATGTTGGCCTTATGAGAAATCTTCTCTATATCAGACTGTGCACATTCTCTAAAATCTTAAACTTTACATGACATGTCTCACCTTGTTTGCTTCCACTATGTTACTGTATGTCAGATTAATAACACATGCAAACAATTTGCAAATCTCTCAAAAAACACTTAAAGATACTGTTTATTATTTATTTTTAAAATAAACTGCAAGCCCTTTCTAAGAGGAACAAAATTTGAACTATCCAAATAGCCCGTGCTCTTGATTCTTCAGAAAGGGAGAGATGAGAAACAGAGCAAGGTTTACCTACCAGTTCTTATACTACTGACTCCTGAAAACTAGGAAAAAAAGACCAGTTTTCCTAAAACTTATAGCTATACAGAAATAAGAACGTAGGATCAACTGTGGAACACAGCGTCAAAATGTAATTCCATGGCATGACTGTTGCTGGAGTAATTTAAGTACAGGAAGAATAAAGCATTTCAGTGCTCTCACCTGTCCTGAAGCACTGGGAAGTAATGTAAAACATCTATTCCATTCACTGTAATTTTTCCAGTCCCATTGTCATAAACTACCACAGTAGCTCTTGAGGTTTTTCTTGTACCTTAAATTAATTAAAGGAATTAAAATCAATCTGTTATTGGTATATTCTATATTCTACAGAACTTCATGCGCCCAAGAAGTTAAGCAAATCTCAACACTTTCATACAGTATCAGCTATTTCTTTTTGGAGGCTGAGGTAACAGCAACAAAACAAAAAAAAAAAGAAATACATACAAACAACAAATAACTACCTTTCAATATATTTTAATCAATGTCAGGGTCAGGGGGAGGATGTCAAGGTAACACTCTACCCCCAACAACTTCAGTACGTCAGGACACTTTCTTGACCCGGTGATATCACAGTATATGAAAATTAAGTTTGTTGAACGCCTATGTTTACCATAAGTACAATTTCTAGTAATATTAAAATACTTTATAAAATCATACAAAGGTACAGAAGTTTAAGACTATTCATATGGAAAAGGTTAACACTTTAATTATACTGCTATAAACAAGGCCTATGCATCATTTAGCATAGTTTCCTCAGAAATTACTACTTGCAGTTCTCTAAGTGTATTAGCTTCAAGTTAAACCATGACAAACTCTGTGCTAAAGCCTAAAAGCAATCTTCTGTAGCACAAAGGAAGCAGTCATTCTGATAAAAATTATGAAACAAATTAGCCGTTTTTCTTAATTTAGGGGGGTGATGGGTCACAAACAAGACAGTTCTTGACCTGTGAAAATCTGATGGCTTTTCTTAAATAACATGGGTTGTATGCTTATCAATCTTCAATAACTACCGTTCTTAAGACACTATCGAAAACCACTGTGGATTAAATCCCAGTTTGGCACTCTTACAGCTCCTTGTTGCCACATCATCTTGAAGGCAACCCAGCTAGAAGAGAGCGCTCTAGCCATTCTGGCCCCTCAAATTCTCTGCAACCTTTGTTCTTATTATCATCTGCTGCCTGCTACTTAAAAAACACACATCATCTGACAAAGATTCCTTTTAAATGTACAGCATAGATATGGAGTGTGTGTTTGCACATATGCTTTGTCTAGAAAGTTCAGGCTTTCCTGTACATGTTGTTGCTACATTTTTTTCTAGGCAATCATTCGTATCATTCTTCTACTACATGTCCCATCACTGAAAAAACAAGCAGCCTGTGTTCTAAAGACACAGAGACCTTCATGGCTTTTCTCTAACATCCTCTCTGACTCAGTACCAATGACATTCCCATCTCTATCCCATAATACTAGCTGTGGTTTATCCACTTGTTTAAATAAATTTAGGAATTCCCTCTTTGCATTTTCCTAGGCTCTTTGTAAAAATCCAAATGCCTTGCTATTTATTCTTTGCATCTTCAAAATTCTCCTTTGCTGTACTGCCTACAAAAGCCATGATAACTGTTACGTAGTGGTCTATGTGTGCCACTTTTATACTAAGCAACAACACTGTTACACTCATGGAATTTTCTGTATCTGTTTGTGCTCCCCCAGTCCCCATGCCCTTTATGTTCAACAGTCAACCCCTGTCAGCGATGAAAGTCCTTTTGTATCCTACAACATGTAGCACAACAGGGTCCGCTAGACAGAGGTACTACTTTATAGAAACACAGATAAAAACTAACAATGGCTAGACTCTGTGCTAAAAACTTCCACTTTGTTACCAGACCATGTCATATCTTAGTATGCCATAACACAAGTAACAATTACATATGCAATATACACATAAGCATATAAAATGAAGTAGTGATGCATTCAGCAGTGTCATACATACTAAAGAAAGCAGTGTGAAGAGGAAAAAATTGTGCAACTGACTTGAAATTAGTACCTTCACTGGTGCTGAAGGCCACTCCTCGTTCATCATACTTCAAGGGCTCAATAACTGCCTTTTCTGACTGCACAGGAACTTCTTTGGAAAACTTTTGTATATAATTCTCCTCGATGTCACCACATGGCAACGTCATCAATTTTTCTAAGAGTCGAATAAATCTTGAATACTGTAGACAACAAGACTTCATTAAAGGATGCAAGTGTAATTGCATTTGCTAAAACTTTCTATTTTTATGTAATTGATCTTTCCTACTTCACTTTTATTGATGATTTCTGACAATCTGACACTTTTGCACCTACATGCTGATTTAAGAACAGCATGCAGATGCATCATTTTCTGTGTGACTAAAGATACCTAGTTCTTTCTTCAGGCAACAATGAAACTAATTCAAAGCATAATCGATCCCTTTGTAATACAGCATTATTGTATTAGAATTGAAGTTCATCTCACTTTTAAAAAGAAAACATGGAGGGGGTGTGTCTTCATTCTTTTATTGTTTTATTAAAATGCCAAAAGGAAATGATTTTCACTTCTTTCAGTAAGTCAGCATGTTCATTGACTTGGAAATAATTTTATTTCACTAAACTGATCCTCTTAAATGATTATATTCCATAATATATACAGGAAATACCTATCTATGTATCTTTGGCTATTCAAGCTGAGTTACTTTAATGTTTATGATTTCCTTCAAAACTGAACAATCAAGCTATTTAAAAATTCAAGAGACACTTGACTTAAAGGGCAACCTCTTGAAATAAATTATCCTCTGCTACTATGTGGTTCTCCCTCCCCCTAACACCCTCCTCCAAAGTTCTTCAACATGTGATTAAAGAGTAAACACCACTGTGTTAACCCATTTGTGCTAAAAGCTGGGATGCCCTGAAGTCTTACTGTCAGGAGCACTAGACAGCTGGTCACTGGATATAAAGGTATGCTATAATCTAAAATGTATTTTTCATATAGATATCACAACCTCATTTTTGAAGTTTTCTTTACTTACAGACTGTTATTAAAAGTATTTTTTCTTCTCTGTTACCAGGGTCTTCTGCACAAAAGTAATACTTTTCCTGTAACCTAGCAATAGCCCCTGGAACTCTGATACCACTTATAAAGCTTCTTCTATCTAATGATGTGACACAGACCTGTGCTAAAGCCTTTGTAGAGCAGAAATATAAAAAATACAAACATTTTAAAATGATAGAGGCTAAAGAAAGCTTTGCAGAGTGCAAAGGAAAAGAAAATATCGATAGTTCTGATTTTGTTTAATAATACACTGCAGAAAATTTTGTTGCAATGACAAAATACAAGAACCTGAGCTGGTAAGACTGGTAGCTTATACCAAGACACTTCAAATACATTTAACAATGTTTGTTCCTATAGGCTGAGGCTTTGTGGTTTTACATGCGAGAGGCCAGTATTGTAAAAGGTTTTGGTGTGTGGTATGTTTTTTTTAGTATACTGCAGTCTACTTTTACAGAGGTAGAGTGTACAAAAATCAAGCATTGAAGAACACACAGAGGAAAAACAGCCAATTCCAAATGCAGGAGCTACTGAAAACACTGAAGTCATAACTGCTTCTACTGTGAGCAAGATAGAGGAAGTCTCCTGGTTATTCCACGATGGAGAATTTACAACAGCGATATCTGATATGCTTACAGACCACAATCTACTCAAGACCTTTTCACATTGCCCACAGACAAGGAAGCCATCATATGTTACTGTTCTGGATTGTCAAGTGAACAAAGGGCATGTTTGCTGCTGCTATGCTATTTTTGCATTGATGATGTCCACAGGACAGAAGAGATTGAAGAACACTGTTTCTAGCTGAGAAAATACTTAAGATGCACAGACAAATAGTGTTATACTCTCTGGTACTACCATATTCAAGCTTAAACTTCCAAAAGAAAACTGAAGCTGGACACAGACTGAATCTGCTGTACAAAAATCTAATTCTATTTCGGGGACCAAAGGAAAAAGCTGACTGAGAAAAAAAAGTGTATGACTATCAGGACAAATAGCCTTATTCCCAGAGATAACGTGGAAAGGACTCCAAATCTAGAGAGTGATACAATTTGTAGATACTGGGAAAACTGCAAAACCCTCCTCTCTCCCACCATATTCATATAAAGGAGAATATGACAAGAGCTATCTGCATCAGATCACAGATCTATGTAGCTTTGTATCTTGTTTCTGATTTTGATTCTGTAGCCAATCACTAAGAAAAAGGACTCCTTATTTCTGATCAGCCTTCTCTGTGATTTTTCTAACATTATCATGTCCTTCTTAGGATTAATGACAAACTCTGTGTAGGGTCACTATTACATAAATCTATCGTGTTTCCCATCTTGAACATTTACCTTTTCTCTACAATAAGCAACAGAGGTTCTAGCCCTGTCTGTTTTTCATCCATAACTTGAACAAATTACTTTATTCCTATTATAAAGTGATATATTATTTTTTATATATATTATCTATTATTATATATTATCTACTCTATTTGTGAGTACATAATTAGATGACAAGAAACAAGTGGTGCAGGCCTCACAACATTACCAGGAGAAAAACTAAACTATGTTAGTAACAGTGGAAAACCTTTAATAGTTCTGTACCATGACATGTAAAAACAGCAACACAAATCACTGTTCAAGACATGAATGTGACAGTACTGTGCGCATATATAGACTTTATGAGAAGGACAAAAATTCTTTTGAAGAGCACCTGCTTCTACATAGTACCTCTTCAGTATCCAAAAATGCACCCAGAGTCCATATTTTTAAGACACAAGCCTCCTTAAGATTAGAAAGATTAATTACTTACATCATCATCTGACAGTTTTTCTAACAACATTTCTTCCAATTCAATCTTAGTCAGCCATCTGCTGCCAGCCAGGTTTCTGTTTAAAATATCACATATATTCTCCCTTTAATTAACCATGCAATTAGAGTTACATCACAAAGGACCACACATACAGTCAGTCTTTGTTCAGAAATACATTTTCCATTACAAATGAATACAGATCACATTCTTATAGTAAACATGAGAAGGACTATGTTGATTTTTAAAGATCTGTCTTTTGAAAGGGATGGTAACTTCATGTACTGAATTAACCACATGAAAATTATGTGTATCGGTTATGCATTATTCATATTATTGAAGTCTAGGATTGAGCTAGAGTAATACTGTAATAGTAAGTGATCTTCCTCACACCTTAAGACTTAGTTTTAAAAGCCTGCTGCTAAGAAGAATTTGGTTTACAAGCAGCAAAGAACAAAATCAAAAGCAGAACACTAAAATCAAATTCTAAAGTAACAGAATTTTGCCTCTGGTCTTTTCTGATCAATACAAAAAAACCCACTAGCAGTAAGCATAGTGAAAGCACTAATGCAGCAATGACACACTGTTCTATATACTGTGTAATCTTGACTTGCTTAGCACAGAAACTGAACTGATTATAGCAAATGTAGAATTTTCTAAGACGACAGACTCATACAGAGATGCTAACACACAGAGAAAATAACGCTTGAAATAAATTTTTGTGAAATATGTATGATATGAAGTGACCAACTAAACAGATTGCTACCATAAATATACATGCCAACATTATCAGGTAAATTTAAGCCAAAACTCTAACTAGTTTCTTACCTCTTCAGGTTTTTTAGAAACAATCTTAATGTTTTCAGCAGCATTAAGGAAGCTGTGATTCAGAAAAGCACTCCTTCAGAAGGTGATTTTAAGTAGTAGTACTTCTTAAGTATTTATTTTAATGCTTTTCTGAGTCAGGGCATAAGAAACATTTATTTAGAAACAATGCTGGGGTTAACAGTAATTTTAAAAAGCTTCCAATCCTGACATCCTGAGTATATACTTACATTTACATATTGCTACTTCCAGTGAAGTCAATGAAATTTTTTTACACGTGAAAAGCTATAAACTTAAACCAGTTCAAAATCAGGTCCTAACCCTACAGGTAACATTACAGAATGCATCCACAATGTATTATTTTCTGGGATTAAAAAAAATAAAAATAAAAATCAGCCATTCCCACCCACCCTCTACCTACACTTCAGAGATAAATTACCCAGGCTAATCTCAGAGGAAGTACCATATCCAGTGTGGAAAATAAGTCTCAAAAATCCTTTAAATTCTCTGAGCTTTTACAGACCTAACAGGGAAAACACCCTTTCAACTCTGACTAGCTTTAGGTCATTTTTCACATCAGTAAATCTACTGGCTGAGGTCTGTAAGAAGTCAGGTTATTTTTCAGCAGCATACACATAGAAAATAAATTCATTTGTTCTCTTGTCTGCTCAGAAGCTAACATGAATCTATGATAAAACATTCTGTGGGTCATAGGACACTATTTATATCATGAAGAAACATGAACTTGTGTTATTTAAGAAATTGAAATAATCTCAACAAATTAATCCTTTCTCTTCCTAACATAAATAACAAATAGCCAAAATTAAGAAATGACAAACCAACATGATTGTGCAACTAGAACAGCACATAAATCTGGCTAGAAAATACACAGCAAGAACAAAGATAACAACTTGGACAGTGAAAAAGTAACTATATACAAAAGCAGTAAATGCCAAAATCAAAACCTCCTAGCTGTATCCATTTCTTTTAAAGATTTGCTTATTATTTTAATATCTCATAAAATCCTTACAAAAAAACTCAAAATAGAAAATCAAGAAAACAGCCTAAGAGAAGCCAACAGTTCCTAAAGCATATACCCATCTCAAAGACAATCCTGACAGTATGCACTAAGAAACTAACTCTAGCACCTCCCATAGCTTCTTCTGGTTGACATGTATCTTTCCTGTCCAGTGGCTGCTATCTAGCTGGTTTGCTGTGCATACCAGAGAAGTTAAAGAGGAAAAAGAGCTAAATTCAACCACTAATAACAGTGATATTCAAACAAATCAAACAAAAAAACCTTCTAAAATTACTATAGTTTTTGATGATTTAGCTGTTCAAAGCCATCAAGAAAAAAATAGTGAAATTAAGGATTTTGATGCTTTGTAAGTTAAATACTGGAAAATAAAATTATTCAAGAACTGTAATGAACTATTAAAGAGCTCAGCTTTAGGCCTTAGTATTTTTCCAACAGATAAAGCAACTTATTTGGTATTTTAAAAGGCCTTGTTTTCTTATAGAGTTTACCTCCTTTTTCAAAACCTTTAATAAAGAAACAATTAGAAAACTTCATATACGGAAACATAGAATCCTGGATATTCTCTACTTATTTTAAAATCACACTTTAGAACTTTTATAACAGGAGAGAATATTGAAAAGAGCAGGGAGAGATTAAAGATCAAGAGAAACAGGTGGGGGTTCCCTATTTTAGCAGAAAGAAGCGAGCACTCCACACAAATGTATTACAGGTAAGACTTTTCAACCTGAAATCACCGTATAAATATTAGACAAAGAACAGGGAAAAGGTCTGAAAACATGTTGTGGAATAAAAGGCAGGTAGGGCAGGGAACTACAAGTAATGCCAAAACAACACATTGAAGCATTTTTAAGAAAAATAGTATCAATACTAACTAGAAGCTTACCTCTCTTCCTTCTGAGGAAGAAGGTCTTGAGCTGTCAGTTGGTCTTGATACTTCTGAGCATTCAGCAATTTTTCATATGTTTCCTAAAATGTATATGGGAAAAGTATTTAAATGCATTTTTCCATTCAGTATTTAAATTTTGTTATTTAAAACACATATGTGGTTGTACTCTCCAAACACTTAAAATGCAGAGGTCAGAAAACAGAGCTCTGACAATTAAAAAAACCCCAAACTATAGCAAGTTAAATCTAAACCAACAAACATTTAGACAGTATATATAGTATTTTCATATGCAGTTCAAAGTAATTAATTTTGAATTCTACTCTTTTTTTCAGTGTTTGTTGCCTTCTTACATATGCTTGTAAAAAAATTCTCACCCATAAAGGCAAGTATATTTGTATAATGGATGTAACTCTAAAACATACTGCACAAATTTCATCAGTGCATCCACATTTTAGTTTGACTTCCTTAAAATACTGACAAGGTTTAAGATTGTTAATAATTTCATTTAGTTAGATTTTTGTGCATTTAGAGTGTCAGCTTCATTGGTGGGCTGTATCAGACAGAACTCCCTCTTATCCAGGCATGTCTGTAGGGACACACAAGGTCATATGTTTACCAAAATCAGAAGTGCTGTTCTTTCAAACATTAGATATATTTACTCTAAATTTTCAGCATTTTTAAAAAACTTTTTCTCAAAATTCTTAGCTATGATATTATTTTCAAACAATGCCATGACAGTGATTTACCACTTCAGAACAACAAAAGGAAAACATATTCCAAAAAGTCACACTAAAAATATTACAGAAGAAATATGCTTTTAATAAAGTATTTTCAGGGTTTTTTTCAGTTCAGAAACTTTCAGAGACTATTTGGTTCTCACATATAAAATCTAATACTCTGAATTATGACAGTGATTCAAATCACAAATTAAATAGGAGTATTTGCCGAAATAATTACAAATTATATTGAAACAAAACAGCATTATTGTATTACAACAAAGTACTTATATCCCAAATAATTTACCTCCATTAACAAGTGAAAATGGAAAGCTTATAATCACTGTCATATACTTAATATAATGAGTTTTAGTACATACTAGAGAGAAACTACAATGTAAAAATTAGTGGGCACAAGGAACAATGGTTAGTTGGGTTTTTTTTCCTTGAGTTACAAAAAACAGTAAAGCAAGAAATGTGAGACAGTTCTGTATTGTAAGAAATTAACCAATGAAACACTAGTTCTTAATACTGGGATTTGTAACACAATGCAGTGAAATTTCTGCAACCGTTTACATTTCAGAAGAAAAACCAAAGACAAAACTCCCTTGCTTAAACACCTACTGTTAAGCTGATTTATCCACTAATATAAAAATACACCTACACATATAGAATTAAAATACTTGTACCTGAAGTGTATGAACTAAAGACAGATTGCTACCTGAGCTGCACTCAAAGCATTAAAAGAGGGACAATTCACTGAAGTCTTTGATGCAGGTCACTGGTGACATTTTTAACAGCACAGTGGAACAAAGTATTTTTGGAATAACCCCACACTGTAAAATCCTGAAAAACAAAATGGACCACTTTTCTTTGAGGCAGCGTAAGAAGCATATATTATAGCAGTATGCCTCTCAGAAATCCTTTATTTTTTATAGATATAAGTATATCAGATAGGAACTTGGATAATTGTTCAACTTAAATTCTTCAAACACAGGAAACACTATATAAAAACGCACAATAAATCATATTTTTGACTATTTCCAAACCTTACAAATATATCTGTAGATCTCTAAGATAACAAAATACAGTAGCACTGCTTTGGGCAAGATTCATGCCACATCACACTAATCTTCACAGCTCCATTCAGAACTATTAGGCTGCAAAAATTATTGACTATACGTTAAAAGCACAAACATGGTTTGGGTTAGAGGGCATGAGGTGTGCCTGACACAAAGCGATTTTTAGGCATCTGTACTTGCATATGAGAATGAATCAGTATGGAAGCTTCTGCTCTGGACCACAGAGGGAGGGAAGGGGAAGGAGGGCTGTGGCTGCCCCTCAGCTATCTGGGGTGAGCTCAGTTTGAACATGCTTCACGATGCTTGCGAGCTCCACGAGTTTCTGCATTTGGAAAAAGTCAAACCAGGCGTGAAGGAAGTATTCTGGTGTTAGATGATCAGAAGAGATACTGGGTTACTTTACTAGGTATTATAAATGTATTAGGAGGTTTTTCACTTCACTGATAGTCTCTTGGCTTACCTCTTGCCTTCATAGGGCAGAGTGCGTCACCTCCCTACCTGGCAAAAGCAGTTTCCGCTCTGACGCCTCAGAAATACCCATCATCTTCATTAGACTCTGGCACATACATTTATGTATCGGAGTGGTCAGCAAAAAATACACGAACCAGGAGCTCAACAAAAATACAACTATATCACAGCTTTTTTTAAAAAGGCAGGGGGAAGGAATCACAGCTTTTAACTTAGGACAGGCTGACTGGAATCAGAATTGCTTCTTAACAGCAACTCAAGTATTTTCAGGTAAGATGACAAGTTAAAGGAAGACTTAAGGACTTTGTCATCATGTTCAGAAACTACTTATAAACACAGACAAATAAAATGAGATATGGGTTCTCACCCACGCGCTTTTAAGCCTCGGAAACTCATTGTTACAACAACAGAGAAAGCTTTACAATATCTGGAACAGTAAGATTTTCCTGCAGAACCTCCCTAGGTATTCCCAAAGAACACTGGCACTCCACAGCCTAAGTTATAGGAATGTGCACTTTAAGAATTAAAATGATTGCTTCAAACTGTTTTGGTTAAATGATAGCAATTATGTCCATTCATACAAAGAACCCTTTACACCACACATGAAGTCAAATTACCTTAAAAAGTAGTCTTTTAGAATACTTCCAAGCGTAAAAGAGACACTAAACAATTTCCTGCATATTACTGGCAACGACAGTGGACTTGTATCTCTTATGAAATAAAATTTTGGTCTGAAGTATTAAAAAATACACGTATTTAATCTCTGTATAGAGCTGAAGTCAACAGACTAAAAGAACCACTCACGTGTGAAGTATGTGGATGAGCCTTTGCAAAATCAGGAATCACATGTAATGCCCAATAATTTATCTGACAAATCTTCACTCCCCAACAGCTAGAGAAAGCTTCTGAAGACACACTTGCTTTTTCAAAGCTGGCAGGTGAAGATTTTACTAATCACTTCAGGATTCAATAGTCCAATTCATGAATGTACACATCTGTGTGCCTTGTAAACTCAGCTATTACACAATCAAAATAGCTGATTTCACAAGATTGGATATGTACTGAAACGCTTCCATTTCTAATAGAGAGATCAAATTTCAGATCTCTACAAAGATTCTCTTTTAAAATGAAAAAATAATATTCTTATTCTACCCTGCATAAAAAATTTAGGGAAAGAATTAGCAAATGGTACCCTAGGAGGAGAGATTTTGATGGGAAAAAAATATTTTAACATTTTGGTTAAAATATGCTGCAGAGCCCACATTTTACATCAGAGTTTGCATTTTTCTTTGCTTATGTCGTCTTGACTTCAGCATATAGTTTGGGGATTTTTAGGGTTTGTTTTTGTAAGAGTTAAAATGCTTTATTGTTAGACCATTACCTCTGAACTGTAACCTCTGATATTTCTAAAAAAGTACAAGAATAATTTTTTTAAATTACTATTTTGCTAGACAGAATGGTATGAAGAGCAGCTGCACATTACTAAATATATTACTCTGAAAATCTTTTAAGTTAAATTCTGATCAGATATACTATCAAACATTTGCGAAATAGTGTTTCATGCAATAGATGTTCTTTTGTGTATCAGAAGAAAAATAAATTGTCCTTTTCCCTACAGCTAAACTTTACTCAACAGGCAGAACAAAAGACAACAATGGAGTATAAACCAAATATAATTTATAAAAGTTCATTTAATATTCAAGTCATAACATATATATTGGCAGTTATAATACATGCAAATATACACAGTTTATTTTTAGTAATGATAATATTATCTATTAACATTAACTAAAATGATGCTGTGACCAGTTACATTACTAGCAATTAATAAAATTCAAGTTCCACATAAATCTATGTAGTAATTAATGGCATACAAGTTTAGGCTAAATACTTATGTTTATCCGATTTATTAGACTTAATGTAGCAATTTAAAGGACATCCTCAAATGGGATGGATTACTTACACGAGACTGTATTAACATACAACCCTTTCTTTTTCCCTAGCCAAATTAATTAGCTTTGAGACTTAAAAAATACATTTTCTTAAATACACATTAGTCTAATAAGAGGTTAAAACAATGTTGGGAATTTCATGCAGATTTCAGCTTTCTTTTGCCTGAATAAAAAAAACCCTGTGAAACCTCACATAATGGATTTAGGTTTATGGAAGCTTATTTAATGAAAATATTCATAAACAGCTGAAGAACACTCAAGTATCCTATACTAATGAAAAATGTATTTGTCAAAACGATTTGTTTGAAGGTGGTTGCCACACTGTTAGAAACAAGATGCACACTATTCTTTTAGAGATTTCCAAGGCAAGCTTGCATACCCTTTCTAACTGCTAGAATGAGCTAAAAATAAACTTGTGCTCCTTGTAAAATTTGTAATTTCTTCATTATGATGGAATGCAACAAAACATCTTGCCCTTGGGTTGCTCTGTTTCAGCCAAAACAAATGCAAATGGCTTGTCAGATGACAGCTGTTTGATAAGGCTCCTCTACAAGACCTGCATGCTTTACTTTTTTCCGTGAAACTTGGGATGAAAGGCAGAAGGCAGGAAGAGAATTAATGTAGCATACAGTCTAAAGGCAATGCTACAACCGTGATTAAGTAGAAAAGTTAAAAGGCACAGATTTTCCACAGCCTCGCTGCGTGCAACCCATCCGTGTAACAAGTTGACAGGCCTAGCGCGTCAGCTCCATCATCCTCTCCGACAGCTAAAACGCAGCATTGCATCCCTTTTCAGAGAAAATTTGCGTCTGCACCATGAAGCGTTGTACATTATTTCTTAGCACTGCAGGGGGCTCAAGTCCATATGGAACCTTCACAAATATTACCACAGATCAAACCAGCGGCGTTTCGAGGCAGATTTGACATACCTATTTAAATGAACAGCAGGGGTCCTCGGGCTGCCTCAGGCTGTGCAGGAGAAAACCTCTGTGGAAAGCCTATGCTGCAGCTCCATTACTCAGCAAAGACACACTCTACATTTATCATTCATTTCATTTCTGCCAGGGCAAGAAGCTCATTTGCCCAAGGTCAACAACAAAAAAAAAAGGGGGGGGCTGTTTTTTATTCTCCCAAAGAAATAAATGTACCTGACAAGTGGGGACTTTGTCCTTTGGGTACGCAGAACACAAATAAATATGAGATAATTCTAATAAAAACAGTACACTCAGTAAAGCTGTGCACAGAATTTGATAGCATAAATATTTTTTTTTGACAGCAGACTAACAAAATAACTAACTTTTTAAGACTATCTAATGAGGAAACAGAATCTGACACGATTGTCCAATTAAATATTTCTGCATACATTATTAATGCTTTTGTCTTCTATGAGTATCCATAAGAAACATGCACATCTTTCTATAAACTCTTCTGAAGAGGCAGATAATGCTTGTGCCACTGATGGTTGTAGACATGAAACATGTATTCACAATCCGTGTTAAGACTCAGGGTCTAGTGATGGTCTATTAGATACAGCTTTTTTCATAAAGGTAAACAGATGCAGATCCTTTACTCCTGGAACCATACTAATCAGAAAAAGCCTTAAGTTTGCATGAATGGAAGAGTCTTAGAAAAATCAATTAAGTAGTTTAAATGCAAATTTTCTTCACACTAAATGTCAGCACAAATAACATTTCCTATAGCTTTGCCCTTCAAGGGAAAAAAAAAAGCCCTATTTTTTTATTCTACAGTTAATTTTTTAGGAGAACCCATTTTTGTTGTATATGCATTCTCCACTACTAACCTTATGCTACTAACCAGATACAGCCTACAAGAAAGTGTTCAAACTAATCAAGCCTAGTCCATAGCCAAAATTGTAAAATACACCAAAAATTAAAGCAAGAACTATTATGGAGTCTGTTCTCTTAAATATAAAAATGCCCCTAATAATGGATATTTTGACAAAAATATACACTGCACTTAGCTTCAGTGGTGATATTATGTTCTACTGTGAAAACATGAGTAAACTCAGGAGCTTCTGATACACATCTCTAGAACTACGTGTACTTGACTGGGAGCTAACATTATTTATTACAGATTATAACATACTTACATGCATTAATGAATAATATGACTGCTTGCCAGTATAAAAAAGAAAGTGCAATGGTCGGCCATCTTCTCCCCACTGGATTTCTAAAGGAAAGCAAGATTAGACAAGAAAGAAATACACACTCACTAAAAAAAAAAATCCCTGGTATTTCATTGCAGTTATAAACCTCTTTCATAATACTGATTGCCTTTATAAATATCAAACAACAAAGACATTTTACAGGTGTTCAACCTGTCTGGAAATCTAATGATTTAGACTACCTTGTTAAAAAACAATTTTCATCTGCAATTATGACCAAATATTTAATATAGTATCTCTAAATATTGTTTAACATGAGAGAATCCCCCATGAACATCTTAAATAAAATTTCTAAGTCTGTATAGTTGGTATTATAGATAGAAGTATCCATTTTAGAATAAGAAGCAGCACAAATTAAGAAACAACTGAAATCTACATAATTATTGTGAATGATTAAAGATTAGCAGTTCTGGAAAACAGTCCTTTAAACCCAGAGTAAATCTGGTATTAGTATAATATGGCTAAACTAAATAAATTGTCTTTTGCAGGTAACAAATGTATTCAGAGCCTGGGCAATTTTAGGACTTGTTCATGTCAATAGATTTGGGATATTTAAATACAAAACCCTATGCTATAGTTTAGATAATTAGTTCAGCAGGAAAACACATGTTCCATACAACTCAGCACATCAAGTTTATTTATTAAAATAATGTTACTTAAGGACAAATATTTCAAATTCAGAAAAACAAACCCCAAACAAATATAACATGACAAAGATCTTTTCCAAATAAAGTGACAAATATAAAAACCTGAGAGCTTTTTAAATTGAATTGTAGAGAAATTTCCCACCCATTTTATCCAGTGATGTTCAAAGCTATCTATAAGCTACAAAGATAAGACTCCAAGAACCTGTCTGATAAGCATGATATGTTATAAGACATCATAATACAGCAGAAGTTGAATGTAAAGATGCAAAACTTACTAGAACAGAAGGAATATACCGGGGGCTTTTACCCACACATACTACTACTGGAATGTGTGAATTTCCATTTATGCAGCTGTGAAAGCATATTTTGGTGAAATTACTGTTCAGGGAACATTCTGAAGTATAAATTTACATTTCTGTACTTCAAAGTTATCAAAGGCATAATGCATAGACAAGACAAAGCTGCCTTAAAATAGATACTTATTGAAAGTGTTATTTTTAGATGTAAATAAAAAGATACACATTTATACTAATTAGTTCTTACACTCCTCAGGACACAGCTAGCATTTTAAAGAATTCTTTGGTCCTGAAAGCATATAGAATAGTAGCTTAGTTCTGCCATAACACACCACTTGGATTTTAAAATTACATAATTTTAACTCTTATCCTTTCTACTTTACAATACTGCCATTAGAAAAGAACACGTGATACCAATTAAAAGCTGAAATTCCAAAATTTCAGATAATTTAGACAGCTTTCAAAAAGACATAAGAATCCCCCAGAACATCAAGTATCAATTAATTCCAGAAACAGGAAAAGAGAGCAGAAAATTACATGATTTCACTGATAATCAGAAGTGTCCATACAGAACCTAAGAGCTCAGTGCATGTGGAATTTCACACTGATGATACTAGCTGATATGAAGTGTGAGCCAAAAGTGGACAACAGGTTATGTCATATCTTTTAAATATTCTATGTAAAATTATTTCAGCAATTTCAGTGGTGTTCTCACTGCCCAACATACTGGCATATCACTTGACAACTGCCACTTCATGTAGTGTCTCAGGAGCAAGACCAAAGACAGTATGGATGTAAGCACAGAATTAGGACTTTCTGGTCAAAACTGAGACATGATTGGGAGAGTTTCCACTCTCCCTATTCTCTTAACTGGCAATTTCAAAGCTGTAATTTCTAAGCTTTTAGAGCAATGAAGTTATCAGGAAAACTTTTGGTTTAAAAATAGTATTAATGAATATTTTATGGCTGTGATAAGACAGCTCTGACCAAAAAGCTACTGAATTCAACAGAAGGTTTTTCCCATGACTTCAACAGATTCTGCATGTCATCCTAGCTATTGTTTATTTTTAAACAGTTAAAAACATTTATCTATAGTCAGTTAACAAGATCTCTGAAAAGACCATTAGTATTCCAGAATTCAGTAGTATTTTTTATCCTAAAAACTAGGATATAAGATCAGGTTTTCTGCTTATGTCTTAGCAGTTATTAGGAACATGGGAAAAAAAAAAAAAAGTAAATCTGTGAAAATAAAGAATTCTACATATGCAAAAATTCTAATACTTAGAAACAATTAAAAAAATATCTATGAACACTTACTCCTCTGCTCCGGAAAAATTGCAGTAGGATGCTGTAAATAAATAAATAAACAAATATCAGCAAAAGGAAAAAGTTACTTAAAATATCATGCTACAGTTATTCAGAAATGCAACAACAAAAAATCCTACCTTCATCATGGGCCTGGCATGTCGCTCAAATAAGCCAGAAGGAAAGAGATATGCAATAGCTCTCTGCAAGAAAAAAAGAGAGATATGTATTTTTTTTCCACAAAAGCATCATCAAAACATTTCTTGGGTACTTTCTGTTGAGAAAAAGAGCGTAACTTTTGTACTGTAGGCAACCAGATCAGTAAGAAAGAGTGCCACAGGAATCCTCAGGAAAAAGAAAACCTCATTCTGAAAGCTATACTCTTACTACACCAGAATGAGTGAACTTTCTTCTGTGAAGTTTATTTGTTATCATGTGCATTTATCATTATTTACTAGAACTACTCAAGTGCAAAGACCATCTTTATACACAGTGATTCTCCCTAAAATTTCAAGTGCTGTGGCTTCTAGAGGAAATCACAACATTTAACTTTCTGAAAATATCAGTGCTTGTTAACAGTGCCTACTGACAGACCAAGCATGGCAATTTTATTTAAAGCAACTGGACAAAGTTCTACACATTTAGAATCCCAGTTTCTACAGACATAGCTTCCTCAAGTCTAGAAGCAATGTTTGTTGTGGCAGCAGAAGATACTTTACATAGCCTAAATAAGCATTTCATTGATCACTGCATTTGGAAACAACTGTGAATCACTACAATCTTTGCTGAACTTGAACTAATTGCTCAGAGAAGAAAGACTCTTAAATGCCATCTTTCTTGTCCTTAGATACCTAAGGGTTTATTAAAGCAATTTAGAAAAGCATGTAACATTCATTAAACATTCATCCTTTACCACTGTTTTTACTAAGTACAAGGTACATAATTTGCCTTTACTTAACCAGTATCTACCACTATTCACGGGATGTATAAAGTTAGTATTCTTTGCCTTCCACAAATAAAGTAGGTATACCAACATTTCAAATCATTCTGGCAAAATGTAAGGCAAAGCACCTCACAAGGTTAAATTCAATGACATACATTCCTGTTCAAGAGCATCTTACTCTCCCTCTACAATGTAGCTAAAATATAATTTAATAAAACAAAAAGACACATTTATTAGAGCTGTTTATTTCCATTTGTTTTTAAAAACAAAATAGAAAAATCTAGCCCCAGATGTAGGGGTCTGGCAAGTGTAGCCATCTTCAGGCAGTGGGTAGTAGAACTTAAGATGGAAATTTTGTGCTTGTACAGTAACATGGACTAACTGAATAAACCCCACTGGCAGTGGTCTCATTTATATTTCCATTAGACAGTATGGAAAAGTAGAATTACAATAAAATCAGAGTTTAAAATTTTCTCTTAGGAAGAATGACTCTGTTGGTTAGGCTACCTTAGGGCCATTATTTGCTGATATTTTTTTCTACGGATATGGAGCGGTTTGTCAGTGTTTCAACTGATTTAATATGCATAGAGTGTAAAAAGACCTAACCTATTACTTCCATTAATCCCCTACTGGCATTCTGAACAGAAATTTTGAGAATTCTGAAGCAAACAAAAGGCTTAACTTGATTTTATGAAATGGTAATTTTGTTTCTCTTAGTGACTACTGTATTCCCATTTGTTAGTCAATGGGCATTTTATGCATACACACAGTAGGTGAACACCTATTTATGAACAAATGGGGATTAATTATGATGACAATAGAAATCTGCTGTGAGCCAAATGATGTTAAACAAACACCTTATATAAGATATTAAAAGAATTTATTACAGGATACCAAGACTGACTGTGTGTGTACTTAAGACACAGCCTTTATACAAGCATTTCTGGAATCTCAGTCAAAACAGTTACTGTAACTATGACAACTTAATAAATGCCAAATATAACAATTTAACATTTATAATTAAGAGAGCAGCTGCCATCTGAGACCTTATACTTCTAGACAGTTTATTTTATGTCACTTGAGTGTATACTCATGTCTTTCAGGCTAAAACATAAACAAACCCTCTATTAAGAAATCCTTGTATCTCCTTTCAGCTCTCCACGCAACAACTAGCCAAAGAATAACAGTTCACTTTATAAATTAACTTTTTTGTTGCTCCAAAATGGAAAGAAATAGAGTCTTCCAGCCTTCTCCCTTTTTATGGAAATGTAATCAAGGATGGGGTATTTGTCTTCACATCCCATTAGAAACTATCCTGGGAAGCAACAGACTCAGTTCAACTTTATTCAGAAGTTTCTTCTTAATTTTAAATAGCTGTGTCCTCAGACTGTACTTTTAGCAACTATATGGCAAGTCAGTCTGCCTCTTGGAAACTTCATTTATAGAAACTTATTTTGTCTATGCAAATGTTTCAGTTTTGTAGAAAAGTAGCATTTCAGAAAAACTGTAATTCAACACTCATGTACTAGCAATTAAGATGGTGGATCAACCTTACAAATGACATCAGAGTCAGTGTCTCCAAAATGCAGCTGGAGCACATAAATAACCATGAAATATTTTCCTGAAATTTTTTGACAATGTCTTCAGATTTGGAACACAGGCTTCCTTACAGGAATCTCCAAGTTTCAAGTCAAAATTCTGTACAGAATTAACTGCATGTTCTCCATTTTCCTGAAGATTTAAAAAGCAGGCGAACAACCCTCTTAAAACTTTATAAACAAGGTTTAAATGCTAGGAGTAAAGTTCCCAAGAAACTTTTTAGATTTAACTGCAGTTTTCCATTCCAGAAGTGGTTTTCAGCTTAACCATCATGGTCCATATCCTTCTTATAGTGCTTAATTTGACTTGAACTCTAGATGAGAAATAAAATGTTCTGAATATCACCAAGAACTACTTTCTTCAGGCCATCATTTTAACTATACAAGTTTCATTCATCTCACTCTAGTTTCCACAGGTTCTCAGCTGCTATTTCACAATTCTATTTGTGAAATGACACTGTTGCCATTGTCTTCGGAAATAAAACACAACTCTTCAAAAAAGAAACATCCATAATTATTTTCTGCAAAAACATGATTAAAAAACCCTGGTACCTAGTAACACAATGGTATTTCCAAGAATAATTACATAAACTCCTGGAAAATAGTGGAATGGGTACAGACTGCTTCTGCTATGAGTTGCTAAAAAAAACAATTTTAGACATTTCCTTTTGGAATTTGAAGGTGTTTGTTTTTAAAGTCTACTGTTGATCCACACAGGAAAAAAAAATAGTCATTGGTAAACTTAGCATTCCTGTAACAAACTAAAAGGAATCCTGTTCTAGTATCACTTGTTGAGGGATCAGATGATTCAATATACTGCCCACAGGACTACAATGTCTTTCACTTGCAGCTATAAATTTGAATTCAAGCCAGTTGGAATAATGAGAACAAGCTTCCATCCCTATTAAAAAAATCCTATCTGGCAGTCCTTCAAACATGCAAACCAATTCATTAGATAATCTGTCCAGCACTGCACAAGGCATACTGTGCTAATTCAGTATACCTGCCACACCACCATCAGACCTCTTCATTGTGCATGTTGCACATGCTGACTTCTGATCCTCCTTCCCTTCCTATCTATCTGCAAGCCAAGTTTTTTGTTCACTCACTTTCTCAGACATCAGAGCCTAACTCAAACAAGTTCAGCTGGGTTACTGTAAGGGTTACTTTTTTTTTTTGTCTTGACAAATTAAGAATTCAATACTTCAATTAGAATAGACTGAGTCATATTGGGATAGGGGAAAGACACTGAGACAGTTCAGTCCTTAAATAAGCCACCATATGGAGGAGAGGTTTGGCAGAGCAAATTGATCCTGCCCAAGTGTCTTCCCACACCTTTTTTTTAGATCTACAGCTCAAACACAAAACATTCCAATAATTTTAATTGCTTGAATCATACCCAAAGAGAGTTATCTGAGGAAATAATCTAAGAAAAGGTATTTTGCAGAAAACAAAGAAAGAAGAAAAAAAACCCCAAACACCTCCATGCTAGGGTTCCCTTGCAGGAGCATCCTTTTTGGCAGAGGGCTCAAGAATCCAGATCATTCCTTTTTAAATATACACGAAACTTTAGCCATCAAAACACTGAGATGCGAAGTGACACTTTATGCCATAATGCTTTAATGAAATGCCTGAGCAATAGCTGTTTCAGCTTCTTCTACTCCTCAGCTTGATCACACAAGAACCACGTCCCTTCCTAAACCCTGCCTCTTGAATCACATTATTTAGCCACTGTACTTCAGCAGAAATGTTTGCTGGAACAGCTGTTTTTCCTTTGAACCACACTAGCAACATTCTTTAAAAGTTTTCAACATCCAAAATCTAGAATATTTGGGGTAGCACCAGAAACGAAACAAAAATGGGATGGAAAATGTTAAATCAAATAGATTTTTATTTAGCAAGACAGAAAAGGTTAAAACAAAAAGTGACACAGATAAATTTATCTTCTAAAACAAAATGCTCCTCTAACAACTAACTACTAAAATTTATTGAAACCACCCCAATCATTTGCCACTGTTTATCTAAAGCTGAATTCTAGCTTGGGCAGAAAGAAATTTCAAGTTCACAGTGACACATCATTTTTACCCCATCACATGAAGAAAAAAACCACTAACCCACTTTTTCTTTTAATATACTTTTGTTATACTGATTAATCATTTTCAAAACAAAAATTATTAAAAATATTAAAAAATACAGTAGTCATCAGTTCAGATGGACTTTGATACAGAAGAAAATACTAATGCAGGAGTTTGGCTCCACTGGAGAAAAAAAAAAAGTTGGAAAAAACATTCTAGCATCAACTATTTAAAAAACAATACAAAACCCATTTGTTGTATTTCTTGTAAGGACAATGCTGGACAACATTCTCTTCTTGCAAACAAAGTTCAGAAATGCATTTTGTTCTGAATAACATTTCTGACATTTCACATATGCCAATATTCACTCATTTTTAACATGCTGCATTGCTAAAAATTGAATGTTATTTAGAAATCCGATGTGCTGAGCCACTTTTAAAAGCAAGTAATACAGCCTACTTTTCATTAAATCTTAATTCATAAGGTCATAAGGCAGGCAGACAGCAAGAAAAAATCACCTCGGATCTCTGGCTTTTGAGTTTTACTAACTCTTATGGAGAAAGAGTATTGCTTTATGGTGAGCTCATATCTGGAAGAGCATTTAGTGACTGCATAAAAATGAATAATAAAAATACTGGCATATAAATAGGTCATGAAGATTAAGATGCTTTTCCTGTATTAATTTTACTTAGATTTCTGGGCTTTAAAGTAGAATATCACAGAACTGACAGCAGAAAATGAAGGTAGGCTGTTTACCACAACCACAAGTTAAAGTTAAATCACAAAATAAAAGGATTACAGACTCAACCGGGGAAAAGCACTAGGTCAGGACTGCAATCTCTATTAATTAGGTATCCCAGCTGGGCAGCGGGTATGCAGCTGTTAACTTGATCAATGACTTACCTAAATGTCATCTCTACTGATTCGCTTATAAATTACCAGCAAGTGAGACTAATGTACAGGTGCTAATTTATTTAAACTGTTCTCTGCAGTTCTACATAGCTTTATAAACTGCATCTGGCACCTAATGTTAGCTGTCAGTTGTACTTAGACATGCCTGTCCTAACGACTCTGTTCATTAGAAATGAGCACAAATTATGAAATATTGTGAAAAATGATACATCAAATGGAATGGGCAAAGCAAATCAATTAGAAAAACTTCATAGCACATATTCACACATAGGAGAATAAAACCTTCTAGCTTCAGAGTGAGGTCTATAATACCAATTAAAAAGCAATTGGTAGACTTCTGCAGAGTTATATATCAATTTGCTGTATTTTTTTCTCCTCCAGAAATACAGTTGTAATGCACAGCTTAACTTTTCATTCCTAAATAAAAGCATCAGTAAGAGGCAATTCTGATTCCACAACATCCAGAAGGATTAGCAAGTAAGTCAACTTATTTTCCTGTTTAAAACTTCACAAGGTTTAGCTTTTATTAAACTACACCTAAAACTCTGGTGAAGAACAGAATCCTATGATGTCTACTTTTGAAATACATTGAACAGATTAACAGTAAAAGACATGGAGGTATATAAGCATTCATAAGAAAGAATTATTACTGTTCAAAATGTAAAACTTCATAATTCTCCTGCCAGTGCTTAAGCAGCTTTTATATTTTTATAACAGAAATTTAATTATGCATAGCAGACACTATTACACACTCTTAAGTATTTTCCAACACCTGATGGAATATGAAGAAGTCAAACATGTACCAGATACTTGCTATCACCAAACAAAACACTACTCTTTTGGCTGCACTTCCCCTCTTTTCAGAAACAGTCTGCAAAGCAGTCCCATACTTGTCACCTGCACTACATTTGTGAAAGCTAATTTCCAAAATGAATCTGCTTTTATTAATGACGGAACTCAGTTAATTTAGTGCAAATGATCGTAGTGCTGTGGATTCAGAAAGAAGCCACTACTTAGATATGGTCATCTTCCATTGCTTGCAGTCTTGCTGTCTGTAAGCCTTCCCCCAAGACCCTATCAAGGAAGGAAGCCAGGCTGCAGATTAATGCATTCTCCTACCATTAACCTTTCGGGCAAACTGAACTATTAGCATCATCACTGTACTGTACTAACACGGGAGGCATTCTGGTGGCAGGTCTGTGCATGAATACTTCACAAGGAAGTAACTCAAAAAGACAGAGGTCATTAACCATAAGAAAGAACATCTGAAAAACACAGGAAAAGGAAATTCTATAGTCTGTGCAGAAATAGAAAAGTCAATGTAAAGAAACAGGCTGCTATTACTGCCGACCCAAATGCCTCAATGAATACTTTTACTGTTGACAGGACCTCATCCACTCTATACTGAGATGGGAAGGGTCCCTGCATTAGCACTTGTCTGTAGATAGAGCAAAGTGGTATCTGTGATTCTAAATGAAAGTAGTCACAGTATCAGTGCATAGCTTTGTACTCATAAAGCTTGATTTCCTACAGATTTTTTATAAAGTCAAGCTTCCTTTATGGATTTTTCTGAGACCTGATAAAACTCAAGTCTCATTTCAGCCTTCCCAGCAGGCCATTAACTGTGTGTCTCTACTTTGGTGTCTATTTTCAGAGAAGTTTTCAGAACTTAGTTTTGAAGCCTGTCAAATGTGTTTGAAATCAGCCTGTATCACCACCTACAGATGTAGCTCTTTCCTGGCATAAGCACACTGTCAAGATCTCTTATGTAGACACAGCTATGCTGACAGAATTTTGCCACTGAGAGGGGCAACAAACAGTCTCCTTGCCCTGAAAACACTAAGCCATGCACACCTCTTTTGGCACATATCACATTACTATGTCTACCCCGAGGGCCCTGCTGATATACTGTGCTGCCATGGATATAGTAATAGTGTTGTTACTGCACAGAGAAAGATTCAACCATGAGACTTCACACAGCTTCACCTAAGAGTAAATGTCACCAAATGACATTTCTCCCTCTACCTCTGATGTGTGATAAAAAAAAGACAGAAATGACAGAAGTGAAGACCAGGTGGGACATTAAAAAAAATCCATGCAACAAAACATTTTTGTGAAAGGGAGCATATCTATACATGAGCCTAAATGACACAAAGAAAGAGAAGACCACCCATCTGTCAGTTGTCAGAGGGAATGGCAATAAAATAGTATGTTTGGAGCTATTGATATGAGCTTAAATTCACATCTGTATTAAAATCCCTAAGCTAAAACTGTTAGTTGTAAAACATCCTATAAATTTTAATTTGCATTACCAACAACCACAGTATCACACAAGAAAACCTGACCTAAATACACACAGCAGGTCAAATTGTGGGCAAACACTTCAAAGTACTACATAAACCTTTACAGTGCCTCTTATAACCTCTGATCAAGGGGATTATCCATTAGTACTTTTAAAAAGAACCTACTGTGCTTTAGCAAGATATGGTATACAGCTCTATACTGTGATGTGTGACCTCACATGGTAGCAGGGGTAGAATCTCTATTCACAGGCACAGCTGCAATGTTTGCAATGTATAGTAGCATTCTTTCTTATTCTGACAGTTTGATTAAAATTCACAGAGAGCTGAGGGGCTCATGCTGAAGTAAAGTGCTTTCAATATCTGAAACTCTACAGTAAATTACTTCTCCAACAGAGCAACTGTACTTACATCAATATCCTCTTGGGTAAAAGTTTCTGGATCTTCTCCCATCATGTTGGCTAAATGTCTCTTTCCTAGGTTGAACTCTTCAATCTGTTTTTTAATAAATTCCTCCGTGTATTTTTCAGGTCCTGAGGCTCCTACATTTTTCCTCTGCACTGCTGTAGTGGTATAGATTAGCCTTAACGTCTAACAAAAACAGAAAAGAAAAAAGTGAGATTTTTTTTTATATTTTTGGCACAGTGACCTCTAAATAAAACTAATAGTCTAAACAAGATATTCATACCTATAATAAGATTCAACACATTATTGTATTACGTTAGAAAAGGCAGCATTACTCATTAAACCATTTTCTCCCAATTGTTTAATGCCCTTAAACAGACAAACACATTCTAAAAGTTGATCATTTTCACAGATTACAAATAACTCAGAAGGTTTATCTGATGAAGAAACATAGTATCATGTCAGGAACATCCAGTAAAAGCAAAACACAGCACTGATCAACAGACACAGTCTTAAAATTAAAATCTATCAGCAAATAAGCAGGTTTTTCCTTCACCTAAACGCATCCCGTAAGTATGAAAAGAATCTGCAGGGCAGCTTTCTAGTGGCTTTCAGAAGCATGTGGTTGCACAGATACTGGTAAAGATTCTGGAAAGGTGAAGGGAGTGTTCCTTCCTTGTTCCCAGTGCCAGCATGGACCATAAACTATTTCACCATCTCAGGTAGAACAATTAGAAAGGTAGTAGAGTAGCTCTCACCAGCAAATACTACTGAGCACTGTTCCAGCTTAGAAGTCAATACTCAGGGAACAGTTATCTTTTGATCTTTGTGAGATACAAGCTTGGTTTTTCTTCTGTCAAGACAATCAGTAGTTAAGAGAACTAATTTCAATCAAGCTCTCTGCCAGCTGAACAGGAGCTTCACTGACTGAGCAGTAATGTCCCAGTTCTGGCCTAGTGCCAATATTATGCACTATTTTGTCTCTCCAACATTAGTATTAAAGTCCTCTGCAGCTTAATTATTCCACAAACTGAATGAGAACTGATTATTTGTGTGGTCTTCTGCGGGTGGAGGGAGGGAATCGCAAGAAAAAAGGGTGTGTGGGACAGAAAAGCAAAGACAGAAAAAGAATCACTTTGAATCAGAAAAATATACAGTTTTGTTCACCAGATAGTACCCAGAAACACTTCTCTCCAGCCCCTTTAATGTGCCTCGGCTTGGCTTTGTAAGCAGACAGTGCAGTTCCACAAGGCAGAGCTAGCCCATCTCACAGTCCATCCCTGCTAGCATTCTTTCCTCACTCCCTCTACCTACCTGCCCCACACCAGCTCGGGCACTTGTAGCAAGCCAGGTCAGCTCCCTAAATGTGGCAGACCACTAATTTCTGCTTCTTCCCAGCCAGTGAGCAGTTCTCAGCTGAGCTGCTAAGACCGAGTGATTAAGAGAAGGTTCCAAGATGAGTCAAAATTGACACAAGACAGTGGCTGAACCACACAACTGGAAGCAAGGCAGTAGAGGAGGGGAGTTCTCTCCATTTCTTTGAGCAAATTATTAAATTGCCTCTGCTGCTCCTGGAGCTGTAGCCTCAGTCTACCTTTAGCCAAAATTAAAACCCAAACACACACGAAGTGAACTAGTTAAGAGTTGTTATTACGAGGAACAGAATAAAGCTAGTATTTGAAATTATTAAATGTCCTCCAAGTGACAAGAATTGTCTTCTCCAGATCAGAATTTAGACATGTTGATCATTTCAATGGATTTTACCATTCTGAGTTAAGCTAGTATGAATAGCACAAAACTCTTGCTATATCTTCCCATAACTAATGCAAATACAACTGTAATCTTCAAACTCAAATTATAACCACAATGATACAAACACACATCTCATGAGACCAAGAATACATGGATCTATTTGCAAGACAAACACAAAAGTAGGTTGAACTTCCACCTTCTGTTAGTATCATAGGTTAGCTTACACAAACTTCTCCTGTGACTAGAAGCTTTGGGTGTTCTGATTAATGGCCAAGTCCTACATGAACAGGAAATGAAACACAGCTTCTCCTGTACTTTTACAGAGCCCAGACCAGACATTCTGGATGTCTGGCAGCCTAGGATGGACTGGTCCAACACCTCCAATTCACTGCACATATGTAAAGCTATTCATGATCAATTTACCCATCTGAGACTGTCCAGTATACAACCCCAGTTAAAATTTCAACTTGGAATAAAGACTACAATACCCTGCCTTGAACCTACATACAGCACATGCCTGTGCTGCAGGGTAGGTCCTGTGAATTCAATAAGGTTTGATATAGAAGGTAATCTTTGAATAACAAGGTCGCACAAGATGGAAAGAACTGACCCTCTACGCTTTTACAATTTGACATAGATAAAGATATGCCTTTCAAGGTATGTACCTCAGAAAAGTAACCGATACTTCCGTCAGAGAAGATTTTAAACAGCTCTAAGGCACAATTTGGTGCTGAAGAACCTGTTGTTGATTTGTTTTCTCCACAGCTTGTACATATCATACTCAATGCCAGTCCTGGTCTGATCCTTTTATTTATTTTTATATATATATATATATATTTATATATATATATATATTCATTAATGTTTTCTGTGAGGTTACATTGACATATACAGAATTAAAAGAAAAATAATCAAAATTTTAAACGTACACATTTTCAACACGCAAGGCTCTGGTGATTTCCTTAGAAAACAGTAAGGAAAGCAGAAGTATCTCTGCAAATTTCCTATTCTTCTCTCCTAGTCACTCCTCAGGAAAGAATTCATCTTCTGCCTTGCTTGTCTTAATAGTAACTAATTATTTGTAATTCTTGTTAATGAACATTTGATTTGTTATTACTTGGCCCAGAACTGCTCTCTTTCTGCTATGCTTTAAACAGAATACTTTAAAAAAGATTGCTTTCATCTTATTCCTGTCAATTTCTATTGTAATTTTCTCATTTTTGTCCTCCTTCCCTCAAGCTATTCATATTCTTCCCTGGTTTCAATTCGTCACTAATCAAAAGTCCCTGGACACACAAACTGTTCATAATTAGAAAACAGCCTCTTATGCAAATTAATATCTATTGTATTGGGTACCTCTTCTGGGATAAGAGTACTATTTCATGGGTGGTACAGGCAAGAACTGCAAAGCACAGCTAAATGCTTCTGGCATTTCAGTCAAACAAGAAAGCACGCTCCTCTACTTTCTAGATGAAACCACAGGCTTGCATTCAGTTCTATACACATTTCATAAAGCATTACCACAGACAGCAGCCTCACCGTTTTTTTCAATAGCAATGGTTATCAACAGTACTTCTGAAATAACGCACTCTTCCACGAGGACATGGGAGAAGGGAAAGCCTTTACTTCTGGATGCAACTACTTGGTATTAATCCTCCCCTCCCAACTCCTTCCTGAGCAACCTAGCATTAAAACAGTTTGGCAAATCCTGATTTTCCAGGAAGACAGTAAATTTATAGAAAAACAGCTTATGTAAAATTTGTCTCAGAAGAAAAATTCAACACCTTTTTCAGACAACTTCAATTTCTCCAGCCTATTTTTTACAAGAGAAATAACTAGGACCTGTCTGTTTACTCATCCTTTTGCTTCACTGGAGTTATATGGATATAAAACCAACATGTATCACTAATGGACAAATCAAGTTTCCTGTATTTTTTGAATGGGAGGAAAGGGGAATTGGAGACAGAAGGCTTGAATTCAAAAGAAAACATCCATTTTACAGCATGACAGCTACAGAGCTAGATATAAGACAACACCAAAATGACATGGCATGCACACAGCTACATCATTTTCGTGTTGCTTCCATGCTCTAAGCTGGCAGACTTCAACCACCTCCTTTTCCAAGACCATGCAGTGCAGAGACAAATTTGGACTAAAGTTTTCTTTGGGGTAGAGTTTCTAGCACTAGGATATGCAGAGCCAGATGTACAACCACATCAGCATGCAGCACTAAAGCTGCCCTGTGTCCACTGCTCCGATCACTGGCACAGCTAGTGCTACTGAACCCAACAGATATATAAGATATCAACAGTGGTCTTCTGGTCACTTGTCACACAATAAAAAACATGTATTATGTAGGAATCATACAGAATGTAAATGCTCGGACCCATCCCGAGTTCCTAAAGATTTAATTTTTGCTCAATAGGTGAGTTTGGGCTTTCTAGTGAGCTGTTTCACAAAAATGTGTTTTAACTGATTTCCTTAAACATATTTACATAACCTCAGATTTCAGCCTACAAGCTAATTAGGTGAACCACTATCAGGTTTATGTTTTAAGATTTTGTAAAACACATCAGAAAGTATCACAAGGTGTCAGCAAACATGCATAAGTGATTTCATATTCCTTCTTACACCTGATTTCACAAAGTATTTCATCAGAAGAAACTTTTTCTCAGAACAAAGTCTCTTGACAGGTTACTGTAAAATTGCATCTCCCCCCCCCCCCC
>NW_020799091.1:66407028-66409194 GCF_003259725.1 Athene cunicularia
CCCCCCCCCCCCCCCCCCAAGAAATCTATCTTCTGTGCATATTTGATCAAATCTACGTATTAAATTATGCTTATACTGTATACTATGGAAATAAAAGATAGCTCTAAAAGTATAGATAGAAGACCAAGGGTCAGATGTGCGTAACAGGGAACAGAATTCAGATCCCATTGTTTTGAGGCACAAGTTAATCAAATAGTAACAGGCTCTTCAACTCTAGCTCAGTTAACAACTGCAGAAAAAAAAGCTACTCCATTACAGGCATGTAGTTCTGAAAGACTGTAACCAAAGTGCTATCATCTCTTTCTGATATCAACACATATACCATCCAGTGATTTATAGAAGGTACCCAACCCAATCAAATTAAATAGCATGTACGGTACTCTGAACTCTTTTGCTGAGAACAGCTATTCAACCACATCAAAAGTGACTGATAGTAACTATGCCAGATTTTTTTTTGCTTCTTTATAAGTTGTGCTAAATCTCTGTGGTTTTCTTATTAGAAGAAAACTAAACCTATTGTTCAGTCAAAGCTAAAGGAACTACAGTTACAAAGTTTCCCATTTCCTTTCTCAATGCAAGACACTTTCAAATACAAAAAAACCCCAAGAAATTAAATGGTTTCCCCCACTAAGACAGTAAGTAATAAACTAAATTCCAGCAAGGGCTTTTTAGGATAGGCATCATAAAAAAGTTCCCTAACAGTAAGGACTTGGTATAAGAAATGGTTATAGCAGGTCAGAACAAGGGTACATCAACCCATTACCCTGTTCTCAACAGCAGCTGGTATCAGAGGCACAAGGAGAGGACAAACAGGTCATGATAGTTTTCCCAGGACACTTCCCCAGATCCAGGGGACTCAAAGCGACCCAATGACATGCTGATATCTTAACAGTCCTCAGTTGAAATTTTCTTCCGAGTTGCTTTTTGTATTCACATACATTCTTAGTATCCTGAACATCCTCATCAACAGTTCCACAGGTTAACTATTAATGGAAAGAAGAGTCTCTTGTTTCCTGGGTCCTGTCTCCCATTAGTTCCCTTCCTACCCTTTGGTTCACAGACAGTTACAGGATGATTTCTATATAGCTACAGGCTTAGGTACCGATCCCATCTCTGGGGTCAAGAGGGGCAGACAAAAGATCTCGAGGCCCCTTGCAGCTGTACCATCTACAGTGACTCCTCCTTTGAGGTCATTTCCTCATTTACAATACAACTTATTTTCAGCTCAATCTCAAGCAGATGCCTGACCAGTAAAGCTAAATTACAATCATAACTACACCTTTCATATAGGATAAGAAAAGCAACACAAACTATTCCAACTAAGAACGAAATCAAGCGTTGAGCATTTTCAGCCTTGTTCTCTTTCTCATTCCTTGTACAACTTAAGTGCATGTAGGTCTGACTGCTGGGCAAGGAACTACCTGCACAGGCACCAGTCTGTATTCCTAATGGTTAATCTAGAAGTAACCAATATAAACAGTTGAAATTGCGCCTTCCAGTATTACTTTTCACTGCCTTACTGCATCCATCTTCTGTTATGCCATGGTTTGGTTTAGTTCAGCCACACAACAGTTCTTCAACCCTTATTATCCTAAATTACTTTGTAACTTGAAAGTATTACCAGCACGCCTTTTCATCCACTTGCTGGTCACGGATTATATATACAGGTGTATCAAATACCACTGCACAAACACAGTGGCTGTCCTCAATACTGACAGTAGCTAAGCTTTTTAATTAAACGGCAATCAGCTGACACCGGTATATCTTAAAACAAGCGGGTACTTCTGTTTGATCTGAAGTTACCACATTTGCGGAGCGCATTTCCCTCACCACCGCTGGAATCGGGAGACTTCATTATCTCCTGACCTTGATATGACCAGACACAAATCAAGATGATCAACCTAAAGAACTACGAAAGTGCTTCACTCTTGTATTGGCTTTAGTCCATATGTGGCTCTGTTAATTCTAGCGATATACATAATAAATCATGTCTTAACGCTTTTTCTTAAGAAGAAATTCAGCTCACGGAAGGGCTGACCTGAACGCGGCGCCGGCCCTCGCCCACCCCGCCCCAACGCTGCCTCCTCCCGGCGCCAGCCCCGCGCACCGCCGGCGCCCGGTAGGCCACAGCCCCGCCGGCCGGGCCGAGCCAGACCGGGCCGGGAG
>NW_020799091.1:66409244-66468478 GCF_003259725.1 Athene cunicularia
GGCCCGCGGCCGTGTGGCGGCGGTGGGGCCGTGTTTCGGGAGGGTGAGCGGGCCGCGGGTGGGTTGTCAGAGTGTGTTTGAAAGACGAAGCGCATCAGCATTATTGAAGTTCAGACTGATCTTCAAGTTGATGGTTCATAACTTGCATTGCGGTCCCCCTGGGGATGACGTCAGGAGTAGGCCCTGGGCGTCTGCCCGTCACCTGAGGGGGACTCTGCTCCGGCCAACCCCACCTCTGAAGGAAAAGGCTAAAATCAAGACTCCTGTTTAAGCAGGTAGTGTTGGAAATGGCAGGGTGTATGGTGCAACAAAGCATATTTCACCCTAGTACTGAGTTTTTTTCCATGGGGAAAAAAAAAAAATGCCATTTTCTAAAGATAGGCAATTGTCTCTTGCTGGGGAGGTTGGTATCAATACTGTCACAATACTGTCACCTCCCAAGATGACATATATCTGGGCACTGAACCTTGAGTGCTTTTGAGTGTTCATTGATTTCACAAGTTACATAGTACATACCCTTAGAGGTGACTGGATTTTAGCAGTGCTGTCTTCTACCACAGGAAAAGTAGAAATTAAGTAAAAAAATAATTTTAAAATGCTCTACTTCAGACTTATTGGGACCTTATTTTTAGGAACAGTTACTATCTGAGAGGAAATTCTGGAAATGAATCTGCTTTTCCAGGTTTCTTTTAACTTCTTCACAGGTGGCTCTTGCTTCCCCCCCATGCAGATGAAAGTATGATTTCCTTCCTGGGATATAAAAGAGGATCTAAGAAAACTGGCTGTGGGCAAGGGAAGTCACCCATGGGGGGAAGTCAAGTACAAGACACCTGGAAACATGCATTGATTTTTGCAGTTATCAACTGTGAAAATGAAAACATCAGTAGTTTTATTGACATGGATACATACAAACAAATGCAGTGAGTGCTGCACTGAAGGAGAGCTGTGGAGCGTCTCTCTGCTGTCCACACCTAGCCAAGGACAGAGAACTGCACCCGCACTTTCATTCATGGGATGCGTAGGGATGGCATTTGGTTACCAACTGTTTCTCCAAAGAAGAAAAAAGGGGGTTGGGTTAGGGTCACAATCCCACTAACCCACCACCCGAAGCATCCAGCAGAGCTCAAGGGGTGGAGAAAGCTGGAGGTGGTACGGCCTCTTCTAGGCCTGTGGTGAATCTCATTTGCCATCTGTCATCCCATGGCTTGGCTTTGTTCAGCAGCGGAGGAGCTCCTCATTCCTCACTGTGCTGAGCAATTGTTACCTCTCACCCCTGTCAGCTCTACAGAAACAAAGTGCTGCTGGAGTGAACCATTTTTATTCCCCATGTATAATTAATTGTCAATTAAACTCAAGGAGCGGGGCCACCTATCGTCCACTTATAGTTGGAAACTGGTCGATGTAAGTCCAACTCCCTTGACTCCCTACATGTATTGACTCCTATGCCCACTGTGAAAAAATCCTAAATGCTTTTGCCATCTGGAGCACGTTTTCCAATGACATTTGCCAATTTCATATAATCCATGGTTTCAGTTTGAGGTTACAAAATTGTTCTCACAGATTGCTGAATGGAGACCTGCATATATGTGGAGTCTGGCATTTAATGACAAGGACCATGTTGTGTCTCTCTTGGATCTTTGAGCAGTCAGCCCTTAGAAATTAACGATTGCCTGTTCAAGGTGGAAGATTTTTGCACAAATTTCATGTGTATTTGTCAGCCATCCTGCTCCTGCCAAGGAGTTTACCTGGGCTTGCTTGTCCTTGGAATACACTTCTACAGAGATGTCTTGGTGAGCTGTTTCTATACCTCAATGTGAGTGCATGTAGTTATTACTTGGGATGCTTTGAAGAAAATATACTTCCATGGTGGGCATGGCTAAGATAACCCAGAAAAATTCCTTCTAGTGGAAGGATTGCCACTAATGCTCAAATAGCAGGAGTCAGAATTTGCCAGTTCAAAATCAGTTTTTAGCACAAGCCAAGGTAAGATAAAAATGAGCGGAAGTTCTTTACATGCTCAGCTCCCTGCATCCCCATCCCTCTGTCAAAAGTTTATTAAGACAGAGGTGGAGGGAAATGCAAGAAAACCGTGTTTAATCTACTTATCCCAAGATTAACTCCAAAGGGCTTCTCTTTTCTATCTCTGCATTTAGTTGACAGACTGTAGATGCTTACCTAATCCATGCAAACTATGCTGATGCTTCACTAAGCCCTCTGCGGATCTTTAGTCTCTTGTGTGGCAGGAATGTCCTTTTCAAGCTCAGCTGGGCCATGTTCAGCTCTGGGGCCTTGTTCAAATTGTGAACCTCATTACCCATGTAGTTGTGTAACTTGCTAATCATGCTCTATGCAATCACAGAACTGGCGGCTGTTGCCTGCAGCACAATACCTGCTTTTGTTTTGAGACTTAGGTAATGAGGATAAAAGCTTTGGAGTGCTGTCTTTGAGGGATGGCCTGACATTAAGAAAAGGGTGCTTCTGTGTGGGGCTTGAGGTTTCTGAAATGAAAAATCACTGAATGCAAAATAAGGAAACCAGGCTCTGCCTGCATGGGTCAGGGGATAGCCTGAGGGGCACATCTGTAGTACATGTAAATTTTTGAGCACGAACCTAAGGCTGAGCTCCAGTTCAAACTTGCTGATTGCTTATATTACCAGTCTACATACAGATGGTCCTGCAGTGAGATTTGGGATGTCCTTTTGTCATCAGAGATGGGATTTGGAGATAGCATGAGTTTAGGTTACTGGTGTGGATAGCGTGAAAACCAGGTTGCTTGAGGAACAGGTAGTTCAGGGGTCAGTGATTCAGATGTATTGGTCTCCAGCTCACTGCCTCATAGGTGCAGATGAACAGCTGGTAAGGATGGCAGTACTGGGTCAGACCAAAGGTCCGTTGAGCCTGATGGCTTCACTCTATCAGTGGCCAATCATAGATGCTTACACAAGAGTAGAAAGACAGGGCAAATATACAGAGATGCTTTTCTGATAAAGTCTCCTGACCTCTGATGACCTGAAGGTGGTATTTTAGACTTAAACATACAAGAAACTTATGCAGGAGAAGAGGGCAGAACTTCATGGAGGATGTAGCAGGATCTGCTGCCATGCAACAGAACAAGCTAACCTGCAGCAGAGAAGGTGGGACTCTATGAATCAGAAAGCAAAGCAAAGAGTTGTAAGAGAGTTAAAACTTATCGGGACGCCATAATAGAAAACCACTTCTGAAGAGATGCCTACATTTTTAGGGTTTTCCCCAAAGAAAAAGAAAAGATTTGTTTTTGAACTCTGAACTAAAGTTATTCTTATTATAAACTATTTTCTGTTCTCTTTTTCCTGTGCTTTTCTTCCTTAGACTTTAAATATTTTGGCTGAAGATCTGGAGCACCTGTGCCAAAAGGGACAGCAATCACCAGCGCTTATCTAGAGACTGAGTGGTTAGGTGGCAGAGTCTGAGGATTCTACACAGAGCATCCACATGTGGAGAACATTGTTCAGAGCCTGACTAGGGGCACTTTACAGATTCTATTTAGACCCAGGGAAGTTTAGGAACACCCAGGTCCAGTGTTCAACAAAAAACTTGAGTTTTTGGCTAGGGAGAGCGCTAGAGAAGGGTGGCTTGACAGAAAACTTTGTGTTTCAGAAGCTGATCAGCATGTGTTTGAAAAAACAAAATGCATGTTAAAAATGCAGAGAATTCAGCAGTATTTTAACTCTGTTCCAGTTAAGTAATTTCTAGATATTTTATGGTATGTGTGTGGTTTTTGACATAGAAATTGGTTTGCATTGATCTTTTTCATCACTATTGAAAGGCTTGAGGCTGATATATCCCGAAGTCATGCTTTCTTAAATGAAAACACATAAATTTTATTTTAAAAAACTAATAATAACACCTATTTCATTGCACCTACTTTTCTTCAGATACGGAGCAAGCACACTCCACTTCGTCGACTACATACTCTTGTACCTAAGAGTTGTCAATTATGTTACGCTATGAAAGGCACAGCACTTAGGGGGCTGTCAATCAAGTCTGCTGTGAGAGAGATTTCAAGAATCATAATTTCCATCAAATATAAAAATAAAATTTACATTACAACATCAAATACAGAGGTATCATATTTCATTTTATAGTGAAAGTGGTTTGGATCAAGCACACAATTAGTAAAGGTCAATCAAAAATAGCCACAGATCTTTGCTTGTGCCCCCTGTTTTGTTCCTTCCTACAGCTTTCCTTCTCCATGAAAGAAGGTGTTACCCAGCTCTTCACTGTGCTTTGGATTACAGCCTTGCATCTGTTTCATCTTTTCTTCACAGTCCGAGGGATGTTGGTTGAGGGCTTTTTTCCACAGCTTATGGGTATCGTTGAGCACTGCAAGGCATTTTGGGGAGCATTCTTTTCTGCAGCATTATGTTCTAGCTCTGCCATAATTTATGTGTTTGAGTAGCCCCCATTGAATTTACAAACAGTTGTCAGAAAGAAAGAGAACTTGTATGGATGTAATTTGAAGGCATCTGAAGATAGTTTTATTCCACATGGATGCCAGAGTCAGCCCAAAGAGATCCAAATGCAGTGTCTGGGCCTATTTTTAGTTGGCAAGTGCTTTTAGACTATGTAATGTGTCTTTGTCATTTGTCTACCATACGCTTTGCCTCCATATGTTTATCACTCTTGCTATTGCTGATTCAGTATTTCAGTAATAGAATCATTTGGAGCTGTTCTTTAGACTAGGGTTTGCATCAGACTTTTTTGTCTCTGTATAATTAGACTAATGTCATTACTGATCCTAGCAGCAACTTTGAGTCAGAGCTGACATTATATCCGGAAGCTGTGCCTTTACTCCTAAATAAAAGAGGCCTAAGGACTGGCCTAGAGACAAAGTGACCTTGGCTGAGCTACATCAGCACCAATTAGGGCCACTTTCCCTGTACAGCAGAGCTGCTTGGAACAGCCCAAAATAGAACCAGAAATGCAAATAATTTCACCCATCTGTAGACACAGAGCAGTAGTAGTTTTATCTCTTCATCACACAGAAGGAAATTTATTGCTATTCCCATTACTGAACCTGTTCAGGTTTATAAACTTTTCATTATTGATTTTTCTAAGTACTGGAAACATACATATATTCAGAATAAATAGAAGAAAACAGGTTTTCAAATTGTATATGCTTCCCAAGATTCATTTATAGTTAGGGGGTAGACACTGTAAGTCCTGTCTACCTCACCAGATAACCAGAAAATACATCTCAGAGTGTGCCCTCCTGAGACAGCACAAGGGATTTGCCAATGTACAGTTTATGGATGCTGTTGGAGGTTGTGAACTCCATCTGTATCTTTGTCAGACAGCAAGCTCTATTTTGGTTTTAAGGCTGGGATGCACCTTCCTGTGGCCTCATGTCTTTCCTGCTGGATTGCAATTCATGCAGGGTACATGGTGGTCAACGACCAAGTGCTACCCCAGGGAATGCTGTGATCCCAGACACTAAGTTACTCCTGCCGAGGAGATCAGGTTATTGAGAATGTGATCACCTTGGCCACAAACTAGTCTGGCAGGAGACTGCATTTGCATTCACCTACTGAAAGCTGGATGGGAGATGAAAAGTTCTAGAATAAAAGTGGTCTTCTTGGTGTCTTTGGAGCTCAGGAAATGGCAGATTCAGCATCATGCTTCTTGGAGATGCTTTAAAGAGGACAAAGTGGTTACTCAGAATTAAATTTCTTCTCCCCTCAAAAGGAAAATGATGACCAAAATACCAGCTAATTCAGAGCTAGAAAGGAAGCTTTAAACTCTATATTAACAAGCTTTGGACCAGTCTCTGAAGTAATGAAGCACTAGAAAGTATGACTTAAAAGATTTCAGGTTTTAAAACAGCCATAGCAGCAGAAGCTTCTGAATCATCAGGACTTCCACAGAAAATCTAAAGAAATACATACGATGCATCTTTTGCAGAAATAACAAGGAAAGTGAATGGTAAACTAGATCTGGATTAAGCAAAAGAAACCCCACCAAGTACTGCAGTTACTTTCTGACCATTATATTAAAATAATAAATAACCTGTAGATTTCTGCTTTATAGAAACTAGCAATTCCTGTTTCTGTATTGAATCTATGTCAAGGCTATAAAGTGTCCAGCAGAACCAAGTATCTAACATAATACAGATGTTTTCCCCAGATGTTCTGAGAGAAGAACTGATTATCCTTTTTGGCTTCTCTCTTATTGCAGCAATGAGGCGTTACCTGCCAGTACCTGCAGGCTCAGTCAGCATGACACCTGGAGAAGACCTCTTCCTTGTTGTGCTGCACAAGTAGTAGAGCTTAGTGCACAATAATCCTGTGTGGGTATGGTTGGAGGGGGATGTAAGTACGGGAAGCTTCTTTAGCATTCAAACATCAGTGCAAGAGCTAACCGGAATGCAGAAGTAGGACTCTGCTCTCTGACAGCTAGGCTGGCACCTGGAATATAGTTTTGCCTCCAAGCGTTTTATGCTAGCTTGGAGAACCTGTCAGCCATTGAATGCTTTGGGCCAAGTTCCAACTGCAGGGAATAATCCTAAGGAGAAGACTAGGAAGCACTATTGAACGCTTTCTCTTTTCAACCATCTGACCTCTGCTTTGACATCTCTTGCTCTGCCATCTTCAACCATTACAAAAAGCACTTAAGAGGGCAAATGATGCAGTCTGGAGCTAATTCATGAAATAGCACACATAATTAAGGTTATTATAAGTATCAGTAAAAACTGCTTGAATCATCACCTCCTTACATGTGAGAATCTAGTACTGCATGTCAGCCTAAATCTGAACATCTGCAGCGAGCAACTGTATTTCTCATATTATGATAGTTCTGTTTCAAAATAGGAGGCAAAACAGGGGAGAGAAATTACGCAGATTTCAGGGGGAAAAAGAGAAGGAATCTCCAACTTCTGCAAGCGTAGTCACAAGCTGACTGATTTACTTACTGATGACATAAGTCATGTGTCATTTATAATGTGCTGCCACAATCCAGTTGAACATGGTTGGCTGGCAGCAAATTATCCTGAACCTTGCAGAGGTAAGTAGGCTCTAGCTTATTTTAAAGGATGCCAGACATTTTGTCTCTTTGGCCAAGCCTTCTCAGTCATTTATAAAGTTACATGGAAAGGTCAATCTGAACTTGGATATACAATATGATTAAAACAGATCGCATTAAATTATATCAGTTTACTTAAATAAAAGCAAAGCAAAGTGAAAGAGCTCGTGAAATATATCTTGTGAGAGAACTTCACTGTACCCTGGAATGTGAGTGCTAGTTTTCCACTGTTCTGGCTACATTAGGAAAAGAGAATCAAACAGGAGTTTCATTAAGAGTTTCTGATTCAATCTACAGGTTCTGAGCAAATGCAGAAAGGAGCATAATTTTTTTTTTTTTTAATGCAAGGAATATTCAGAAAAAAACTTTTTTATAATCGAGTTGTCAGGGAAAATGTGATAGTATTCAAAATTAAAAACTACAGTCTCAAACACAAAAAATAAAAGGAGAGAGAAGTCAACTACCTGTAGCTCTTTTGTGGGATCAATAGGTGAGACCCTTCTTCTCTTTGCTTCTCTTCTATATTTCTGTGTGACTCTCCTAGCAGCAGTCTTTACATTCCAATAAATCTAGCATGGAACCAGAACTTGAAGGCAAGTCCAACTTACTTGTCCATAACAGATGAAATCATATGGTATTTTACTCTTTCATATCCTGCACAGACAGCTTGATACCTTACTGATCCTGCCTATACAGGCTTGACAGCTGATTTGCCTCAGTCTCTAGAAAGTGACATGATCTTGTGGCTGCTGGATCATATCCTGTCTAGATAGCTTTTATATATTCATTTTCCTTGGATTTTCATTCTGCTAAAATAAGAGAACAAAAGATCACCATGTGTTAGCAGTTCTTGGACCAGTAACCATTAAGAGCAGGACTTCCACTACAGGCAAATGTCATTGCCTGCATGAGGACTAAACAGTAGAGGACTAAACAGTAGAATGATTAAGAAAGGTTACTTTGTTTTTTAAAAGTGTTTTCCTGGCAAACTGCCAGCGTTGTCACTCTTCAGGTGAAAAATGTTGCTTTTAGATGCATTTGTCATAAAGGGTCTGATTCTGAAAATGCTCAAACAAATGAGTAATTTTACTCCTGTGAATAATATTTAAAGAGTTCTTCAATGGTTAAGCATTCGGTTATTGTTCTGCATTAGAAGTTCTTTCTCTTGACATCTGAGTAAGTAAAGGATTGAGAGATGCAGCTGGCAGAGATATTCCTTACATGCCTGAATCTATCCTTTTCCCACCACTTTTCTTGATAGGGCTATTATTCTTGTCTTGATATGGACATTTTCCCTCCTATCTTGTCAAGGCTATTCCTTCATCTTGGCCTGATAATGATATCTCTTACTCAAGCTGATAGGGTGTTTTAAGGAATACAGATGGGTACTTTGCTTATAAATAAGGAACCTTTCAGATGAGGGGTTTGTCTCAGTGCCATTTCATCCAATGAACAATGCAATGAAGAACATGAAATTAAATGAGGAATTACTTGGCAAAGTACACCCAGGATGGTGCTCAGGTCACTTTTTATATACCTCATTGGAGCCTGCAAACAGTTGGCCCCACAATGAAGACCAGGCTCAGAAAAACAAAATTTGTTTTGCCTTTTTCTGTTTTAAATTTTCTGCAAATGATACATAGTTTAATTGTTACTTTAAATTGTTTATTTAGGTTTATTGAAAGAGGTTTTTACACTTTACCAGCATATGATAATCAAGCATGTTCTAATTATTTTGAGAATGTTTGCAAACACACATTGTTTTCAGATTTTTTCTCAGATCAGTGCAAATATTTGATGTAAAAATTAGAATTGTTTGAAATTCTTAAGAGAAAGCAGATTTTCATCTTCACTTGTTCACACTGGAAATTAGATGATAAATATTTTGCTTCTTCACTCCAGTAGCCGAACAAATCTGGTCAAATGCATCAACTTAATCTGAGTGAGTCTTCTTTTTTCAAATTTTAGAGGACCCTCATGAATTCTCAAACCTTCCTTGCAATTTGCAGTAAATCTCTCAGTTAAGGTTTAGTTCTAGATGATGGTAATGTATGTGTTTTAGCTGTTAGAATACACATAACAGCTTGTCACTATCACTGAGTAATGGCACTGCTGTTACTGGTAGTGAATATGATCCAGAAAAATGTAAAATTTAGGAATCTTCAGAAGTTAAATTTAAGGTCAGTGAAGCAAATTAATGGAAATGTGGAGTGGAAGATTATAACAAAATTGAACATAAATAGTGGTACATTTTTTGAACCTGAAGTGTCTGAATTGTGAACAGAAACTGAAAAACAGTTATCTCCTCTGGGAAAAACAGATACCATCAATGAAGGTGGAGAATAATTGACTGAATATATTTACAAAAATGGGGGGATTCTGTTCTCTTGAAATTGATTTTAGAACGGACCCAAGGCCAGGACTGTGCTGCCATAGTTCTTTAAAGAGCTTCTTACCCGGTGAACAAAACTGTTGCCATTAATGGCACACTTTTCAATGCCATTCACCCCAACAACGTATTTCAAAATCAGGTCGTAAGCATTTCCAGGATCAATTCACAGATTTTTTTCAGGTCAGGAACTTTCAATTTGTGGTAAAAGATGGCAGCTCTGCCATCCTCTGGAGCTCTGGAGATCAGATTTTCCCCCCCTACAACTGATGCCTGCCTGGCCAGCAGAGAGTCATCAGGTTCCTTGTCAAGGTGGAGAGCACACTAATGCTTAAATGTTAAGTCCTAGCTACCTTTTGTGGGTGTTGGCCCATAAATAGTTGATTTACACTTTGAAGATATGTATATGCAGCTTGCAGCCTCTTTGAAACCTGCTAGAGATGTCTGAACAAGCTGACCCAAAAGAGGAGCTGTAAAAGGGAGTGGGCAGGGAAGTATCTTCTTACTACTTAAAAATATGCTCATTACACCAACATATATGGTGTTCATTTATGCTAACACAAGTAAGATCATATCCATAAATCAAAGACAAGAAGAAAAAGACTCATTAATATTCTCTCTTTTGTACCTATTCTGTGCTTGCTTTATAATTTGTAGCAGATGGAAGCCAAATGTTTTCAAAGAATCAAAACCAATTTTATAAGATGGTTCATCTTCTCTAAATAACTTCTCCTTAGACTGCCAGTTATACTTAAGATTTTAACCTATAAAAACATTACTCTTGCAATATGTTAATGTTCCACATTCTTGAACTTTCCTCCACATTCTATGTCTGAAGATCCTTCCTTTTAATGCCACTCTCTCATTGTTTTACTTGGCTTTGGACAAATCTAGAAACCTTTGTGCCACAGCAATACTCTCACTCTCTGATAACAAGCTGTTATGATCCTATTTGTGGTAGATTTTCTTGATTTAGATCAAAAGATGTTTTTAAAATTTACTTTATTGCAATGGCATACATAGTGCATTATGAGTAATTCTAACACAAGCCAATAAAGATGTCTGTCTTTTTTCTTAGTTAAGATTTAAAGAATTTCTAAGTCAATACTTTAAAAATGAAGATATGGAAATAAAAGAAACAGAATTGAGTGAAGTAGAACAGAGAAGAACGTTGACAAAATAGTCTTTCTCTTAAGTGATAATTCCAAATATGCATTTAGGAGTAAAAATAAACAGATGATGGTGATGGGACAGAAGCCTATGGCGGAAAGGAAGTGTCCAAAACACCTAAATAACGAAGTCTGAGAATAAAACCTCTTATTCATAAATGCACAGAAACAATTTCTTCAATATGTCCTTAGGCTGCTTAGCCAGAGCTTCAAAGCATCTAATATCAAAAGTACAAAATACTGGTGAATTATATTTCATTAAAAATTGCAATCCAATGTTTCAAATGTCAAGATTATCTTAAAATTTCCAACAATGATCTACTGTAATCTTTCCTCAAGTAAATACTCAGAAAAACGTTTGAAGAAAACTCAGGAGAATAAGTATATTCAGAAAATGGATTTCTTGAAGTTTACCAAGTAAGCTACCACCTAGAATCTGCAGAGAAACTGTTCTTTCTTGGAAAGCATCTAGTACATTACTATTGCTGGTATGTAAGTACCATCGTAACAGAGGTCGCTCCTACCTCTTAAAAATAAATGAGAAAAAAGTTAGACAAGTTGAATGAATGTATCTATAGACTTTTGTTTGAGAAGTTTTTATACATGACAGCCCTGAAAGAAAAGCTCACAAACTAACCTGTTATGATGATTTCAGGAATTTCATTGGGTTTTTTTCTAAAAATTGAGCATACAGTTTTTGAATGATTATCATAATGGAAGAATGGTTTATAGCAAGTGCTTCTGAAGCAAACAAATGCTTTCTCTTCCTTTGGTAACAGAGAAGAATGGCTAGTGTTTGTGTAATTCCATGTCAGAAGTCCAAAAAGTGTGCAAAGCTAGGAAGTAGATAATGCTACTATTAAGTTGTGCAGGAAGACACATCATGTGTACTTTTCACCTCACATTTTATGATGCCAAAAGTTAAATTCATAATATAAAATTTGCAGAAGCTGAACTATATGATAATCATGATAATTGGGGATATTTCTCTCCAGGGAGTGAGTTCTAATAGTTAAGGACTGACTTGATATTAAAATAAAAATCACCCTATGCATTAATTAATTAAATAAAAGGAATCCAGGAGGTTTATTACATGGTAGTAAGGCACATGACTTGTACTTTTTATGGGCCACAGTATATATTTATTAACAACCATATCTGTGTTTACTGGAAGTTAAGACTGCAGCAGGACATACCCTTTCATCTGAAAATTACAGCTGTGGAAATGAACACCTAAGTGGGAAGATGCATAATCCTTTCCATTTTCATATTGCCTATAAGAGCAGCAATCCCATGCTCCGTGGTGCTTCCATTTGTATTTCTGGTAGCCATCAAAAGCAATACTTACCTCACTTTCATCAACAGACATAACTCAGGCTAAAAGCAGCACACACGGTCATGTGTCGCTCTTCAGAGGCATGTCAGAGAGTGCCCTGGAGTTCTGAGGGTGAGTGAAGTGGTCTGGCTCATCATCTACCCTCTCAGTGTCTCCAGATCTAGTCCTGAATTTCTGCAGAGGCTGAGTATGTCTTCAGTTGGCAGGCACTTAGGCTACGTTTGGTGATAGGTGGAGGCATCCTGGGGCCCTGTTCTGGCACTGAGGCCAACTGTCACGAAGTGGCTTGCAACTATATTAATAAAGCTCTTACCTTTCAGCAAAGGGCAGCTACATCCAAACCACATGCTGGTAGCGGTGCCAGGGCTGTACTAATTCTTGAACTATGCTTGGCAAGATCCTATTTGGCACAGACCAAAGCTGTGCCTGGAACTATTGTAACAGTGTAAATTTACAGCATAAGCTGATGGACTTCTCCTGCCCAGGAACTTTGCCTAACACTTTAATTTATTAGTATATGGCCCTAGAGACTGGATCAGTAACAGTCACAAGAATCTCTTGCATCACTGAAGCCAGTAGCAGCTGCTGGAACAGCGTAGCAGGTCTCCAGTGGGCCCTTCTGTCAGGATTGCATGCAGTGTATCTAGGCACCATGGCATAATGACATTCCTTCATCCTCAGCATGCAGCCAAACTTTCAGTTGCCTGCTGCTCTGCTAGAGAATGGGTACTGGCAGAACCAAACCCAAGTGCAGTCCTGTGGTCTGCATGGCAAAGAGTGGTGCTTCCTTCTCTAGTTTCCTCAGGCACTCTTCTTTCCTTTCCTCATCCCAGTCCAGACCTTTCCTACTTCTGCATGCTTCTGTCCTATCCTCTGCTAAAGTAGACATAGGCCAAGGAGTGTGATCTTCTATGCCCTAACTTCAGGCATATTTAGGAGAAAACCTCTCTGACTCTGATTCTTTGATCATGTGACACCGAGGTCATTGCCTCTGCTGGGAGATGTTCTCATGCTGCAGGCTGGGTGGCCCAGGCTTAGAAGGGACTGGCTGCCTCCCTTGAGGTGCAGAGATGGTTAACACTAGGTGACCCGTGGGGAGCTGGGTGGCAGCACAGACTTCCAGAGCTCATCCTATTCAGATGAGATCTGAGTTATTTTCTCAGGATACAGCTACTAGACACTTTGGCTCTTGGACTCAACCCTTTCATCAGTATATTTAAATAGAATATTATCAATTTAGAGTTAGATAATTAGCTTAATCTCTTTCTCCTCAGGAACTAATAGTGTTTTGATCAGTGCTGAGCCACCTTAGGTAGCAGGTCAGAGAGGTTTCCTCATGACCTTTGGCCTGAGGACGTTGCTAGAGTTTTTAGGTTCTGGAGGTATTAGGTGATGTTTAGAGTTAAAAAGGGGCATCCTCAGAGCCTTGTTGTCAGGCCTGGTAGAACAACTAGCTTCTGAAATCTTTAAGGACAGACTCAAACAAAAAAAAGCCTGTATAAACTAATCGATACAGGGAACACTTTCCAAGCTCAGGGAAATTCCTCTAAAATTGAACCGCTGCCAGACTCCTCCTTTTTAAAGGAGAGTCTTCTAGCACAAGTCCCTTTGCTTATTTTGGTTGATGCAGTGTTACATGATGCAAGCAGTTTCAAGGCTGAGGAAGTTGATTTGATGTTCATAAACTGACACTGGAAAAGAAGACCCAAGTGTTTTTATTCTGAAATTATGTTCTTAACTGACTCATCAAAGTTATTTTTGTTATATATTAGGTTAGAGGAATATGATGATTGCATAGTGATAAAACCTGTTTCTCCTAGGCAGCCTACCCATGATATTTGTTTGTTGTCTTTGTAAGTACATTCTATTAATGGCATATATTTTTACTATGTAGATGATGCAATGTTAGAAGCCACTTTCCACACAGTTTATTCTGAGATTGTATGCCATAACATTGCTTATACTGATATGAATATTACTTGAGCTTACAGTGGCAGAGAGATAGCTATCTCAACAGGATAGTAAAACAGCTGATTACTTCCTAAAGCACCTCTTTAAATCAGGAATCCTCCCAATAAAATGCCTTTTAAAAATCCTTTTAATATTAGAGCATACAACAATTAATCACCTTCAAAAACTGTAGGTACAGCAATAAAAGGAGGAAAACGTCCTTCCTCTTTCCACTGGTACTTCATCCTTGTTTAAAGTGAAGCTTTGGTTTAGTATTTTTAAATGTCTTCATTTAATAATGAATTCAAGGAGATTTTTTTTTCCAAAATTGAGAAGAAAACAAGGATGCTGAAAGCTTCCTCTCAGTCTAGACTGCAATTTTTTGTGTATGGAGGCAAAATGTTTGATGTCATTCCTGAATAATGTTGAACAATGTTTTATCCATCAGCATTATCCAAATACAAGCAAAGGGCAACTCCATATTTCAGTGACCTGACTGGTCCCTTTGGTGGATGGCCAGCTCCACTTAGCTGCAGATGGTCATATGATATAAAAGTATAAGACATCTCAAAAAGAGGTGCTATAAGCTCTGGAATTTTTTTAATTTTTTTTTTTGCAATCTCTGCTCATATTTGCTACTGCATTTGATCTTGTCATCACTAGAAAAGTTCCAAAAATTTATATCAATTAATTTTGTTTCACCTATATAAACCTATGTCCCTGGGGCTGACACTTTGAACCCAGTTCAAATTTGGTAACTTGGTTAGATTAACTTCTCTTAATTAGCGACTGAAGTGAAAACAAAACAAGGGTAAAATCACTTCCTGTGCACCACTGATGGATGTGTCTTCAGTAAAGAGTTAACATGAATGATCCCTGCTTTTAGTACTCTGTTTGTATAAACTCTGTTTTCATGAAAGCAACCACACTGTGAAATAATAACACTTGAGTTTGTTTTGTCCATGCTATGCTTGTATGTAATGCTAAGAGTTGTGGATGGGCATCCTATGGATTTTTTTACTGAAGCAAGCTGCAAAACAAAACAAACCAAAATATCCCCAGATAATGGCTTATAAGAAAAGGCTGACCTCTTTAAATGAGCAGAAGGCACTGAAGAACTGTATATCCTTGAAGTTTTCCCATGGAGCAAATGTATGTCCCTGCTACGGGGAGGTCAAATGTTAGACTGTATCCATTAGTGGGCCAGCCAGTTAGCTACAGGCCTCACCACCTTGAAGTTAAGATCCTAGGTATGAGTTAAACTTGGGCAACATTTAAGCTACAGTTAGCTTTGCATAGATGCTCCTGCATTTGGGATTTGCACTCCTGCACAATAAGATGCAAATCTTCTAGTATAGCAAGACTCTTTGTATTGCTCAGATCTGTTTAGTGACAATAATATGCCAGACTCGGGGTGAGCCTGCCTCAGTGCACCATGTCTGCACCTGCTTTTGAGGTCAAGTATCTGCTCAGAGGTGGCAGTCTGCATATTTTCCTGAGCCTTGTTCTATGATATATCCCATTCTGCCTATCCTCTGACATACATATAAAACTTAGTATTTACATTAAAGACATATCTTCCCTCCCCCAAAGATACAAAAAAGGAAAGACTGTAACAGCTTGCAGGACAGGTTAGTAAGCATGACAGTTCATTGTGGAAGGAAATTGAAAATACTAGCCAGCCTTTCTAAATAGGAATTTGTGTTTGGTAGTCTAAATACACATTTGCTTACTTACATGAATGGCCTGACTTTTGGAGTTGATGCAAACTCTGAATGTTTTACATCCTCAAAAATCTGGCCAATTGCTTTCATGTCTCTATGTGGAATGTAGTCACCCAAGTTTGACAGTTTTGGCTCTAAGGTTTAGCTTGACTGAAAACAAACTGTCTTCAAAACTGTAGGGGAGGTTAGCAGCAGCTGCTCAAACCTATGTATCCAAGAAAGTAAATCTTAAAATGTCAAATGGATTTCTTCTTATAAAGTCAACCAGCAATAAACAGGAACAAAGACATACCTGGAAGGGTAAAACCAGTCTTCTGCTTCTTGCTCAGATGATGTTTCTGAGCAACTCTGCCCTGGGTCAGGGGCTCAGGTGGACTGCCATACAGGAACCTGAGACTTGTCATGTTCGTAACAACATCTATGATTTAGATATTGCTCTCTTCGGTTCTCACTAGAGGAGCTGTGAGCTGGCAGAACGATAACCTTTCTATCATCCCTCTTCAAAATAAATAATCCTACAGGAAACAAGAGCTGTCCTGGCTGTGGCAGACTGGTAGAGAACTGCTGTAAGATGTTTGCAATGCTTTGTGCATCTGCAGATGAAGTGAATTTCTAGGTAGAAAGATAAAGGTAGTTTAGCAAGCTTTCCAATTTAATTTGGTACTGCTGAAACTCAAAAGCTGAGAGCAGAATTAGTGAACCTTTTGGATTTATGTATTTGAAATTCTAGCATAAAATTATCTTTCGGTAATGGAAAAAATAGAAATTAATATTGAAATGATTCTGCATTCAAGAAGTGCAAATCTGTCTTCAAGTTCATTTAGCAAAGTGACATTTAAATTACTATGAAGAATTGTGTGCGCTATATGTTATTTGTAATTTCATAAAATGTTGGGATGAGATTGTCCTGGGATCAGCATGTGATTAAACTGATTATATACCTTATATACATGGTATGTTTCTTATTCAGCCACAATCAAAATACAATCTACTTTTATTAATATAATAATTTAGATGTCATAAATGAAATCTCAGTTAAATATTTTTTAAGTTCTATTCACAGCCTTTTATTCTCTATTAACAAACTCATTCCTCTCACCTAAAAAATAAGATTCTACTTTTCCAATCACCACGATGGCTGACATCTGCTAGAATGACCCCTTGCCCCTAGCAGCGAAGCACTTCTATGTAGAAATGGACGACAGACAGATGCTCTTCTCCTGATTCTAAGGAACTTTAAAAATATGGATGGGTGCAGAAGAGGGCACCAAATACTAACCATCAAAGCAGACACTGTTTTTCTCTCCTTAACACCCATGCTGAGTATTTTTCTTTTCCTTACTCCCAGCCCCCGTGTATGCATATGTGTCTTAATACTCAAAATAAGTCTTATGATTTTGAGTTCAGGAACACTTACATCCAATTTCTTTCAGGCTGGTTGATCTTTCTTTTCTGCTGTGAAAATAAGGGCGTGAGCAGCAGACAATGAAAAGATATGCTGCCGTAACCTACGCTGGCATTCTATGTCTCTCCTAACTAGCATCTTTAAGGTCAGGCAGGAGAGGTTAAAGTCATTAAACCTAGAAGCCCACCTTTCAGTTCCTGCTACACTTGCTGACCCCACCCTGTGTGTGGTTTAAGAGGAGTTTTGATGTGATGTGAAAACTATATGCTTAAAATTACCTCAGGAAATTCCAAAATTAAGATTTCTGGTATGTTATGTTAATGAGACTATATTGCACAACTGGTGCCTTCTACATTTTTTATTGCTTTTATAGTTATGGCTTATTATCTGTCACACATGCATTCTGACCCTGTTCTTCAAAGTCAACTGAAGTCAAAATAGCTAAGGTTTCATCATAGCAGTCCAGGGATAATTGAAGAATTACACACTGATGATAAGGTGCAGAGACAGTGCAGAAGACAGAAATGGTGACTTTACCCAGTCATGGGGTCCCTGTTGTCCCTGGACCACAGAATCAGACTCCTCCATCTTTTTCCTCTTTTCCTGGCCTTGTGTATGTTGGTTACACTTTTTTCCACTTTGTGGCTGAATATCTGTAGTCTGGTCCATACGTAACTCACACGGAAAAAAAGGAGTCCCAAATTAGAATCCCTTTTCACCTGGGCAAGTGTAGTTTTCTTCTGGATTAGTAGAGCACTGAACTTTGTGGTAACTAACTGCCTAGTTTGTGATGTATGGGAGCAAAGCTCTTGAGCATGTACAGAAGAATGCTTTGTTTTGGTGTCTAGGAAACTTCATGGCTGAAAGCAAAGACAATGGTAGGTGTTGGGCATATGAAAGGCAGTTATGCTCTGCTTGTTCAGAGACTTGAGAAACAAGCAGATATTGGTGAGAAAGAACTGAAAAGGTTATGAATCAGCAAATAAAATATTATTACAGGAATATAGATAACTACTGACAGTGGAATATTCTGGACATATAATATGTGGAATTATTTATTTTCATCTATCTGTCTGTCAGTCTATCTAATAATATATGTGCCCAAAGAGACATGGAAAAGTGTATTCACAGTTTTCCATACATGGGATAGAAATCTGTACAGTTGCCTTTCATCATATCTACATGTTGTTATGGCTATGCATACTCATAACTCAAGCTGTGGAAAAGCTTGGGAGTCAACAAGGGAGTCAGGGTCTCCAAAAATCTAGAAAAGGTACATAGCAGACTCCTCTGTAGACTACTAGTGGTGCTCAGAGACCACTGGTGCTAAAAACTTCAATAAGTAGCTGTCTTTGTGTGTTAATTCTAGGTACTCCTCTATCAGGTCACTGGGAGATTTCTTAGGGTCTGTTACAGGTTGGAGAAGGGAAATGAGTCTTGGATAATAGTTGTGCAAGCATCACATTTGAGTCATGGAGAGCTAGTGCCATTGAAACACATTTTGACTTCTACTGAAGAAGAAATGGATTGTAGCTTAACTGTATTTTTTTGCTTCTTTCTTCTGGTTCCCATCTTGGTTCCCATATTGCAACTGATATAAGCTGCTTGTCTCCATTTTCCTGGATCTTCACTGTCTATTCCTACTTGACCTATCAGCACTGCCATTATTTTGACTCTTGCATTTGATTCTCCCATGAAACCACAGTTACTACCCACTTACCACACTTCCAAATAAGCACTTTCACCCTTTCGCTCAAGCTTTCTCTTGGGAGGAACTTCCAGTAGATGTCTGTGAACTTACCTCATTCCCTGCTTTGAAAGCATCACGATGCTTGTAACACACATGTCAGCAATCAGGCAACTGGCTCCTGACCACAATGCTGAACAACGTCAGCTCACTCTTTGTGTTTCCCTATCAATGTCCATGTTCCCACTGGTGTCTCTAATTTCATTCTTAGACTGTCTCGTCTTTTAGACAAGAGCATCTTTCGTGATTTGCTGGTGCAGCACTTCATCTTGCAGTATAATGTAGGCTCCAGGTGAGAGTATAAGACAACACACCAGGTCTGGATGGTCTTAGGCAACCGCTGTACTCCCCTGTGCAGGAACACTGTTTGACTCTTCCTGTACTGATCTCCAGGCCGCTGACAGAAAAGAGATGGCTGGTTCAGGTGGCCCTTCTGACCCAAACTGCTGTACGAAGAATTCTCTGGAGCAGATGGAAGCAAAGGCTGAGCAGGGTCAGGTCCCACTTTCTCGCTATTATAATGGCCCTTTGGTTTGCAAGAAAAGTTAAAGCTGCCCTCCACAGCTTTTATTTGGAAGCTGCTGCCTGGCAATCTGCCCCATCTGCTTCATCCAGGCAGTGAATCAAGCCTGTTGTACTTAAACCATTGACCCCTATTCTGAGAAATACCAGAGAAGAATAGACTTTAACTAAATCTTTCAGTAGTGCCCTCTCCCCTAATTTTTCTCCCTCCCATTGTTTTGAAGCCAAGTCACTTTTTGTTTGCTGGAGGAAGATTAAACAAAGGAACCCACCAGTGGCGCTGGGATTTTCTGACGCACTTGTTGGCTGTATCACTCGGGTAGCCTTCCAGCAGGTATGCCCATACAGCTGCGGAGCCATTCACTGCCGAGCTGTAAAACTGCTGGCAGGTCTCACCATCTGTGGTGAAGACTGTGTGAGAACTTCCTTCTTTACTGGGTGGCTTTCAAGACAGATGCCACCGCTGACCCCATTAAGATAGCCAACGTTCAAGAAACAGCATAAGGCACTGCAAGGCTGTTCTCTTTTCTGTCCTGGTTGAGTGAGTCATGCGGTTTTGTACATGTTCCTGCATCAAAAATACTTGAATGCTTGTAACACTTTAACACTGAGTAGTTGCAAGACTCTTCCCATCGAGTGTGGCAAAGATTAGGGTGGGAAACTGGAATTTTTAAGCTACACTGCTACCATTACAGGAAAGAAAATGAAAGGGGAAAGAAAAGCAAAGACAACCCAAGAGCTAACAGTCAGAATTTTCTTTCTGAGCCCAGCACAGTCTCTGGAGAGAAATGTGTCCTCTGTACCTAGCCCATCACACACAGATTTTGGTCTTTCTGTTCACAAAATAAAAATGTTTTCTTCCTCAAAGCCCTTGCCAACAACTCTCGCAACCAACAGCATATGAACTTCATTTCTAGCTGATTCTGAAAGATATTTAATTAAAAGTAATTTGAAATGATATCTGACTGTTGCAACACAAGCATCTGTAGCTAAGCCCAGGGCCTCCCTACAAATTATTGTTTCAGGTATCTCATAATCATATAGAGTGAAAAGATGTATTTCTTCTCCATCTGTTCAGTATTCAGGTTACATAGCTAGCCAAACATTCTTACCCAAACTCCGTTGCTTTCATGGGAAAAAGTACATTTAAGTATGAAAATCCAAGTCATTTTATCCAAAGAAATGAGTTGTCTTCTCTGTTCTTTTCTTAACCAGTATAAGTTTCATCTGCAGCAGTAATAGATGCAGACAAGGGGAAATTAACCACTAGGCTCCTGGTTCAAAGGCTGCAGAAATCAGTGATACATCTTCCCTTGCCTTCAGTGGATCTTGGATCATATCCTAAAAGCTGACCTCTGACTTGACAAAAATAGTTACTAGACTTTCATTCAGTTTAATGATGTTTAGTGAACATGTCTAAGGCATGTTTGAGCAGTCCTAGGATGGCATGAGCAGGAAATACACTGAGCAGTAACATGATTTAAAGAGATAAAAGTTATGTGGCATTTTTTAAAGATTAGCTCACACCATCCAAACTTTTTAATCCAGATGCAGCTAGCTGTTACGGTTGTGTTAGCCATCTGGTACTATAGTCTTTGGCTGAAAACAGAAGCAATACGTATCACCACTGTTTTTTGTTTCCAGGAAAAAAGGAACGCTGTTTTTATGATCATCCATTCATTTGGTATCAAGCACATTTCACACTTGAGTTAACTGGAGACCTGCAGTTGATATATTCTGTGGTAAGAAGAAGGGCTTTCAATGGCTGATGGTAGAAGCAGAGATGCAGAGGGAAAGGTTGCGGTTTCAGTGTAACTGAATATATCACTGGGGTTTTTTAACTTTCCCTTCATAAAAAGATTCTTTATTCATTGACACATTGTCTCATTTAACGAAAGGGTTTGTAGTGTTTTCTGGCTTTGCAGTTCAAAGCAGATAACATCTTCAGCCATATTTTGCTAAGCATAAAACCATTTGTAATTGCTTCCACTAACCTGCCCAGCAAACTACCAGTAACTTATTTTTGTATATTTACACATTTGAAAGCAACATTTTACTCTGTCCAAGTAACAGATGCATACAAAAAAAATTACCAGCAATGTAGAGCAGAAAGGAAACTGTGAAGACAAAGGACATGGTGGCTGCTTAAAAATGGTATTTGTGGTACACCACAGCACCAAATGACAGCACCCAAGGGAACTTCCTGGCTTCTCATTGCCGGGGAGGCTGGACTAGATGACCCTTCCAACCCAAATCATTCCATGATTCTGATTCTCTCTGGGGAGACACAAAGTCTTTTTGAGAAGGAGTGCTGCTGCCACACCATGCACTGAGGGATGCCAAGGTCTCTTGTATCTTCTGTGTCCTGGAGATAGGAATAGAGTTGGAGCAGGTCTGTAACCTCGGGTTTCTCTGTGTCTTCTGGAAAAAAGCTAGCACCCAAAAGGATGGAAGAAGATAACAAATCCTGAGTCTGTAGTTTGTGGCACAGAGTTAGGAAGTGATACACCCCAACAGGGATGCTCAGCTATTGGCTGCCTGGCATCAGTTGCATCAGCTTTTTGGGGTATAGAGTCTAGCTCCCTCACAGGTTGCCATTAAAAATGCCCCACTCTCTATTTCAATGAAATAAACCTTCATTTCTGTCAGTCTGGTGCATGGATCCCTTCTCTGCTCCCAGTTATGTCCAGGCTGACCTGCAGTGCTCTCTGTTGTCAGGCTCACTGCTACAACTTGCCTCTCACAAAGCTGACTAGCAGGCAGATTTTCCCTGTGCCATGCCTTCTATTTCAGCATAAGGAATTTCACATCCCAAGGCCCCTGTCAGCACTTACCACCTCACAATTTTACTTCAGGGCTATTGGTGGCCAGGAGATGCCTAGGAGGGCCACATGGCCTTTTCCTGAGCTGTCACTCAGCTAAGGATGATCCTGCATCCCACAGTGTTCAAACACCCATCTTTACCTTACACATATCATCCAGCTATTGTGTATCCTAGGTACCTGTCACCTCAGTATCTAAATCCCAAAGGAACAACTTAAGCAACTGAGGGGAAGCTGGAACTGGGGGCAGATTTCAGTGGAAGCTACTCATCTAACCTGCTGAGGTGTCTGAAACACTTTCACCGAGGTATATATATGTAAGTACTTGAATAGCTTAAAGGATCTGGACTTAAGTGCTGATGTCACTGTTCAAAATGGCTCCTATGTCACTTAACGCTTTATTAAAAAATATTAAGTGTTAACTACTGAGAAGCTTCAGAAATGCTGCAAATATATATATAGCTGCACAGGCTTCTCTGAGCAACAGCAGGTTATACCAAATATAGCTGCTCACATGTCTTTAAGAACGAACATCAAGAGGCCAAATAATCCAGATTTCTAAAACCCCACTGGAAAAATATTCTAAGAGATAGGACCTAACATTATGACAGTGGGAATTTACTCTTGGGATTAGAAGAGTCCAGCACATTACAAGTAGATTAGTGGACGGCTGGATTCACCCTGTCCATTAAGATCTAATAGGACATTCTGTTTCTTAATAGGTCAAAATTTATAAATCTGATCTTCAAAATGGTCTTGGGAAGTGTTATGCATGGGCAAGCTCTGCTACAGTTGAAACGCAGGGCTATGCCTGCGGTTCTCAGAAGCAGCGAGCTGCAGCACAGAGAAGGGTAAGCAAGCTCTACTTTTTGCCATTTGCCTACTGCCCGCTTGTGGTCCAGCTGACAGCCGTGCAGGCAGGCTCTCCAGCACGCCTGGGCATCCCCGGGAATATGGCTTTCCATATGATCTGAAGCGCCACGTGGCAGCCATGCCTGCAAGCCTGCAGTTGGCGCAGCAGGCAAGGCTGATCTTGAGGACAGACTTTGGCAGGCAGGAGAGACATCCCCTCGAGGGAAACTCCATGTGTTTCATTGAAAAGGGAGCTGGCAAACACGCCTTTTACACGGTCCCGCTATTGCCATTTACAGTTTGTGAGCAGTGAGGGTCAGACTGCCTGCCTGTGGTTGTAAAGCATCAGATTCTTTGTTATTTTTCTGTCTGTGTCTACATTTTTGCAGCATGAATCCACTGTTTGTTCCTGAAGAAGAACCCTTGCTAGCAATAGCAGGATTGAAAGGAGTCCCCAGCCTGTCCTCCAGCTGACGGAGCTGGAAACCTCCACTTGCAACTGCCTCTGTTTTGCACTCAAGTGAAGCAGCAGCTAAATCTTGTGCCTCATCCTCAAAGTGCCTGACAGTTTTGCTAGCTCTGGAAACAGCATCACTGATAATTAAAAAAGGAAGAAAGGGGGGAAGAAAAGATTGAGTGAATGAAATGAGCAATATCCAAAGCAAATAAGGAAAGTAATGACATAAGGGGAGGCAGTGGGTGAGCTCCCCTGCCCTGCTCTGCTTGGGGCCTCGTCCATCCTCCCACTGCCATGAATTGGCGTGGCAACATGAGAGGGAGACAACCACGTTTCAGGGCTAATATACATCCTCCATCCTCCCCATCACAGCTGCATCTGGCCCTGCGGTGGGTTATCCTCTCTCTCCAAATGTTCAAGTCATTATCAGTTTGACAAATCCAATATATATAGAAAGATCTCCAGGCAAAATCTGTATTTCCAGAAAACGAGATTCCTATACCATCTGCAGCTAATTGTTTCATACCATATTCGTCTCAGTCCTGCTGAGCCCACTCTAGGCCTGCTGAGCCCATCACTTACCCTGGTTTTACACTGGAGGAGCTCCACTGTATTCAGCGGATTAATGCGGTTAACACTTTTGTGTGTAAGAGCAGAATCTAGGGATGAAGGAGCATCCACTGCCGCCACAGACCACCCTCGTCATCAACACTGACAGGGACGTGCTTTGGTGGCAAGCGATGAGTCTGGTTTTCAGGGCAGAGGGAGGGGAGGCAGCCAACCAAAACTCAGGCTGTGGTGAGGAGAGAGGTGTTGCTGCCTCTGAAATCAGATCGAAACCACGGGGCAGGGAGATGCCTACTGCAAAAAGCTGTGGCAATGGCTCTGTGCTCCCTTCTCGCCTAGGGTGATTGGCAGTGTTTCCCCTCATTCAAAATTAGAGAAAACAACAGAGCTCAGCAGTAATCTCTATTCTAGAGCCTTGTTGAAACTCTAGACACACATATCTGACAGATACAACAGAGATTAATGAGCCATGACCAGAAGTTTGATTTTTCTGTCAAGTGCTCCCATCCGTTTTTAATAAACAGGGGAACAACATAAACTCCAGCGCCCGCTCTCTGCTGTTTAAACTCGGCAGGTTGCTTTTGGTACCATGTGTGTCTGAGCTGAGTTATGACTCCAAACCACTGAAAAATGCTGGGGTTTTGTTGGGTATTTTTTTCCCCTATTGGCCCTTTTGTGGCTACTCTTGTGATGAGCTTTGCTCCTTGCATATTGTTTCTTTTCTCCTCAGCATGGACTGTCTGGTGTTTTACCACTGGAAACTGTCAAATGTAATATCATGTTTACAGCTAAATGAGTTCAATTTAGTGTCATTGGTGTATTATCTGGAGCACATAAGTGCCTAAAAAGCCCAGTGCTTTGTTTTAAACAGCACTTCTCTTTATTTTTTTATGGAGTTTTGGAACATGGCTTCCTCATCCCTTCCAAGTACAATGGGCTGAGCCAGCTAGAGCAGAGCCTAGGGAATGTGTCGTAGTCTTTTCATGCTTCTGGTTACTTACATTATGATCAGGCATTGCTCTCATAAAATAATAATCAGTACATAGACATCTGAATTTGTCAGGAATTTGCGGTAAAGAAGTCCCTAAGGATTTTATGCCACAGAAATATGTTTGAGAATTCCTCTATTTTTTATTTTTCACAAAGCGTGATAGAAGCCACAAACAAAACAAAAGACTATCAGAGTATGGCTTATACCCTGAGGTATTTATGGGAGGGGAAAAAAGAGAGAATGCTGCCATAAATCTAACTGGCCACAGAATGTCACTCTTGCTCCATGCAAACAAAGCTGAAAGGAAATTTACCTGGTAATATAAAACCTGAGTCTTAAGGAAGGCAGCTCAGGGAAGCTCTTGCCTGTAGACAGATGAAGTACGTCTACATGGACGAGTCGGTATGCACACCCTCTCCCACAGAAAACCGAATGTAATACCTAAACAAAATACCTTTGCAAACTGCTGGAAGTCTGATCTGGGTCTGCATCCAAAGTTGAATCCTGCAGTTGACTCTTCTCCCAAAGAGTCTCACCAGTGGGTCTGGGTTGGGGGGGGGGGCTTTGAGGGAGAAAGCCCCTGGATCCTGATAACTCTCCCCACACTGAAACAGGCATGCACAGAAGGTCCCAGCCTGTGCTTAGGGCACTTCAGTCTCCATGCTGAAAACATCTGATTTTCAGTCGGATTCTGGCTGTGAGTGAAGTCCTTTCTGAGATGGGGATCAGGGCCACAGAGAAACGGGCTAGGCTATATTATTTCAGACAAATCCTGCTCTTGAATAGAAAGCACTCTTAGTTTCAAAACACGAAATAAAAGCTGCCCTGAAATTGAAATTGTCCTTGACTTGATGCCGCCTACAACTGAAATTGCCACTAAATTTAACAGACCGATGCTTAGCATTTAATTGCCCCTGAAAAGAAGTCACCGTCAGGAAGGCACAGTATCAAAAAACAAATCTTTTGATTTTGACTCAGGGCTTTGTTTCGAGTATCAGGTACCTGCTTCTTCAAGCTGTGACCTTGACCGGACTAGGATGCAGAGGTCACCCCCCTGTGCAAGGGAGGGACCTCGCTGCAATGCCACCTCTATGTAGAGGGGGAAGGCACCAGCTGCAGGGCACCTCCACATTTCTCCTTTGGGAAAAAAAGCTTTCCCTGGGGTCCAAAATGAGATTGGGGAAGCAGAACAGGGATTATCTGCTGGCCTCTGGGAATGGAGAGTTCTGAGGCTGAAGGACTGAGATCCCCCTCTTCCAGCTTGGTGAAGCTTCTCTGGAGAAAATACTAGAGCTTGTGTGATCTCTCTGTGGTCTGCTGAAAACATATTTTTACAGATGAGCAGAGGTGAAAGAAAGTGGTTTTCTGCTCTTACTGTATTTTGCATAACTGCAAGAACTTTTCCTGTCTCAGATTGGCCCCAAAAGTGCAAATCTTGAAACAAAAAATTAAGATAAAGAATAAAATACAAAAATTTAGATTTGATCAAAAAGAAATTAGTTCTAAAATGTTGGTCTTTGCAAGCTTTAAAGTGTTTTGACTTAAGGGTGTTTTTTTATGTTTTTGGTGTAAATTTACTTAGATTTCAACACAGAAGCTTACTTTCAGTCTAAAAATTACATCTTTTCTTTTGAAAGTATAGAAAGAGGATATTTTGATAATTTTAAAAAACATTTTCCGATTGTATTTGAGTATGGCATATTCATTAAAAAATCCCCCCTCCTCTCTAAGGCTTTGATTTTGACAAATCCACATTTTCCTGTGAAAAACATTTCCCAGAACACTTCCCAATTTTCTCTAACACTTACATCTGTTCTTCTCTGAGAACATGTCACAGCTGTAGATTAACAGGAATCACACAGAACACAGTTCATTTATGGTCAAAGTAATATTTCTAAATCAACTTGCATTTAAGAGTAGTGAATAGTACATGTCCATATACCAGCAATGTATCATAAGGATTTTGTACTGCTTTTATATTTTTTTACATTTCTTTTGCATAATTATACATGATTCATGTGTAATTGTAATTTTTACAATTATTTTACATAATTACATGTTATTAGAGCTGAAATTTGGGCAGAATTAAAGACTGCAAGCCAGATCCTAAATGTTTCAGCCACCCACCCTGATGGCATCATCTGTCTCCGGAGCTGGGCAAATTGGACCAAAAGGAACTACTGTCCTCTGAAATTAGAAAAACCCCATAGTGATATAGGACTGCAAAGTGTCAAGGAAAAGGAAAACTATTTGTCTCTGCTACTTTTATTGTTAGCTGCAGCTTTGTCCTTGTATCGCATGATGCCGGTTAGACATGGAACTTCCAGGGAGTCAAAAGGAAATTTGTGCAAAGCTGTGCACTGCTCTCCTGTGTTTGTCCCTGCTCTGCCTTCCCCTCTGGCCCCCAAACCACAGGCACTCAGATGCAAGGCAAACCTACCGATGGGCTTCTGTTTAGTCCCAGAATATTGATTCCTCTGGCAAAAAGATCACATTTTCCAAGCGCTTGGTAAATAAGGGGAGGAAGGGTCCCACACACAGCAACCATGTGGTGTTTTCTTCACTTTTCCCAGGCGGCTCAGGCGTTTTCTTCATCAGAGTGGTTGCTTAGTGGCACACACTACCCTCTGTGAAGGTGAACATTAATAACAAGTTTAGCTCCTGGGCTTCACTTTTTGGCCGTCTTTCTGCTCCTCAGAGCCCGCGAAGGCCTCTGTCGGCTGAGGCATGCAGGGTGGGTGCATGCCTTGCTTCCCCGGCTGGATTATCCCTCATCCCCTCTGCATTTTAAGAGATTTGGTGGGCCCATTAACAGCTTCTACCTGTTTTAAGACCTGTGACAGGAGGCTGAATGGCTCACTTCATGCGGCCCCATTTGCCCGCCACTCCTGCTAGTGGTGTTGACATGATTTATGTAAATCATAAAATGTGGCGGGGTGACCTCACGAGTGTCCAGCTCTCCTCACGCACGTCTCCAGGCAGAAGGGCTAGTATTTATAAACAGTGGTATATTCACGTCTCAGTAACCTGCTTTATTTACACTGCTTGCACAGGGCTGCTACCGCACAAATGAAATATTATTCCCCGCCATGTGTGTTTCGTTTTTCTGTCGGCTGTGTGTTTTCTTTCATGCGTTGCCCTCGCTGTCGGTGAGCTTGTCGGCAGCTCTCTCCAGCATGGGGCTGGAGAGAGAGCAAGAGGGAGAGTTATGTTCGTTGCCATTTCCAGGGCAGCATGGTGACAAACGAGCATGGGACCCCCATCTGGGTGACTAGGGAAGCCTTCATTGGGCCTGCAAGCTGTGCCTCCATTTCCGCAGGCTGGAGGGGAGCAAGCCAGTACCCCTGTGTTAACAACCGGTCAGGCCGCCACAACACGTTTGAACCCCCTGCCTTTGCTCACGGTGCCCCAGCCCATCACATCCTCCACTTGCTGTGCCACTGCTGGTGGGATGCTAGCTCCTGGGAGATCCTGGTCTTGGCTATGCCTTGATGAGGGTTGACAAAAGTTAGTCAAGCCATAATCAAGCTTATCAGGCATCTGGATATGGCTGAACCCGATGGAATTTTCTAGCAAAGTCATCTTTTCGCAGTCATTTTTAAGGAGATCTTTTTGCTACAGCCTCCAAAAGATCTTGTTTCTGGATCATGAATTAAGAGAAAAATGTCTTCTCTCCCAAAATAATCACAGTAATGAACTCAACAATAAAAGCTGCTTATCACCCTTCTGGTTTTGGGGTGGGGTTTTTGAATATTTGCTTTTCACCACTAATTAAAAAAGGGAGGGAAGGTTTAATGCTTTTTAAAATACCTTGTTTAAAATAGTGTCTGTTTCACTATCTCCCCAGCTTCTGCTATTTTGAAAATGCCTTTTAAAAAAAAAATAATAATTTTCTCAAGATGTTTATGGTAAATATTAACTTATGAACAAGTCAAAAAAATCAATAGCTGGAACTCCGTCAATCTCAAAAGACTGTGCACATTTCAAAACGAACTCCATGGCCTGAAGCTCCAGAGGAGAAAGAGCTCTCTATTGGCTTTACTGATGGAAAGGGAAAAGTATTGCATAAAAAAGCTCCGTTTCTGTAAACTGCATACGCATGACTCCTCTCTAGCAGCACTTGAACAACATCTAAATCATGGGGCCCCAGAGTACTCACCAACTTCTGGATTCGGATGCACGTTCTGGCCACATCCTGGCCGTGTGCAAGGATGGGACCTGTGTCTAAAACAGATCCTACTTCTCCTGTCCTGTACCATGGTTTCCACAGGAAGAAAATGCCCGTGTCTGGACAGGGAGGGAGACAGTCAATGCTGTGAAACATGAGGGACGCAGAGAGTATCTCTCTGGTGTCCGTTAGAAACCGGAGCTGGGGCAGAGCTAAGGAAGGATCAGGATTTGGGTAGTCACTTGTTTGCTGGGTACCCCAGGAAAGTTTAACTGCCAGCCTGGGGTCGTGGGCTGTGAGAGAGGGGAGCAGCTCCGCTGGGGATGGCAGGCACATCTGGAAGCAGACATTTGGCTTGCGGCTGCAGCCCACGTGTCAGGTTTGGTGTGTGTCTGGAAAAGTGTGCTGCGGGGACCATCACCCCCGGGACTGGGGCAGGGAGAGTGAGAAGAGCCAGATGACTGAAAAAACTTGCAAAGGGAAAGTACTTTTCTCTTTATGTGCTTGCATATCCTTTTACCTGGCCTCCCAGGTTCACAGCTGCATTTGCTTTCCCCTCATAAAGATTTCCTTTTTTTTTTTTTTTTTTTTTGTGTTGTTATTCCCAAAATGCAATGGAGGAATTTCTGTTTGTTAAAGCATTTGGCAAGGCTGTGGGTAAGCCTCCCTGGTTTGCTGGTTGGGATCACAAGGCAGTTTAGTTATTTGTCAAAATCCACTTGTTGAAACCTGGGCCCTTTTGCATTTCCCCATCTTTCAGAAGACTTTTTAGGAAGGGTCTGATTCTGCCCACCCTCCCTCATAGCAGATAGCACTTTTATCCTAGCAGCAGTGGCATTGCCGATGCACAGCCTGCATAAATAGAAGGTAGCAGAATCTGGCTTCAGGAAATTTTCAATATTCTTGAAGTATATAATAAATTATTTCAGAAATCTAAATGACACTGAAATGAAAAATTGCCCCATTGAACCAAAGGGAAATTTGGCTGGGGAACCCCTACATTTAGTATTTGATATTTTGGAAAATATCAATATTCTCTTCAGTTTCTAGTTGAGGAACTGAGACCACATTGTAATTCTTACAAGATGGATTTCCTGCTCTCACTCAAGGGGTTTTCCCCATAAAGTTTGGTAGGAAGTGTGTTGAGCCTCATTAACTCTCATCTTGTTGCTGAAACAGTGCTGGAAACTGTTGGAGCTGTGTATTAGCCAAAGCTACCTTGGCTGTGTGGACAGCAGTGAGGAGCTGCTGCAAGGAGAGGTGAACCAAGGTATGGTGAAAAGCAAAAGCAAATCAAATACAACTGCAGAAGGAAGTTTGTCTCCAGCAACACACACTGTAATCCCATCATTTTTATGTGTCAGTACCTAATGTCAGATTTCCTTTCCAAAATCAGACAGGGGTGAGTTGAGAACTAAGGAAGCCATTTCAGAGTGCTGTCCCTTGAGACAGCTCCACCTTTACTCCTGTTATATTTAATTGACTGTCCACAAAATCTCTATAATGACTCTATAGATCTCAGAAAAAAAAAAAAATGCTTTTGCTCTCTCCATCACCTGTTTTATCCTGGCACTCTTCTGTCAGCTTCTGTAGAGCCGCTTCCCATTTACAGAGGGGTGCAGGAGAGGAGAGCTAGAGACTTTGCATCTGATTTTTTACACATTTTGCATAGTCTTCCTTTATCCTTATCCCAGTCTAGCTCTCAGTGAAACAATTAGAAAGTCACCTTGAGGATCTGGCTCTGAAAACACTTCAGCACCTCCTAAAGAGAAGACAACAGGAGCCAGCAGTGCTCAGGATACTGTGTCTCACAGGACTAGACTGCGATCTTGAGCACATTCTCTTTTATTCCCTGGCTCAGGCTTGGGGTAGCCCACGTACATGACTCCAGATGCTAGCAATATAGAGTACATTGAAAGCAGAGTTGGTCCAAAGTGTTCTCTTTGGACTTCTTTTAGGAGTATGGGAAAGCACAGATTGAGATTTAGGGTGTAAACTTTCCTAATGGAAAGATTGATACAGTCAGTGTGATTTTTAGGCAGAGTGAGAAGGCTGGGGAAAACCTATTCCCCTCCAGTGTATCTGCTGCATGATGTGAGCAGCAGTGTTTTCTAACCCGACATCAGAAATTCTGCCTAGGATGCTGTGTACGTGATATTGCTGAAAGGAGAATAACATGGTATTGATGTCCAACTATGCAGGCCTTAACCTTTTAGCCCCAAGGGACCGCTGGGAGTTTTGTCTGAAGAGCGCCTGTAGGGTCAGGGCACAAATTTGCAGGTGCAAAATAGCATTTGCAACTACAGATCACAAAGGTGCAAATGTCACATTCTGGTCTTTTGCTCTGCCATTCGACAGGCTGCAGGCAGAAAGTGGGGCGCGGCACAGAGCTCCAGGAAAACCTGTGATCCTAATTGTTTAATAACATTCCAGTCAAATGTCCTCCTGCTTCTGAGATGTGCTTTTTCATTTTCTGGCTGGACTTGGACACCGCCTCTTTCTGACAGTTTCTCAAGTCATGACCTTCAGAGTTTGCATGTGGCTTCTCTTTCTTTCTGCATCCAGCCTAGAGATTTTACAAACCTCCCACCAAGGGGGTTGGATTATTTTAGATCGCACTGACACCTGCATTCTTGTACCTTTCTGTGTTCCCAAAGAGCTGTAATATTTACCAACAAGAATCTCTTTTCAATCTAATCCAGTTCACATGAATATCACATGAGGCTACCTCCTGCAAGAGGCAGCACGAAGATGTAATGCATGTTTTTGTGCTTACCATCTTCTTTTCCTTGTCCTTATTTTGCCTTCAAAGGGGCTGTCTGTGTGAAAAGGGTGAAAAGACACGGGCCTTGGAGTGCAGACCTGTCTGAATTAACTTAACGGTGAGTGCAGCTGAATATTTGCTATCTGGAGAGCATACAGTACAGTGATTGCATTTATTAAACATGTCAGGGTAATTTCCAAACTCCAGCACTGCCACAGCGCTGTGAGAGAAGGCTTGTATTGCTGTATGAGTCCAGTTTGTCTGCCAACATGTCTACCCGTTCTGCAGGTGTATGAGTTACAGCCCAAGGCAAAATATCCATGCCTTCCCCAAAGATCTCATGGTGCTTCTGCAGGCCAGATGGTTCCAATTTGAGGCCTACGCTCAGTGATGTAGCTGTATTGAGTTTCTTCCCTGAAACCAACAAAACCTGCTTTAGCATTTTGCTTGGATTAAAATATTTGTCCCTTTTTTCACAGGGCAGAAGAGGGACTCCTGAAGCCACTGAAGGAAGGAAATCATTACAGGGTTCTACAGAAGTAGGTCATGTGCTACAGCTGCTCATAGTTTAAGAGGAAGAAACATGGGACCTCAAACATGGAACATGACTCCTTCAAAATGCTTGAGAGCAACCCAAGAAAAACATCCTCAGAGGCTTATTTAATAAACATTATCTATAATAGTCTCAATGTGTGCTCATGTTTCCTTAGGAGTTTGCACCTACTTCCCAGAGCTAACAAGATTCCAAAATAGAGCGCAGAATAATTTAATGAAAAGGATTTAATAGTTTGTGTTAAAGCTAATATGGTCCATTAGGAGCTGTCATTTTATAAACAATGAAGATATGTTACCCTCTCTATTGCTGTAAAGCCATTCCAAGCAAGGTTTGTAAACAGTCAGTAATGATCTATAGAACACGCACAAAAGACAATTAGAGCCACATTTGAAAAATGTGCTTTTCCTCCTGTTTGATTTCTTTTTAAGTAAACCTAAAAGGAGCATATATGTATATAGATGGATAAACACATAGCATAACCACCACATATATATATATATATATATATATATATATATATATGCATACATATGTGGATTTCATTAGCAATCATACAATGTTCATTATCTTAAAAGCAGGATTTCCACAGCTCAAAAAATGTCTAAAGTGAACTGTTAAATTAAATGAAAAGATTTTAATTATAATCAAAGTGTCACTTCACTACGGCTATTTTTTCTCCTAGCAAACTGACATTTTTGTGAAGACTCAACCTGCTTCCTTTAACAACTGTGAACTCAAAAGAGTATGGAGGGCAATAATGTCAATTTCAATGGGCAGAGTTTTTTCCTTCACAGTGAGACTTAATGTAACCATAAAACATGTACATAAGTCAAGTCCTGGGGCTCCTTACGCTTGGTGCCGTTTTCCTCAGTGTGATCCCAGAGGATGGCAACACAGTTGTAAGACACAGCTTAAAGCAGCCTGAGAAGGAGGGACAGAAGATCTGCCCAGCCCAGGTCCCCCCCTCCCCACACCCACGTTTTTTGGAAGCCAGGCAAGAATGAAGTATGAGGGAAATCAGACCTAATGACTACAGGGGAGTTACTTCTCATGTACAGTGAGGTAAGTGTTTGGAAAATCAGGTCCATAATGTGCCTTTATTCCTTATTACTACATGATCTAGAAGCAGATGAAATAGTTAAAATATGACTAACTTGGTAAAAGAAAATGGATACAACCTCATTATTTATAAAGTGAACTCCTCATTAAAAAGGGCCAGCTTTTTCAAACAGCATTTAGATTCTTACTGAAGAAAACAGGCAAGAAGGAAACATCAGACTGAGGTCACTCTTACACATTTACCTTATAAAGATTTATCTGTGCTACTTCTGCAAGGTTTGTGCAGTGTCTTAGGACTGCCAGGTGCTTGAAAGCCAGGTATATGGAAATCCTACTAAAAAGCTGAGCAGAGACATGTGTAAAGAAATAGAATGAAATCTGGGTAAGCAACTGCAGCAAGTGTTAAACAAGATTTTTGGAAGATTTGATTATTCAGTATATTTTGCTGGTTCTTTTTATAAATGGTCCATCATTATTTGAACATATTGTTGGGCTGAGATCGAATTCTGAACAAGACAGTCATAAGGACAATGAGGCAATATTGTCTGTTTCTTCACGTGACAGCAACACCAAAAAAATTACAAGGAAAAAAACCCCACAAATGTGCTGTTTGGTATTCCCTTCTTTCCTATAGCATGTTTAATTTCTCAGGTGAATAAGAAAGGAAACAATTTTACATCTATATTCTCTACTACTGTCAATGGATTTCATTGAAATTAGTATTACTGGATTACAGTGCTGCCTTGGCTGGCTTCATGATAGCACACTTAAGAGACTCAACCCAGTTTCCTTGTTGATCGTTGGACATTTTTTAGATATTTTTAATGGGAACTGCACTGAGTCTGATCTAGCACTAAATCCACATCTAAGATTATTCAAATCTGCTGTTCAAGTGCTAGGGAAAACTGAAAAGAATTTGCAAACCTCCCTAAACAGGAGAGACATTCATCGCATGGAAGTACTTTGTCAGCTTACACTATCATTGTCACAGAGATAAGAGTACGAATCAGTAGTTTTCTAATCAAAGACATCCAAATAAAACTAATGCCTATGGATGAAGGTAGAACCTAGGAGAACAAGCTGAGCAAACATATGAAGTCTGAGGATGCATCTGAGCACCCAGCATCCTGGGATTCACCTAACTAAACACAGATGTGTCCCTCCGAGATGTTTACATCACTTAAGGCTCTTTTTGAAGTCAATACAGAGAAATAGGCATTTCTAGGAGGTATCCATTCATCATCTCCTAGGGCTGACATCTACATCTGACCAGACTAGTTCAGTCATCAAAACACCTATTTCCCTCTATTGATGTTGAAGGGATCCAAGGAATCTACCTCAGGTGTCGAGGTATACAGAACAAATGTCTGATGACAAAAGTCTGAAGGAGCCCATCCCACAGTCTACAGAACTACTCTTGCAATTCAGACCAAGGGTACAGAAGCATATTGTGGTGCTTCAGATCCTTTGAGGTGGGGAACATCTAGATTTTACCAGTCCTGAGTTTCTGTTGTACCATTTTTACTAGACTTGACCCCAACAATAGCAGTTATGATGGACTTGGTTTAGGATTGCTGGTGTTTTCAGTATATTTGCAGTATATCACAGTATGTCTTTGACTTGGTGAGCACAGAGCCAATCTCATAGTCTCAAACATAATTAAAAAATTTCCTGCTACCTGATAGTTTTTAAATGGAAATTATTAAGAAAGATAATCTTAGTTTTTTTTACCCAAATGGATATGCTTCTAATGTTTACTTATTTTTGAAGAGGATTGAAAAAGAGGATGCAGGATGGGAAAAGATTCCTGTGTTTGCATTTGCTTTGCTTTCAAGGAAAATTTCAGTGCTTCAGATTTCTTCCTTCCCACGTAAAAGAAAAGAAAACAAAATATTGGTGCCGGGGACAGGTGCCTCTAATGTATTCTTGTCAGACATGCTGGGAACAGGAGAGCTCTATTTTTGAAATACTACTGTTAGCTACATTACGTGGAGGTCTTGTTAGCGGTAAGCAGCAAATTGGTGTTTAGCGATGCAGGTGACAGCACTTATTAATTTGGGGGAAAAGGAAAAAAAATCTCCAAATTCTCAGGGAGACAGGCATAGTCTTGTGTGTCAATATGAGGAATTTATGCAAGCATCCTTTCATTCTAATGAGGTAGAAACAGCAATACTGCAGAGACAGTAGTGAAATAACTGCTTATGCCCTGATTCGAGAAACATGTACTTAAGCCATCTTTATGCAGGACAGCACTTAATCCTCTGCTTAACTTTGATTTACATGGGTGCTTATGTGGTATCTCAGGTAGGGATGACTAAAGACTGGGATGAGCAGTGCCTCATAATAACAAACTCAGCTCTGCATTCATCTTGTAATAATAATAACAATAATAGTAATGACAATAAATTGTGGTTAGGTAGCTACTTTAATTTCAATAGATCAAGTATTAGGCTGTACAGACACCAATGGTTTAAGGCTCCCTGCATTCCTCAGTTGGGAAGAGGTTTGGTCACTCTTCTATGGTGGCAGAACACCTGAAGATGGCCACTGTGAGCATCACACCACTATGGTGTCTAAGATGAAGAGAGCAATGAGATGGACAGCCTGCTTGGTCTCTAGCAGCTCATTCCCAGTATGCTCACTAGGCAGTCTGAACAAACTGCAAAAAGTGAAGTCTCCTGTCCACGAAGACAGTCTGTGGCAGAATGCAGAAATATTGGCGTGTCCTGAACTTCCCAGTCCATCATGAAGTCACAAGAACATCCTTTCCACTGTCACCATCTAATAACATACAAAGGGGAATTTAATTTAATTTACAGTCTTCATTTGAAACAAAAGCATTGAAATTTGCATCATCAGTGCAAATTTTTTCTTCTAAAATAAACCATTTTGGAAAGAATAGAAGCATGAGATATGTCTGGTTTCTTGTCTGGGTTACACTCCAAAGTTTGATGATCACACCCAGATGACTAAAATAATGAAGGTGATAGATTAGGGTATTGATGCATAATCACTGTCTAGCCTGCAAAACTTATGAGCTGCGTGAGTTTGAGAACAATTACTTGTAATTAAAGCAATGCTACTCCCCCCCTCAAAGAAATATTTTGTGGGTAACACCAATTAATTACATTTTTCAATGAGACTAGCTCTTAAATGTCTGTGCTGCTATTTATTTCTGACCACATTCAGAATTCTGAAGAGATATGAATTATGTATTGTTTAGCAGAATTATTTTGGGTTTGGGATTGTAAAAAATACCTCCCTCTTTTTTGATAGCATCTCTTGAATGAATTAAAAGCTAACCACTTCCACAGGGTGAGGATATGAACTGACTCTCATAATGATGAAAGAGAGTTTTTTACCCAGACAAACATTGTCTGATGAAGTCAATATATCTATCCAGCTTAACTATCTGCTTATTCGTCTCTTTTTGATTTTCCACACCTTTCAAAGATAGATTTGGTGAAACTAAAAGGCAGCCTCATGCCCTGGAAAGAAGAAATCTACTATTATGCTAACTAAATGTTAATACATTTGCTTTTAAAAAGCCAGAACATGTCCTTTTTCAGACTAAAACACGGTGTAGGTTTTCCTTCCACTGAAGTTGCAGATTAGGGTTATAGCTGATCTCAGTATTAGAATATTGTTGCAAAAAAAGGTTTTTGCAGTATTCTAGCTCGACATGTTTGAGCTATTAATTGAAATATGAATTAAAACCTGAGCTTGGCATCTGAATCCTGGCTTAGTATTTGAAACCTCACATAGACTTGAGAGAGTTGTATGAAACAAAAGAGGATAGGAACCATCCATGCTTTCATTTTTCTAAAACTGCAGCTTTACCCCACTGATTCTGCAAAAATAAACTCTACAGTCCATCTCTAAGTGAAATAAAATACAAAGCCTGAGCTTTATTCTAGGAGATGCTGTGTGTATGCAATTCCCATTAAATCTTTTCTGCCCCTTCTCCCATTCCCTAGTTACCACTGAAGCCTCTAAAAAATTGGGTTTGGTAACCACATCTATCTGACACCTTTCCTTCTGGCAGCTGTGGTTCCCTGGAGAGATAGATAGGTCTCACTCTCTTTTCTGCTTCGAAACAGTGAGTTCTCACTTCCTAAAAATGGCCAGGCTTCTCCTGATAAATCTCTTCCCAGGTTTGTATTGCTGGCAGCCACACGAAGTGGTGTTTTCTCCCCAGAACCTATCTTCCGTGTGAATTGCCATCCTCATCTTGGTAAGTGCTCTGCAGAACGCAGATGCGGTTGCTGCCAAGAGAGGCGCACGGACTGGACTCCTCCTGCCTTCCCAGCTTGCTCCTGCCACCCTGAAATTCTGGCTCCATCGACACATGGAAAAGAGAAGCATCCTCTGAAAATGTCTGTGTACCCAACAGGCATATGAGCAGCTGTACCCAGAGAAAAGCATGTTTAATACATCATATATGTCACACATGCCCTGGGAACAAAATACAAGACAAAATTTCCCTTAAAATCAGTCAGCACTCTCAGCAGAGAAACTTGTCCATGTAACCGCACATTCACTTGTGAGTGATAAAGACTGAACTCATGGCCTTGATTCGTTTGTGTTTTTCTGATCTGTCACACCAAGGTCTCTGCAGCAGCTCAGCCACCCAAAGAACGACGTGCTTTGGCACTCAGACTTTTCCGTGACCCACAGAAACATTCTCCGTGTCTGTTTTGGCAGCTGGGCGTAACTCAATCTGCTATGGTATCCACGCTTAGACAATTCTACAAGTAAGCAAAACAGCTACTGTTTTCATCTTACCATGTTTTTCATAGTATCTGGATGTTGAAATAACACTGCCAAAAAATTGACATCTTATGCTTTGACAATGGTTGCTCCTGATCATACACAGTAATACATGATCTCAGGCGCAGCAAGGGGCCCAAGCCTCGGCTCTCTGACATGTCAATCAATCCTCAGCACCTATCAGGCACACACACGCTCCCACTAGCCAGCAAGTTCAAGCACCTCCACTTGAAAATAGCTGCAGCAACGCTGGAAAAGGAGGCATGTTTTCCAGAATGTTGCGAACTTGTGAAAACAATTCTGCAACTGAAACTGAGAATAGCCTTCGCAATCGCTACCCCTCTCAGGCAGCCAGCTCACTCTTGGGTGCTATAAATACACAGTAATAAACCGTACCAAGAAACCATGATACAGTAATGTTACAGTATATTCTGGTGGAATTACTTTTGAGGTGCACCGGCCTGTGAAAGAGGAAGAGAAATGGGAGACACTCGCATGTTCGAGGGAATGAAGAGGAAATACCTTCGCAACCTCATTTCCCTACCTCTGAACACAGCCCTCCTGTACTTTGTCTGTAGCCTATGGTGCCCTGGCAGCCCATTCATGCATAGAAAGACTTGGCAGAACACATGGTTACCCTTACACTGAATTCTTTCGCCATGTGTGTTTAATATATCTCTGCGATCTGATTCAAGTAGAGCAGATTTGAATATCTCATTATACAGAGACCAATATGTCTTCATACACACAGTAATTATATTGTTCATTCTGATGTTAGAACACTGGATCTCTTGCTGAAAGTCAGAGGACTCGCATACATTTTTCAGTCACTTAGACATAAGTGACTACGCTGACATTCAAATTCTAAACAAATTGCTAATGAGCTTCCCCACTTCTTTTTTTTTTTTTTTTTTTCCCCCAAAAGCAGATTTCTCAGCCTCTCAGAGAAACAGAATGGAAGAGCTTAAATGAGAAGACACACTCACATGACTGCAGTCTAAGGAATAGAAGCCCATTTCTCAGCCAGTGTGAACTGCCAGAGCTGTGTTGGCTCCTTGGGGAGAGGGGAAAAGGCAGGAGAAGCAAGGGGATGGAAATACTTTAACCACACTTCATATGTCTACCTTTGTACTTGGATTTTCTAGTGAAGATTTATCTAAATCTTAGCAAGTGAGTGTTTTTCCCTAATGGAAAGACGGGTTGCAGTCAGTCATTTCTTTTCTGTGCTCCAACACTTTTTTTTTATTTAGTAGTAGCCTTTTTGTTTTGATAATACAAATCATGCTTGTGATGTTACTTAATATCTACTCTTTGGGGTTCCCAAACAGTGTCTGGGGGTGCTTCAGGACTGCAGGGTACACTCTGGATGTAGACATACATAGGACAGACTAGCAAAACAGACAACACCTTATGTGACTAGAAGTAAGATTTGCACTTTAAAGGACATGCCTGTGACCATCATAGTGACTAGCTCGGGAGCACCTTTTGAGCAATGTCCCTTGGATGTGACCTGTGATGCCCCCACAGGGGATGCCTCGGGCAGGCTGCAAGCATTCAGAGAGCACAGCACCCAGACTCCACTCCCTCCATCACCACCTATGGGTATAACTCCCTGTTTTAATATTACCCTATAAAGATCTGTAGCCTTTGGGTCCTAATTGCTTGGCAGTCATCCTTTCTTCTCTTCCAGTACCTTGGTACTTGAGGTCAGGTGTTGAAATGCCACTCGGGTGCCTGGGACCTGAGTGTTAGCAGCTGGCTTTCACTCCAGTTCCCAAACCACTTACTGTGGGGATCTGTATTCACTCAGAGTTCACTCTGACATTCATACCCTTATTATTATCCTGTGTTAATTAAATTTCATATTGTTCTTAATTGTGTGTGTGGCCCCTGAGACAATGTGAAGGATTCATTATTAAAAAGATAGAGTTTTTATTTAGTGCAGAATTCAGTGCTAAGAGAGACCTCACTTCACCTATGTGGGGAAAAAGCCATTCAAGGGAAATAGCTGCTGGTATATTGGTCAAGAGCAAAACCAGTGGGCAAAGCTAAAAGAGGCAAGATCAGAAGGGTGAGAATAAGAAAATTAAAGCATGTGTTTAAATTTAACCTTAGATTAAAATGCACTAAAAATAGTATGTGGTGTCCACTTGTCTTTTGCCCATGTTGCGTCTTATGAGAAAGTTTCTAATGTAGAATTTACTCCATTTTCAGTCACAAAATGATTCAGCTGTGGGAAGGGAAAGCATGCAACAGGGTGACTGACTGCACCCATGTGGCTTGGAGCATGTGTATGGAACCAGGCAGCAATAACAATCCCCCCGTTCCCTCTCATCACTCAGGGGCTGCAGAGGCCATCTGGGGCCATAACTCTGGGTCCCTTGCTTGCTGATCTGCTCCTCCACTATAATGAATTTCTTTCCACTTTCTGTGGAAAAAAATAAAGATGATACCACTGTGCAGCAAAGCACGTCACTTCTTCAAGGGGTGATAAACATTTGGTTACAAAATTCCTTGTCAATCTGTGTGGTTTATTCCATGTATTCAGACTAACAGTTAGCTGCTCTCCCTGGTGAAAACTGGAAGTACGTGTGCTTTCTCTGAAGTAATAGAACATGATGCCCCAATGATATTGCCCTTTCATAGGCTACATTCTCTTGTCTGTCTCCCTGTTTGTGGGAAAATAAATGAACACACAGAGTGTGTGCTTGTTCTCAGAAACTTCCAGATGTGTTTGCTGGTTTCTGTGTTTTTTGTCAAACTGTTGTGGATGCTCTTCCATTGCTTCCCATACAAAAAGGAGTCCTGGTTGAATATAGTACATACCAGCTGGCAGAGGGGTGGGTTCCCAGCAGGCTTTTGGCATTTGATACACTAATGCATGTGAACAGGTTGATATGATTAAGGTTAATGAATGAGAGACAATTCCAGACTTTTCTAATTATTGTATAGCATTAAATATTTGCTGGTGCTTTTTATTTTGAAGCGGTCGGGAAGCCATTTCATGTTCATAATGGCAGCCTGATGGTTAATAGATAAGGGACGTTCAATCCTTCTTCTCCCATTGCTATGGCCATAAACCACACTTGCAAGCAGAAAAGAATACAGCACAAAATAGAATTGTATTTCTGGATGCCTAAGTTTTAAAACATTCACCATCAATAAGAGAAAAACTACATGGGCTTCATTTTCATAGCACTCAGTAGAAAGTTCTTAGGAAATGACTCGGGGATCTCTACAGCTGTAAAACCAAGGGGACCAAGGGGACAGAAATCAGTGTCGCCGGCACACTGCAATTTGCTGGTTGGCTTGGGTCTCCTTCCAGCCCCGCAGTATTCCCAGTTCTCTTTGTGCTGTACTCAGGAAGGGCACAAAGCTGTTTTCTTTCCAGACAATTTTACCGATGGGCCTGACTGTTTAATTGGTTTGGCACAGGATACCAGAGCTCCACCATTTGTCTATGCTTCCTGTTTGCTTCTAGTCTGTAATTCAGGCTGTAGAACTGCTCCTGAAAGTTTAGTCTGGTATGGTGTGGCAGATTGTGTAGCAGATTGTGTGGTTTAGTATTTGGTGACAAATTGGATGTTATTTAGATGGCCTTAGGTAGCTCTTGACCCTCCAGCCCCTTGGCTACTCATTTCCATCCCCACATCACCACAATGTTTTGCTTTCACCAGGTGTTTATGTGGCCATGAGGTAGAGCAGCTTGGGGAACTGATCTGGTGGGAAAAGCACAACTTTCTTCCATCTTGTTCGCTGTTTGACTGTGCAGGGAGCTGTGCCAGCGCTGCCCAGGACACCAGCCTTGGCAATGAAGGACCACTTGAGGAACCACAGTCTGCACCAGCCATCACCCCATGGAAGCAAGAGTCTCTTCAGAGGACTCACAGCATCAGCCCAAAGTTTGCACTGCTTTTTCAGCTTTTGCCTGCAGGGATTAGTTTTAATATCAGTGTGATCCATTTTAGCTCAGTTGTATTCTACTTTTTCAATACATTACTGGGGATGAGCACACCTTAAAAATGGAAAAGGAGGATGTGCCCAGGAAAACTTTTCCAGCAAAAGCCTGTCAAGCGATATAGGGCATGTGACTGCATGTGCACTCCTTTGTGTGTCATCCTGAATTACACCAGAGAAATTATGCCAGAATGAGATTAATAAAGGATTGTCCAGTTCTTCCTTCAAAATCAGGAGGAGGTGGTGCTGTCTATAGTGTAAGACATGTACTTTATCAAGGTTGCACAACTTGATTAGAAAAAGTGATTTCTTAAAGATTTGTCTTACTCCTAAAATTGTTAAAACAGAGAAACTGGGAGATATGTTACAAAAGAAACATCAGGTTATGACTGAGGAGCAGTGAGGGTTTAAGACAGATGTTTGGTGGACAAAAAGCTGGACGTGAGCCAGCAATGTGTGCTCAAAGCCCAGAAAGCCAACCATATCCTGGACTAGATAAAGGGAAGCGTGGCCAGCAGATCAAGGGAGGTGATTCTCCCCCTCTACTCTGCTCTAGTAAGACCCCACCTGGAGTACTGCGTCCAGCTCTGGAGGCCTCAATACAGGAAAGACATGGACCTGTTGGAGCAGGCCCAGAGGAGGGACACAAAAATGTTCAGAGGGATGGAACGCCTCTCTTATGAGGAAAGGCTGAGAAAGTTGGGATTGTTCAGCCTGGGGAAGAAAAGGATCTGGAGACACCTTATTACAGCCTCTCAATACAGAAAAGGAGCTTATAAGACAGATGGGGACAGACTTTTTAATAGGGCCTGTTGTGGTAGAATAAGGGGTAATAGTTTTAAACTTGAGAAAGATTCAGACTAAATATAAGGAAGACATTTTTTATGATGAGGGGGGTGAAACACTGGAACAGGTTTCCCAGAGAGCTGGTAGATGCTTCATCACTGGAAATATTCAAGGCCAGGGTAGATGGGACTTCAAGCAACCTGATCTAGTGGAAGGTGTCCCTGCTCATGGGAGGGTGGGTTAAACTAGATGATCTTTATAGGTCTATTCCAACACAAACCATTCTGATTCTATTCTATGATTCTATGTTAACTTAAAAATGATATTTTGTTTGTTGATTAGGGAAAAATATTACAAACCAATTCAGGGTCAGATTCTCATCTAACCTATCTTAGTAGAGCTCCATTGAAACCAGTGGAGCTCTGCTAATTTATATCAGTTGAAGATCTAGTCACAACATTTTATAACTTAAATTAATTCCTGGGATAGGTTTATTTTTGGCTTGAAGGAAGGATTTGACGATTAGGATTGATTAGGCCTTATTTTCTGAATTATGAGAGCATCTTTAGCTTTATTTTAAATTTGCTTTTACTATTGATGGTAGCTTTTGTCTCTTGTCCTCATAAATTATCTGTTAAAAGTTCTTCAGAGTGTCAAATACTTAGAGTATCTTTCAGATTCTCAGGTGACTAAGATAGGATTCTTTCTTTAATTAAAAAGAAGAAGATTGAGTTTCAGGGCAATCATGTTTTGATATTCCCATATGTATCTGAAGTCACTCAGATTAGGAGAACTGGGCTTCAGTTTTTGAAATTAGACTTTGTTAAATTGGACTCTGAGAGTGCATTTCCCTATCTGACTAAAATACCAGTGGTTTTAAATATTACAAGGTAAGCCCTCATCAACTCTGATAGATGCTAAATGGCATTTTGCTTTACAACTCGATTCTGACCTCATTTCTTACACTATAAATCTGGTGTAACTCCTTCAAAGTCAGTAGAATTACTTTAGGTTTAGACTGGCATAACGAAGGTTAAAGTCTGTCTCTAGGTTCGCCATGGTAACCAGTGTAACCAAAACCAGTATGTCAGATAATAGAAATTAATACAGCAATACTGAAGGGTTTGGAGTTATGCTAATTTATACCACATAAAATCTAATCTTCTGTTTTCCTGAATTAAAAGTATTAAAAGGGGAATTTTACTGTATTAAAAGTATCAAAAGGAGTTTTTTACTGAAAACTTGACTAATTATTACAACTTAGTGGAATTCAGAATGTCCACCTCTGAGGCACCATATCAATAACATCACCGAATAGTGCAGGGCTAGGCTTCCTTGGTTGAGTGAAAGAGAGGGTTTTTTGGCCAGCTGTGAAGGGTCAGTGTCACACCATTCAGTGCGATCATGTCCTCAGACCAGAGGTGGCCAGAGTACATGGTCAGCATCACTTCCAAGGTCCCCCCATACACACAGGCCCTGGGACACCCACACTGTTTCTGGGCCACTTCTGCTTCTCCCTCCTTGCTTGTTTCCCCACCCCTGTCAGAGATGTCCTGCGCCCCTCCCTTCCATCCTCGAGAGTCTGCATTCATCAGTCAGCAGACATCCCTAGCTTGCCAAGCAAATGTGTGCAAAGCAAACCAGACACAGGAATAAATGATGACAGAGCTAGTGTAGGTGAGCAGCAGAGCACAACAGTGTCTCCAGCCTCAGATTCTACAGCTGGACTCTGAGGTCCTCTCTCCTGTCCCTCAGCAGCAAAGGCCCTGTGCACATCTTTTTCTTCCAGTGAAGAAAGCATTTTAGAGCTCACCACAAGAGTTCCTGTTGAGATTCAAGTCCTTACAATGATCCTGGCTTTTAAGGACACACATATATCCACCTCTGTGGTTTCAAACCTCCAGAGTCACACTTACCTGCAAATCATTCTGCCTCATCAATCCCTTTAAAGAGATTCTTGCCTTGCCTTGCCTTTCTCTTTTTTCACTGGTCAATTCTCACAACAAATTCCCACACTTCTCTCACCAGCATTTCTTCTTCCACTGCCTTTCTAGGGTAATAGCATAGTGATGGCTGTTCGTTGCAAGTGCAGGTGAAGGGGACCCAGCAAGGGCAAGGACAAACTGAAGAAAGTAGACACTGGTATCAAGACTTGCATACAATGAGGGTTTATGACTTTCAAAGCAACAAGCATATAGCACTTCAGCATCTCCAGCTGTGGCCAGAGCCTCTGCACAGAACAGGTGGGCAGAACATCCATCGCAATTTGACTCATTTGGCTCTGATAGTAAATGAATGTAATTTCATAGTGTGTGACTCCACCTTGGTCTCCTCCTCCAAACTTCTCCAATCTATTCCCCCTTGGTCTTACTGGCATTGTACAGAATGTGGTCTCAAACCTGACAGATAAAGTTTACCATCTGGCTCTTTAAAAAATGGAGGGGGAGGGGGGCAATGAAAAAAACCTACCCTCTTCTATTTCTACTCTTTTTTTTTTTTTTTCTGGTGAAAATTTAAATGCTCTAGATGGCTCTGAAATTGGCCATGAAAAGTCACTAAGATAAGATGGATAGTGGATAGCACAATGGTTCTGTTGACCTTGATAGGTTTAGCTGCCAGGACAAACTGAGATATCTGCAGAGCCTTGGAAAAGCAAGGGCTGTGGAAAAACCTGGCGTGGTACATCCTATTAGCTGGTGGCAATGGCAGTGTAACAATGTAGTGAACAGCAACAGCTAAAAGCACAACATAAAAATATGCCTTTCAACTGATGTGTAACTGAGAGGTCAAAAATACAGAAAATGGTGATAGAGGTCATCTAATGGCCCTGACAGAGTCCAACCTTTGTGCATCCAGTATCTACAGCTATTGCACAAGTCTTCCAAATGGCACATGCCAGCAGCCTTTCTGGTCTTCATCATTCCCACTTCAAATTGTCTAGCAAATGTATTTTGGGTTGTCAGGGTTTTTTTACAACCCATTCCTCAGCATTTCCTGAGAATCATGATAATCATCTCCCTCACCAGCTGAGATGTGGCTCAGATTTTCACAAATGCTATCTTTCTTCTTCTCTCCATTGCTGATTATCCTTCGTTTACAGCACGCTCCTCTGTTGCCATCACGGGTCCTTAGCAGCCCAGATCAGGTCCGTACCCATCCTGCCACCAGGTAAAATGGCAGTCTGCAATTCCTTATGGCAAGCAACATGTGCAGTTGTGAATTCTGACTCTGATGGGAGCTCAGATCACAGAGCAGTATGCAGTGGGAACCTGCATGCCTCCACACTGACGCTTGTAGGACAGCTGCCATCACCAAGTAGGATGTACTTTTCACTGCTGCTTGCAAAAGGCAAGGAAACAGCGGTGAGATGCACTGCTATCCTACTGCTGAAAGAGCATCCTAGATGTAGTGTGAGCTTCTTTATTTTGAAAATGGGAGAACCAACTCTCTCCGAGGAGCTCTCCAAAAGGATCCTCATAACTAATTCAGCAGGGCTGGATTCCTACCCTCCCAATGAGCCAAGGCCAGCCAAAGTGCAGAGTGAGACAGCAGGCAGTGGGGCCGCAGCATACAAATATCTCATGGGGAATTATACTAAAACATACATGTGCCATGTATGAAGGGGGCAAAATGCATTCTGAAAAACAAAGCATAAATCTGGCACTAATGACTGCAGAACAGGTGTTATAGGTTAAAAATACTTCCGCAGACATGCCACAGAATGCTCTTTAACATTTGTGGTTGCAGTACTCGCCTCTCATGTCAAAGAGCTTTGGCCACATCCCTGCTCTTGATTAGGAAAAAGGTGGAACTGAACATTGCTTTCTTACAGGAACATCCAAAACAGACCAGTAGCTGACTCTACCCACGCTGCTGTTTTTTCCTGGAGTTTCATTCAAAGATAGTGGAGTCTGTGCACATGCTGTGGAGGAGCTGCTCGCACCCAGCTAGAGCTGTGAAAAGCAGCAGGCACCTGAGACAAGCTGCCATCAGCAGAAACCATCAGCAAGGAAGTCTCCTGTATTGCTCAGTTTGTGATTTACGCTGGACTTGTATTTAAATATACTGAAGACATCATGGGGTGGGGGAGTCATTTCAGCATTTAGGCAACCTCATACCCCTCTCCTGCTCAGCACTGTGCAATACTTTTGCTTCCATCTTCTGACTAATCTCATGTGATTTAAAGTAGCTGAAAGAGGTAAAGATAGTAGTTGTGATTGTGTCATGTTTACATCATTGATGTGCAGTAGAAACAGGGGGGAAAAAAAAAGTGATTGTGGTCAAATGAACTACTGTAGGATAAAGAGAGATAAATAATTCAGATTCTCATTATAACAGAAGAGTGTAGCTCCCATAGAGAAGAGGGAGACTGTCTTTGTGTGAATTGGTATGCAGTGGCTGTTTAGTAGCCATAGCATGTAATCTAGCATTAGTATTAACATAAATCAGTGGCAGGAATTAACAATATTTCTAAAGTCTTATATGATAACTGGATCCACACTATATTGTTTAGTCCTCCTGGGCATTTTAATAATCATGTAATAGAAATGTTGGAGTAGCTGAGATATTCTTTATATTGCTCTATGAAAGGTCTTTAACACAATGTCTTTAGCAGACAGTTTTGATAGAATGTGTTGTACAAAAAGAAATATGCCTATTTTGGTAATATGGGTATGTTTCATTAGCTCAGCCCGCAGCGATATGATATTACATTTAAAAAGGAATACAATTAATAACAATGAGAGGGGTTTTTTTAGCTCTCAGAGTATAGCTGGAGGAACTGAGCAAGGTGTCAGGGCAATTAAATAGAGGCACTGTATTACCTTTGTCTGAACACTCATAACATCATCCTGTCTCAATATGTTGAATAGGGGATTTCTTTGCAGTAGGACTCCTAATTTATTTTGATGTTTCCTATAACTCAGATAATAATAAGATGGACTTTTTTATTAATCTTTAAAAATGTACAAATCTTGGGAATTAGCATGTCTGTGGATCCATATATTTTCTATTTTCCATAGAGTATGGAATGATTGTATGAGAGATACATACACACAATAGCTTCTCAGCACTGAACTTAATGGAACCATCATATCAGCGCCGTGGAAAAGTACAAAATACTGCCGGTGCATGTACAGCACATGGATTAGATAACTGCAGTCCAGGGAAAAAGTTATACTTTGAGACTATTAAAATAATCAACATGGGTATTATTTTATTCAGCATTAACCTTTATGTTCTACGTTAAATGACAATGAAACTGGTGGAACACAATCCTTCCCCAGAGTAACAGTATCCGGCATTTCTTTCATCTCTAAAGAGGTTTCTTAATATCCTGCAATCCTAAAAATGCTATTTTTCCCCCACTGCAGGTCAGATTTAATAACAGTAACAGGAGATAAATGGATTGGGCTCAGCTGAGCCTTAGGCAGCCCTGTGGATGTGAGGCAGGGATATCTGCCCTCCTGGGAGAAGCTGCAGCAGAAGGCAGCAGGGGCACTGCAGGGATGGCTTCAGGGGACCGAGTCCTTCTTCCCATTGCAGTCCTTCCCATTGTGCTCACTCCTCTGCCAGAGGCTCTTCTGCCTGTCCCAGTCTGGCCTGCACCGTCTGTCTGGGAAGGCTGGGAGAATACCCTGGTCCCAGGGAGGAGGGTGGCAAGGACATAACCTGAGGGCTCACCGCAGCCGACACCCGAATGCGTATAGAGAGACACCCAAATGCGTATAGATGCTCGGAGGAACAAAGGCCAAAAATGTCTCTTTTGCAGGGGCAGCTCACTTGTACTGCTTATACTCTGACAGAAGCGACAGTTGTGGGAAAAAGCATTAGGCAGGTGCCAAAGCAGAAGCGACCTTCCCCTCTCCCCACACCTCCATGAGCCCCGGGCGCACCGGTGCCATTTTATGGGTGCCCAGCAGCAGCACACCAGAGGCCGCAGGAAAACGCCAGCCTGGGGCCCGGGGGGGATTAATGAACAACTCCACAGCCGTTCATGAGTAACATATTACAGCTCAGCAGAGAACAGTTTCCCAACCCGCGGAGCTCCAAGTTACTCCATCCGCAGCAGCACCTGGGTTAATGGCACACAGTGCCAGCCACCGCAGCCCATCCCCAGGCAGCAGCTGGCCCCGGCCCTGCTTAGCCCTGCACGTATGCAGCGGCACATGGTGCCTCGAGCGATTAAATCGCCCCAATGCACCGGGGAGGGCCCCCTCCCCTGCTAAGTGTTATTGACAGACCCATCAAAGGCAGTGATGCATCGGCGCCCACCCCAGCCCCAGCAGGCCAAGCCAGGGGCGACATGCGGTCGCCGTGGCAACAGCGGGGCGAGGGGCCTGCTGGGAGGGGTGTGGCAGCCGCCCGGCGGCCATGTTGGCAGGGCCCAGCGGAGAGGCCTCGTGCCCTCCCATCGATCCGCAGGGCCTCGGCGCTATCGACCGCTCCAATTTGCAGGAATTTATGGTATCGATGTGGGGCTGATTAACATTTTGCGCCAGAGCGGTTCAATACGGGCTGGTAACAGCTTTTAATGATTAATTGACTTTTATGATTCCGCCTCAGCGCTGTCAGTGAGCTGTGAACAGCGGGCACGCTCCTCCCCGAGCCGCTCTCCAGTGGCACGGGGCAGTGATTGAGTACCTGGGAAATTAGTGTCCTTGCTGTCTCATTTTATGAAAGATAAATGCTATGACATTTGATGCAGACCTTAATTTAGAACAGAACTAAACAGATCATTTTGCAATTTAATCATAAACAGGTAACTATCAAAACTTGTTTAGCATTTCACAAGTTAGGTGGACAGACAGCAGAGGTAAAGCAAAGGAGGCAGCGGGGGAATGGCAGGGGTAAGGTAAGGTAATGAGACTTGGACCCAGTGATGTTTTAATTATAATGGTAGTATAAGCATAGACAATATCACATCCACAGTTCAGGTATGGTCTTCCCACATGGCCATCTCATTCTCTCTTTCCTCCTATAATCTCGTTCACTGTTCCCACGCTAGCTGTAAAATGATGGTTTCTGACACATGACATGATATATGAAAAAAAAAAAAATGTCACCTACAGTTAATCTGTTACCTAAAACAAACATAAACATTATGGAAAAATTGCAAAGGAAAACAAAATTTTATTATACTCCATAACAACTGAAAAAAGATTGTCTGGAAGGCTGTGTGCTGTCAACTCCTACCTTCCTGTGTTCATATTTATAGCCTATTCCTTTGCATTCATTTTAATTAAAAAGATTGTAAGTTTCTTTTTAAATAACTGTCTAAACAAAATGTCATATTATGCATGTTTATACATACAAAAGCTAAAATGGCATATTTTGATCCTCTTTGAAATGTTATTCTCTGACTTCTCACTGCTCTATCATCCCCTGTATTTGAGCCGATTTACAGAGGAAATGAGGCTGCAACGGGCCAGATTCTTAAATCATTTTGACCCACTTTGGAAGAGCTGGAGAGCTGCCGAATCTCCCCATTCGAGGATTCCCTTGGCACGAGGGAGTTCCCAGCTCGTACAAAGCTGACAGAGCCAATTCCTACGCCATCTGTTCCCGCAGAACCCGTTTAGAGGAACCTAGTAGGGGCAGAGTAGGGGTGCAATTAAGGTATTTCTGCATTTTCCCTCTTCCTTTCCAAGACCCTCATGGGAGCAACAGCTAACCTGTTAAAGTACAGCATGAATCCCAGAAACAGAAAGCTACAATGGGCTCCCTTGCAGCTCTTCATGTCCCTCTGAGCTGCACCCAGTGCTCCTTTTACAAATTGGCTGGGATACTCTAAGAAGCTGTGAAGATGAGGCCAGCTCCAAGGGCTCTTCTCTTTTAAACTGAACCACTTTATGGAAGTCATTGTCAAGGAGCAATCAGACAAAGAGTTAAATTGCAAAACTGATTGAACGGTAACCTCTAGGGAAAGGGGGAAAGGGGACAAACTTCTGGACACGGCTGAGTGCATCCACATCTTAACACTGATCAGCAGAAGTCAGAAGAGCTAGTCTAATAGCAGCCCTTAATGTTGTCACACCAGCTATGTGATACCTGGAAGGGGGTGCATAGCTCTTGAATCAAAATTCACAGTTCTGAGCCAGACACCTAAAGCTCTGTGTACACTGGATGTTTGGCTATGGATTTGTCCGGATGAGCTTTGTGACCCCTCCTGGCGCTGTGATCAAAATGGCACACACTCTGGCAGGTATCTCCACTCAAAAACACCAACTATTAGCTGAGAAGTAGTAAGGGATGGCTTTTTAAACCACTCTCAACTGGTGATGCTTGTTACACTGCCACCTGACAGTAGGAGCATGTCCCCTCCTTCTCAACACACAGTCAGACAGGCTGGTGGGGAACTGGGGTGCACACTTCCTTGCAGTGAAGCAGGGACAGAGTCCACACAGTCAAACTATCTCAGTAATGAGGTGGCAACTATGTGTTGAAGAGGAGCCTTGATGTGCTGTTTCTTTGTATTGTTTTTTTAATACTACAATTCAGATATTTGCTTCTGTCTCTCAGACCAAACTTCTGTGCAGCTGGCACATTCGGAGTGTGACAGCACGCCACACTGTGCATGGGACAGACAGAGAGCTGCCTTGCAGTGTCCCAGAATATAGCTTTCTTGCCCCAAGGGAGAGAAAGCAGAGCAGGTCCCCAGGGCTACTCCGGCTATGAGAGGGGAGGGGAAGCAGTGAAACGTGTCAGAGAGCCATACTTGGACGTTGCTGTCACTGGGTAACTGGGGGAATGACTGCTGATCCTGGGAGGAGTAGCAGGTTCCCTGACGCATACTCTGACCTCTCACTTCGTGTCATCAGACAGACTGGCTTTCAAGGACACAGGACACTGGTTAAATGGCTTTTATAATAGTCTATTATAACCCGGGCAAAGGTCAGTCTAAGCCACTGCTCTCACTTTGCTTGTGCTAACAGCTGGCCCTCGATAGTGCTCAAATGTGTCCACACAGACTGCCTCTCCGCTGACCTGGCAGTCTGGAGATCCAGGCTAGAGAGTGTTTTCATTCTGCCTTTAGAGATCAGCAGAGTAAATTCCTAAGTTAGGTCCCAAACTTGGGCTAAAGAATAGGAAACATGCAGGTAGACAAAGCTTAAATTCCCTTGACATCAACTGAGGAAAGACAACACTTACTTAGAAAGTAACCATGTGAAGATGGGTACAGTGAGACATGCCTGCTCCTGTCTTGTACAGTGACCAGCTCTGGTCCCACAGATGTGTGTGCCCATACAGCTAGAGCACTGGACCTGAGCTCACAAGACTTATCTCCTGGACTAGAATGCCGTACATCCATTTGGCCTGGATCATGGATGGCGCAGACATGTCTGTCCATACTCACCAATGTAAACATACCCTAAGAATGGGCACAGAAAACTAGTGTGACACCAAAGCTAATAGGAAATCCCAGTTTTGCTCCCCATCAGAGCTGCAGTTGTGTCTTTGAATGTCAGGTTCTGAACTGGGCTGTCCTGTGTTTAGCTACCTCAGTCACACATTTGAACACAGGTGGCTCATCTCTGTTCTCCTTTGGAAGAGGGCTCATGGTGATACTAATTTTAGCTAGTAGCCTGTAAGTGCCCCAAAAGCAGGACTCCAGCCCTATCTCAGCAGACTCTACAGTAATGTAGGGAAGGGGGTCTCATCAGAAGGGTTTAGGTGAGAGTGGGAATAGTAATGAGTGAGAACTTCTATTTTCTCTGTATTAGCTGGGTCACTATGCAGCCCAGAAGGCACAGCTCACAGAGCCAGAGGGAGTGAAAAAGAATGCTGTGCGTGGTGCAGGTAATGAGTACTCCCACTGAGAACGGGAAGCTCTGAACCCTGGTTTTTGGTCCGTGCCTGTCTACATGCAATGCAAAAGCAGTGCCTTGCCTTTGCTCTATTTAGCTCTGCAACTCCTGACTTCTCAGCTGCTCTGTGGCTTGCTTCAGTATGATGTGGTCCTCTCCCCTGCTACCTCTTCTCTCTCAATGAGAGTCTCCTTAAGAGACCTTCAAACCCATAGTTTAGGTTTAAAAGAACTGAAAACTTTTATTTCCCAAAGTGGTCCAGTTGCCAGGCAATTGCACAAAAGGTAGATAGCAGTTGTCGCGTTTGAAAGGAAATGGCTAAGAACTCTGAAACCAAGACTATGCTGACATGGTCTTTTGCAGATGGAGGTGAGCCTGTTTTGTTCTTTTTCCAAGCCAGCTGGGAAACTGCTTTACTGTAAGCTGATCCTGAGCTAATGCAACTGCACAGCTTCATGTTCAAAAGCTTCCAGTTAGCACCGTGTGCTCCAGAAAACAAGAAAGGGAGCTCTCAATTGCTGTCAAAAGCCAGACTGGTCCTGTGCACCTTCGGGGGAAACCTCGTTTGTTCTGACCCAACAGGATATGCGGTAGGGAGGGTCCAGCTTGTAAAAGGAAATAGGAATGGTTGGGCTATGTAGCCCTGTAGCAGGGCTGGTTCAAGATGTAAGACAAGAAGGCTGTTGCTTTTTCTGCCTCCTGTTGGAAAAAACCCAAAACTAAACCAAACCAACCAAATAAAAATGCAATAGTACTACTCTGCTTCAGACAGAGCATGGGAAAATGAGGCAGAAGTCTTGTGCTTTGGGGGCAGTAATTGGTGCCTCTACTTCTTTATTTCCCTGGCAGGACCAGGGGCCTTGTTCTCCTGAACTGCCTGTCCTGCCTCAGGCTCTGTGCCCTCTGAAGTCCTCTGGGACTTCACTGTACTTTAGCACTATCTGCTGCAGGGGAAAATCGGCCGCAGCTCCTCCCCAGGCAGGCAGTCTACACTGCTTTTTACTTGAGCTGGCTGTGGGTAGGAGTGGCTGGACACCTACAGTAGATGACTATACTGGGCACCTAAGGAAATCCCACCCAGCAACAAGGTGCCTCGGAGATTGGCAGCATTGTCATTGTGACCCTCAGCATGCACCTACATTCTGCCTTAATTGCATTTTAGGCACATAAAGGACAGTTTGGAATCATGTCCATGTTCATTGCATAATGCCTTGAAGAAATTTGCCTGCTCACCTGCAAAAATGAGACTTTATGCTCTCTGCTCCCTTGGTGGGGGGAGCCGAGCAAGCAGGAAGCACCATGTGTTGCCTGAATAGGACAGCAAAACAAGAGCCACAGAAAGAGAAGGCAAATTACATGGACAAAATCTCAGCTCCACTGATGTTGCTGGCAAAAATTCCACTGCCTTCAACAGCTTTCTATTCTATGGTTGCGTGCCCTTGTGTCTGACTGCAGACCCCTTTCAATGGCACAGTGTTAATAAGCGGTATGACTGGCACAAAGGGCAGAATGCGACCTTCTTCTTTTTTATTATGGTGCAGTACATGCACTCTGAGTAGTAACCAGCATCTCTTTACATCGGGCCTTGTGCTTCAGGTAATACAGAAAGACTATTGTATTATTAAGAAAGTGTTTCTCTCAGAATGTAGAATGACTTGCATTGAATCTTTTCCCTCTCTACTCTGCCACGTTTGTCTCTCTTCTGTTTCATTCTGGGCCATACATATGCTGCATTCACTGACTATTCCCATATTCAGCCTCACTGACTTTTGTTTAGGTGTATGGCTAGGAATACTGGGGAAGGAGTGTAGTGGACTGTATTACATCTCTGATATTTGTCCATTCAAAAATAACACGACTAACTTTTGAGCAAAAGTAATATTCAGCACTTTGCCAAGAGAGACCATTGTTTTTCTGCAGGCACACACCAGCCATTCCTCGACAAAATTCCATACATTATCTTTTTTCATGGGTTCAGAGGGCAGTTACCAAGTGTAATTTCCACCTGTAGGCACTGATTTAGTTTTGGTTTTATGATTCCTCTTCCAGATTTATAAGAGAATTTAATTAGGCTTCTTATAGATTTCTTTGGCAATTTTTGAATATATATATATTTCTCCTTCTTGATTACAATCCTCTTTAACTCACTGGATGTCCCAAATTATAAGCTTTGCATGGAATCAGTTGCCTTTGGCTATGTTTGGTATTATGTTACCTTCTGTTCAGTTAACGGTGTGGAGATAGGCCATAAGCACTGGAAAAACCTCAAAGCTCTTTTCTGCTGTTTTGAAATTGAGAAAGCAGAAACATAATTGCTTTTGTTGGATCACAATCCTGAATAGCAAAAGACTTTTTAAACATCTGCCCTTCCTTTGATTGGCTTTACGTCTCCTCTCTTTTTTGTCTACTGTTCATTATTCTGCATTTTATTCACTAATGAAAAATTCTATCCATGACAATATTTTCATATGCTGTAAGATGACTGGGATTCAGTGCATTTAATCTGATCTAGCCCTACAGAAAACCTTAATAGAATGTGACAATATATGTTAATTCTGTGAGGTTTGTATTTCCTTCTTGCTTGTGTAATATCTGATCTGTCCTGCCTACAATCTCAGCGCAATCTCCTGCAACCCTGACTTTTAACAGAGGCAGAGTCTAACTCCCAGGATGTATTTGCAACACCTATTGAAGTCAAGCTACACTGTGTAGCTATGTGGGAAATAAATTTTGCTTTCTTTGTCACTGGGGCCCTGCTCCCATTCAGATCTGTGGCAAATTCAGCACTGACTTAAATTCTGCCAAGATCAGGCATCAGAATTGCTCCATTTTACACAGGATTCTCTCTGACGGGAGGACTTGGATGTGTCTCCATGTGCTGATCTCCCACTCCCTCTTTATCACTAATCGAATGACTTGATATGTCTCTCTTCTCTCTCTCTCTTTTTTTTTTTTTTTTTTTTTTTTTTTTTTTTTTTTAATACCGCTGTCAAATACCTGTCATGATATTAGCATTCATTCCCAGGGAAATGTAGCAGCCAGAAATAATGCTGAGCCCCGAGTGGACCGGAATAATCTGTTCATTCTGCAGGGAATAGCTATCCCTATTCAATAATAATATTGAAATTAAGAAATAACATTCTGTCTTTTAACGTGGGAAGACAATACAAATAATTGGGGAATTTCCTAATGAGTCTGTTATTAAAACAGTATCTAGAGGAAACCTGAGCATTCAGCCAACCAAAATGTGTCCTTTTATTTTTTTTTTCCTCATTTGAGCATAATGCTTGACATCAATACCATAAGTATTTTCAGTGCTACCTGGAAATAAGGGGGAATGAAGGCAGGAGGCTTTTGAAAAGTCACTTCTGATTTTGCTCATTTAAGAGCTAAGTATTTCAAAAGCAATGAGGGCCAAATTTTCAAGAGCTGATCAGCCCCAGTTGGATCCAGATTTTCAGAAAGATTCCATTCTCATTTACACTTCTCAATAGAGCATTTTTCCACAAGTGCTCAGCAGCTAGCAATTCCTTCTGGCCAGGAAGCCATTGAGAAAGCTGGCCTTTTGGGTTTTTTTTTTCAGTGCCTAAAAGGGAATGGGGAGCTCTATTGTGAATCAGGTTCTTCAGAGAAGTTATGCCTGATGAGCCTGGCTCTAAGGAAAGAAGTGAAATATAACTTTCCTCTCTGAAACCTCTAGAGGCAGCAGGCGCTAGAAAGACCCAGTGTACTGCTGGGCAGAGATAGCTCCGAGAGAACTAGCATTGAGACTGGAAGCAATGGAGAAACACCCATAATTCCTCCTGGAGCTTTGCAGTGTATGAGGGAACAAGCATTTCCATGAATGCCGGAATTATTCCGGAAGCCTAGTTTCCAATGGAGTTAGTGTTTCATAGCTGACTGACATTTTAAATGAATTATACTATTGCTGCGATATGAATTCTGCCCTTATCAGACACTGGAGAATCCATAGGGGAGAGAAGCCTTGGCTGCGGAGTGGATTCCCTTATATCTAATAAGGTAGAAGCTCTGACTGAAGCTTTCCTTCACGTACATCCAGTCTCTCTCCCAGGTGGATTTGCTCTGTGTCAAACGAGAACTGAGCGTGGGCTGCAGCCTTTCCGTCAGTAGGAAAACTCCAGCTTTCTGTTTTCACAGAAACTTACAAACTTGTTTATCTCTGAAACCTCTACCTTTCTGCCAGGTTTAGCTACAATTGGCCAATGGGTTCAAAAGTCATAAGACAACCATGTGCACAAGCACACACACACTGCAATTATATGAGCTTTGCTTCCTTATGGAGCCAGGCTAAAAACACCCACTGCTAAACTCTAAATGACTGAAACCTGCTGTGTCTGTGAGTGAGCTGGGCAGGCTGTAATAAAGCACTGAGTGGAAAGAGAAATAAATTATTCTCTACCTTCTGTCCCATACAGCAACCACTCGCATGTCTCCCTCTGTCCCCAGCCATAGGGTCTCCCCATCAGACGTGACCACTGCAGAGCCCCTTTGGCATGGAGCATGCTGCGGGGGGGCAGTCAGGGGAGCTGGAAGCGTTCCTGGCCAGTCTGCCAGTGTGAAGGATTGGCAGTGTTTCTTGCAGTTTCCTTTCCCATGAGCAACTAGCAGCAATCAAATACAATGTAGCCCTCATTATTTGCAGTTAGTTTCTTTGATTGTGATTTGGAAATACGTTGCTAAGGAAAGCAAAAGCCGTGGTTAACTGATTGATAGAAAACAAGAGTCATAGAAAACATCTGGAGAGCCAGATGAGTACAAGCCATTGTTTAGTTTAATACCCTTATAATATTTGCTGCAAACAGCCAAGCTGAAGGGTGGATTCTTCATCTTTTTTATTATGTGCTTATTCCAAAATATTAGTGAATGGGCTTTGACAGCAATGTTTGATCCATGCCCTTTTTGCCCAGACATTACCATGACTTGGCTTCCTGAAGCTGTGTAAGGCCAAATTATCAGAACATAATATCAAAATGTAAGAATGGTCATACTGGATCAAACCAACGTCCCTCTAGACTCTTGCCTCTGACAGTGACTGATAGCAGATTTTTAGGGAAAAATACAAAGCCAAAAAATGCAGGCGTTGTTCTCCGATACACCCTCCTAGCTTCTAGTGATTAGCAGCTAGAGAATAAGCTGAGCCAGGGTTGATATCTTTCTATTTAATATGACTAGATGTTTGTTTTTTTTTCTTCTGGGATTCTCCCTCTCAGCCTTTAAAGGTAGAAATAATGAAGAGTTTATGTTTCATCTAGGGAAAAATGCCAAAGAGGGAAATCCTATGGCTCAAAACTTTCTGATTCACTCCTAGGAAATGGGTTTTATCAAGCTGCAGGGGCATGTCTAACCCTAAGTTAAGCAAGAAAGAGTCTCAGCTTCCGATTTGAACTTTTGGTGTTCACTCTTCAGCTAACTGTACAGTTGTTGGGCAGTAAAAAGCAGGTGGGGGGTCAGAGCAGAAGCAGACTGCAGCTGCCCAGAGCCTCCCTTTGGGCAGGCAGGAGGAGAGAAGACCAGCACATCACCTGGCTGACCATACAGCTCACCAGCTGCAGCCCTGGGGGCCAGTGCCCTGGTTGAAACATGTTCCTCAGACACCTTTAAGCAGGGTGGTCTATGAGTACGTACAGATAGTTGACACGAACATGGTTAATGGCCAACTTTCTTCAAGCATTTCCAGGTCCGTTCCTATGTTGATCATAGTTATTCAACAACTGTGCTTTACACCGACATCAGGGTGTTGTGGATTTGTTAAGGAATTCTCTGCAGACCCGGAAGGACAGATAAATGTTAGCATATTTCCAATTTTACAGATGCTGAAAATGAGACAAGGAGTTTGAATCACTTGCTTGAAGTCCACAGACTGAATCAGGAACTGAACCAGGTGTAGAAACTACACACTCCTAATTCTCTGTTTTCAATGGCTAGCTAGCACTTCTTTTCACTTAATTTACTGTTAAATCTAGAGGGGTAATTCATATATATATATATATACCAAGGGGACTGTTTCCTCACAGAACTTTATACAATATTTATAGTATGTGCTTATGATGGTGATCATCTACAAAATTACATTGTTTTGACTCCATAAGTGATATGTAAACTAACAAGAATTGTTGCATTAAAGAAATGGACTGGCATTTCCAGAAACACCATGGTTTTTTCCTAATTCACACATCAATTCTGAATTAATTACAATACAAAGCTGTTTGTAGTGCCAATACATTTTAGCACTGCATTTGATCAAATTTTACTATGAGTTTAGATCAGCAATGTCATCTCACATTTCACAATATACAAGCCTTTAAAGGGAGGGGAGGGGAGAGGAGAGGAGAGGAGAGGAGAGGAGACTGTCTCTTATAC
>NW_020799091.1:66468528-66477840 GCF_003259725.1 Athene cunicularia
GGGAAGGGAAGGGAAGGGAAGGGAAGGGAAGGGAAGGGAAGGGAAGGGAAGGGAAGGGAAGGGAAGGGAAGGGAAGGGAAGGGAAGGGAAGGGAAGGGAAGGGAAGGGAAGGGAAGGGAAGGGAAGGGAAGGGAAGGGAAGGGAAGGGAAGGGAAGGGAAGGGAAGGGAAGGGAAGGGAAGGGAAGGGAAGGGAAGGGAAGGGAAGGGAAGGGAAGGGAAGGGAAGGGAAGGGAAGGGAAGGGAAGGGAAGGGAAGGGAAGGGAAGGGAAGGGAAGGGAAGGGAAGGGAAGGGAAGGGAAGGGAAGGGAAGGGAAGGGAAGGGAAGGGAAGGGAAGGGAAGGGAAGGGAAGGGAAGGGAAGGGAAGGGAAGGGAAGGGAAGGGAAGGGAAGGGAAGGGAAGGGAAGGGAAGGGAAGGGAAGGGAAGGGAAGGGAAGGGAAGGGAAGGGAAGGGAAGGGAAGGGAAGGGAAGGGAAGGGAAGGGAAGGGAAGGGAAGGGAAGGGAAGGGAAGGGAAGGGAAGGGAAGGGAAGGGAAGGGAAGGGAAGGGAAGGGAAGGGAAGGGAAGGGAAGGGAAGGGAAGGGAAGGGAAGGGAAGGGAAGGGAAGGGAAGGGAAGGGAAGGGAAGGGAAGGGAAGGGAAGGGAAGGGAAGGGAAGGGAAGGGAAGGGAAGGGAAGGGAAGGGAAGGGAAGGGAAGGGGAGAGAGGAAGGAGCAAAGAAGAGGGGACGGAAACCTTGGATGCATTTTGTCTGCCGAAGTTAAGTGTCTATTTCTTCAGGTTCACTTCAATTAATTCTGTTGTTTTCTTACATATTTGCCATTGTTATGAAGTCACTTATATTCTATATAATTTTTTTATAGCTTAACATGATCAAAATGTTAGTTTTGCCAGAAATGGCCTCTGAGCTTGTGTTGAACCCATTGCTCAGAAACACGGACCCCTGAGGAAGTTCTGGGAGTAGAGGACATTAATGAGGGCATCCACTGTAGCCTTTTCTAATTTTATAAGGGCTCTTCCTGCCCTTTTTCACATCACATTCATTTATACTCAAAACCGCTGTGGTCCTAAAGCCACCCACACTGAATCACCCTCCAAAACGTGTAGTCCCTGCTCCCTGCTATTCCATTAGACCTCGTTCACTACACGTGAAAGGGCTTGCCAGCGAAGCTACACTAATACAATACCAACAGAGCCACCTTAGTGGAACCATTTTGATGAACAAAGTAATAAACCAGTAAAAAGACTTTTTTTTTTCCCTGATATTGTTCTGTCTACCTCAGGCAATTGTTTTCATGTTTCTGACTGACACAGCAAGGATGGCAAAACTCTCTGTGTAGACAAGAAATCCTGAGCGGGAGAGAACAGAATATTCACTGCCCATTCCAGTTGCATCTCAGTTATCTCTCTGGGCTGGCTGCTTGCATGAGGGAGTTCGCTTTTAGAACTGTAGTACTGCAGATTTGGGGCAAATGTCTTGCTTATTTAAAAAGAACACTGAGGTCCAGCATTTCATGATGCTATAAGAAATAAAAAAGGCCAAAAAAAAGGTGCTTTGGGGAAGATCAACAAACAGCCAAAGGACTGGCAATGTTTGACCATTGGGATGTATTTACTGAAAGAAGACCCTTTTTGAAGGACAGACTCCATCTGAGCAACTGTGGAAATAGCTGTCTGGAAGCAAGTCTGGCAGAACTGATAAGCAGAGCTTTGAACTGAGAAATGAAAGGTACAGAGTCAAAGACTTGAATAATCTCCACATGCCCATAGAACACCAGAGGAGAAAGCCTAGGTACATGAGGGTATGCCAAAGGATAAAGAAATTTCAGTGATCAGAATGGCGAGAGGTGAGAAGAAAGAAAGTGCAAACTGTGATGAGAACTGCTTCCAAGTCAGCAATACAGTGCGTGTCAGGAGCAGGTCTTAACAAAGCTGTGGTATGGGGTACAGAGGTATTTAATAACAATATATGGACCAAAAGAGGGAAGAGCATGAACTAAGCTGGCAGGGCATTAGGCAGGACAGGTATACACTGGTGACACAACAGAATAGCAATCACGGATGGAACACTGGTCTCGAAGCACATGCATTATTCAGAAAGGCAGAGATAAAGGTGAAGGTGGTAACAGAGAACTGCACATTAATAATATGAAACACTGCAAAGAAGGATGTGCAGAAAGGAGAGCATGCAAAAAGCAGAATTTGTTCCAGTTAAAATCACTTTGGGGAAAGCTGGTAAAAGAAAGTACTTGGAAAGTGCGAGCCCCCTGATTTGGCTCTGGTTTTGGATAAAGTCAGCAGTAACATCATTAGGGAGAACAATTTCTGTTGGGTTTGTATCATGCAGGGAAATTTTTACCTTCCCAAATACGGATCAAAGAACAAATGTCACCAATGATGACAGAATCTGGATAATTCTGGATGTAGTAGTCCACAAATTTCTTAATAAAATTCTCACAGAATCAGTAAAGAGTGATGCTGGATTGAGACTTTTGGTAACTGATAACTGCAGACAAAAATTACCTTAGCTTAAGTGGTCAGGGACTGACACTTCCTAATTAAATGGAACAGAAACATGAGTCTGTAAATAAGGGTTTGCACTTCAAAAGGGCAAAGTTTGGTAAACTCATAGTATTGATTAGTGAAGTCATATGGATTGCAGAGTCCAGGCATTAAAATGTGAAAGAGGCCTGGAGCTTCTACAGGTCTGAATGACTAAAAGTTTCAGGCATCTCTGTAACAGGCAAAAGAGAAAGCCTGGTTGTATAACCATTTCAAGAGAGGTACTAGTACATTAACTTATGTCTTTTAAAATAAAAGACTAGGTACTAAACAGGGAATGGACTAAAATGTGACAGGAAAGATCACACCAAAGTCCTCCTAAGCTTTCTTGGACAAGATGATATCCTACACAGAGAGAACAGGGTAAGTACTATCTTATTTGCATTTCATTGCAGCATTTGACTCAGCAGCACAGACGATGTTACTTGTTAGCTGGAGCTCTGCAGAAAAACTGTATGTATAATAAGGATCTGGCTCATAGCATACAGACACCACTGGAAAAAAAGCATTACAAGGCTGGAGAGAAGCAATTAGGAGAGCTCTTCAACTGTGCTGGGACCAATCTTGTTTAATATTTTCATAAATGATTTTAAGTACAGACCTTCACATTCTTGATGATGCAACACAGAGATGTGTCATTAATGCAATGAAAAGCATATCAAGACTCTGAAACCAGGTAAAGATTAAAAAAAAACCCACAAGTGCAGTTAGGACTAACAGTACTGTTTCCCGTAGTTGCTCCAAGCTTGTAAGTGAGCAGAAGTACCGGGCCACACTATCCAAGGTGACTCTCATACTACAGTATGACCCGCTCTTCAACCAGGTTACTAAAATCCAGTGAGACAAAGATTGGAAAATGTTACTGCTTTAGCACAAAACTTGATGAGACCTTATGTGCAGCTCTGAGCACTCCTGGGCAGAAAAGCTCAATTCCATCTGGAAGCACTGTGCAAAAACATGGTGAACTTGACCAAGAGAAAACAAGAGGCCTGAATAATTTGGATTGTCAAGCTGGGGGGGAAAAAAAAAAAAAAAAAAAAAAAAAAAGTACTGAGAAGGTAGTACAAGCTAGACACAAGAAATCAGCAAAATCAGAAAATACTTCTTAGCTGTTAGTCATCAGTCTTGCTGTAGGGGAGAGTGAGCACTAAGAATACAATGGCATTTAAGACTGAACCTGACACATCATTGATTGAAAGCAAATCTATGTGTTTGTGATAAGAGGAGGTCTTACTAGTCCAAGAAGCCTCTTCTAGTCTGGTGGGCCTAACTGTGGCTGAATATCTGAGAGAGATTAAAAGGAGAGGTTTGTGTGATGAGAGAAGACTGCAGGTGTCCTCCAGTGTTTGATAAATCTTTTAGCTGCTTCTCAGTTCTAAACTTTTGCTAGTTTGCCAAACATGAACTGAAAGACAAAAATCTTACAAGAAACTTCAAGTCTGAGCAATATTCAGTAGGTTGAATGGTGACAGAGGAAGAACATGGATTTTCATGTAAAATTCAAAACATTTTTCTCCGACTTGTGTGACTACTCTGCCTGAACTTTACTATCTGACATATTCAGGCTGGCTATGTCCTATGTAGAGAGCAAGCCCCATTCACTACCTGCCTGACAACCAAACATCGAAAGTGAAAACAAAGTGGCCTAGGGCATTTGTTTAATACCATCTCATACACATGCAGTGTTGCTGTTTGCCAGTTTGAAGATAAAACTACTTGCAGAGCTAAGGACTTGGGCTTGCTCTTGCAAGAGGCCATAAGAAATTACCTACTAGCTTCACCGGGATAATATATATGGAGTTCTTATAGCTGAGCAGATGGATATTTTCTCATCTGTCCACGGGGTCCATCTGCTTCTGCTGCTTCTCCAGAGAGGTCCTGGGAGTGAAATTTTCAATAAAGGTGACAGGGTCCCCCAAGACATTTTCTTCTGCAGAAACTGGTGCTTGGTTGTTCTTCTGCTTCTACTACTGTTAATCAGCCATTCCCTGTGTCATGCTCTACTCTTGAGACTCACCTGTCCAGCTCCCATCTTGCACCGTGGCTCTGACAACTTGTTGTTTCCAGCCCAGTGCTACAGGCTGTCCCAGGCTCTGATCTCCCAGCCTGGGTGTGATTGATCCCACCACCACCTGGCTCCAGCTGACACATGAACCCTTGGAGCAAAAGCACACAAAAAAGGCTTTGGGGTATGAATGTCTCTTCCACTACAGGCCAGTACAGCAGCTCCCTTGCCTTCATACCTCCCAGTTCATGAAGCTTCACAAACTGGGTAGAGAGAAAAAAGTTTGAGTTTAGTATTGTATAAATCTAACTCTGTACAAGCTGTGTGTGCCAGCCCTCAGTAAACGGTTGTATTTCACCCCAGAGTGACCACGTGAGAAGGTATTCCTATATTAATTTCTGCCAAGTTTTCATTTTGGTTTTCGAAGGTCTTTGTTTTGGTTTTATGACCCATCTCATGCTGCTTGGCATTTCCTTTAACACTTGGCTCCTAGACTCATATGGTTATGCAGAAAATATTTTAAGAAAAGGAACTCACCCTGTCATGAAGGAAAACTAGAAGACCTCATGCCTCGGAGAGGCACCACAGCCTGGATGGAAAATAAAGGTGTGCCAAGTAAAAGTGAATTTAAGTTGGCATGACTGTAAATTGATCAAATGAGCTGCAGGCTGGGGTCATGTTTCCTGAGGTTTTGCCACTGACTACGGTACAAGTCAGGGCCCTTTTTCAAGATTTTGTTTGACACAGGCAAAATGCATGCACACTCAGTAATAACAGCTTGTCTTGACTAGTCCTGAGACAGGGCTGAATGCGGCTTGTCCTTGTCTGCACTGCCTACAGAGAGGTAGGACAGGATCCATCTCTCCTAACTTCAGCCATCTGGTCAGGTACGCTGTAACTAAGCTAGCTGTCTGGCCTCTTGCTATAGTCAAGAGTGATGCAGGCAACTTCAAGAGGTGACTCATCCCTCCCTTTAATAGGTGCTCAAGCTAGCTGGCACGAATCGCCCTCCATCCTTCTCCATTGAACACAGGGGGAGCCCAGACTTGGCCTACACATTAACCAGTATACGGCCAAAGTTAGCGAAGATAAATCCCGTCTGCAGTCAGTGCTGGATCTGATAACTGCTAAAGGCACATTTGAAGTGCAGGCATTACTTTTAGAAATAGGTATCATAAACTTATTGGTATCAGATGTTCTCCATAAATGGGCAGTCCTAAAGGGTGGATGGGGCAGGGGGAGGGATAGTAACCCCTTGATTGTGAAATTACATGATTACTAAATGAATATGATTCTTCAGCAGGCTGTTTTTAATGTCTAGGTTGTGTTTCTAATGAAGGAAAACATGTTGTATCACTGATCCGTATCACAGTGCTCTTGCTGTCTGCTATCAAGAGAAGGCAAGCTCTAAACACAGGATCTCATATTTTTATTCATACCTGCAGAAATAAAACCAAGAGGTTGTTCTTTTTTAAAATCAAAATAGTCTCTGTGCAGTGTATCTGATTCAAACCATATTGCTAGCAAGGTGGAACCTTGAAAACATTAAGATTTTTCTATGGTAAAAGTTAAAGATTAGAGGGCCCTGAGGAAACAGAACACATGGTCCAGAAGTTTTAAACCCAAATATCAAAGATAGTCAGCCAAGTCAAAACATTGGCATCTACATGAAGGGGTCATAAATTACAGAGAGACCAAGAACCCACTGAGTCTACTTACTCCCCAGCACTTCTGAAAACTACTCCAGTTTTAATTAAATACCTTCATGAAGCTGCTTCAGTTTTGTACAAAAGAATTCATGGCTCCTTGCTTTACTAAAAAAAAATCCAAGAGGGTTTGGTCCCTTGTTTTTCTACACTGGAAAGGGACAAAGGATGAGAGAAGCCTTTGGGACTGACAGACATCTTTACAGTTGAATCAGAACTAACCCCCAGAAAAACAAAACAAAACAAAGGAACCCATCACATCATTCACCAACAGCTCAGCAAAGGTATTTCAGAGGAACAGAAACCTCCCACCACAACTCCAGCAGGTTGAGGATCAAAAATTTAGGATGAGCTAACCCCCATGAGTTGCACAACAAAAGGTACTTTTGGCTTGCCACAGATGATCCTCCCATGGCCATCCTGAGACTGACCTGGGAAATGCATTGCCTTGAGTTAGCTCAAGGAGCTGTTCTCATCTTTTGAGTATGAGAAAACTCCTAACACTGCAATCATTTAAAAACCAAAGCTTAACTTCTTTGAATGATAAAGAAAACTCTGAGGTACTCTATATTATATTGGAAAAGAAAATAGGTGCCATATTTTAGGTTGAAATACAATGTTTATGTACCACTTGATAGCAACAAATGAGTATCTGCTACTGTAGAGCTAAAAGTAGGTCTCGCTCAGCAATGTCAGGAGGACCTTTCCTAAGATAGAACATGTGGTAGCAAAATGTGCCACCTGACATTCCTCTGGACTCACAGTCTTTGTGGGGTGACTGAAGAACAAGCATGGGGATTCCTCCATCTGAAAGACATCAGGTAGCTGTCCTTCCATCACTCTTCATGTAAAAGTGGATGAAAAACTGTTCCTGTCTTAGTTTAAAAGATTCTCTCAGTTAAAACCCAATAATTCACACTTCCCTGTGTAACCACAAACCTGGGCTTCTTGTTGTTCCCGTCCTTTGCTGGACAGTACAGCTTTGGACAAGGCACAAAAGATTTGTCTGTATGCATCTTCTTCATTCATAGCATAGTGAGCCCTGGTGCCAAAGGATGCCAGTCTCAGGGCAAGGCACTTGAAAGTTAAGAACTGAGACAACTAACTTTTAAGATCCTTCACTGGATCTAGTCATAAACTTCTCTATCCTAACTCTTCACAGGTGACTAATGAACTACAGTGTGTCTGATTTTTCATGCCTACCCCGAGACTTCCTAGCCTGACTATCAGAGGTTTTCCATTGTCCTTACACTTGAAAATGCATTCTTATTTCAGTGTAGACAGAAAGTGCCCTTCTTCCCAATCACTGAACAAAATGAGTATTCCCAGACTCACTTGGGAATGAATGAAAATATATTCCTGTCTGTGGATATACGCATTAAAATTTCTTGTCTATAAAACCAGTTCAATGACAGTATTCTATTTCATTTTTGTCATGCCAAAGTTTACAAGCCTTATTTTGATACTGGAATAAATGTGTGTTATTTTTAATTATTAGCTCTCATAAGGTGTCAGAAGATTACATGGGACAGGGATTATGAATCACACTTTCACCTCTGAAAATGCAAAACCCAATAAAATTTGACCAAGCAGCAGAGAATTGATCAGACAGTCGTTACTGACACTTAATTGTCTGGTTTATGTAGTGGCCTGTGGTGCAGCACAATCAGAAAGGATAAAGTCTTGGCCACCTTGCACTTCAGATTCCTTCTAGTGGTTTTGCTTCATATGATAAAGCAGGGAAGAGCACCTAAAAAGTCTGCTTCTGGCTGTCAGGGGATTTCAGAGTTGAATTTCAAAGTGTAGGGTTTTTGACATATTTAGTCATTCTTCTGTTGAGAAGGCATAGGCAACCTAGACGAATAAATCCCGTTTCCAAAGAGTGTGGGTCCCATCACAGATGTTTCAGATGTTACATCACAATAAAGAGGGATTTAGGACCTAAATATTTTAGCATGGACTTTAAGATTAAGGTCCACATACAACAAAGGATTTAGACTTGTTGCTCTTGTTTAGCCTTTTATCTCCCTGTTGGTGTCCGAAGGAATTCAGGACCTCACACAGAAGTTTGTAGCCTAAACCCTCTGTTTGGGCTGAGCCTTTAATGCCCTAGTAGTGGTAAACTCCAATGTTGGTTACACTCAGGTACCTAATCTGCCAGACTCACTTTGGGAAATGTAATCTGGCCAGCTAAGTGACACAGGACTTGCCACACACAGAAGTGATATCCAAGGGCATTGGACAACCTGGGCTGACAAATAAATATGGTTGGAGTGGCTGATGCAATACAGTCATTGACAGCCAAAGGCTACGCCACCATTTTATGACTTGAGGCATGGACAGTAAGATTTCTGTGCTTTTTGGGGACTCCCTGCCAACATGCATATACAGAAGACCTAGGTAAACACAGCAAAATTGTTATGTGTAATTGAAGACATGGCTCGTATTCTGTATCTGTTACAGAAATACAGAAGCAGAACGAAGGTAAATGTCAAAAGTAAAGGAAAACTTCTATCCTGGTTCAGCAGAAATGCCTGTATTCTCAATTCTAACTTGAGTCCTTAGAGGTGGCAAGAGCCATAGAGAGGCTGGCACCTGTAGAGGCTGTCTGGGATCTTACGTGAGCCCAAACATGTCCTGGAGTGTGTCCATTTCTTTTTGCTGCCCATGCCATGGGCCTGGGGTGAGCAGGTTCCTAATCTGGGCAACTCACTTGGTACCTTCAATGAACTGGGCTGACTGGGTCAGCTGCCTCCCAAAGTAAGTGTCACTCTGGCTGCGAACATGGGCATGGCTGCAGCACCCTGTCAAAAGGGCAGCATCATAGTTTAATCTTAAAAATTGGCATATGCTCAAAAGTTTGGCAACAGAGAGCTTCCTGGGATACCAAAGAAGCAGCAGAAATGAGGGCCCTATTCACCTGCAAGATGCTGAAGCTGGCGGGGGTCCTCCCTGACCTCCTAGAAAAGAGAAAGAAATTAAACATGCTGAGCTGAGAGGGCCTCCTCCTAAACACCCTCAACTCCTGTCTCTTATACACA
>NW_020799091.1:66480988-66484014 GCF_003259725.1 Athene cunicularia
GGGGGGGGGGCGCCACACACGTTCTCCAACCCTCTTCCCCCTGGAAACTGGGGAATAGGGGTCCACGGGTGCTCGAGCAAAGTGGGAAGCGCTTGTGGGCTGCAGCGGGCAGCGGTTGCAGGGGAGCGGGTCAATAGTAAGAGTGGCCGGGAGAAGTGCGGGGAAAGGCGGGAGGGGATGGAACCATTCACAGGCTCCGTGCGGAGCGGGGAGTGTGTTGTCATCTTTGTTTTGGTGGTGGTGTTTTGTTTTCCAGGGGATTTGGGACGATAGCTGGAGTGGATTATCCATTCCCGTAGGCAATACTTGCCTGTATGGGCTTGAGGATGCAGTTGGAGGCTCGGGAACAAAGCGGGCATCTAATGTCAAGGTAACTGGTCCCCTTCCTTTGTTTATGCTATTGTTAATGACGGGGCTCACTCAGCCCTGGCCTCAGCCGTGCTGTATGGCATTAATATTGACTTGGGAGAATAGGCAGGACAATTAAAAACCAAAACCAAACCCCAGAACAACAGCAGTATCCAGCCCAAGCCCAGTTCTTCAGGTAAAACACGCCTCGTCTGAGCTACTGAGAATGATAGTCGTCTCGCCTGGTATTCACAAAAATGCACGAACCATTCATAAGATTAAACACGTCCATATCCATCATTAACACCTAGGGGAGACACCGTAACCCTGTTCTTCAGTCCAAAATCAAAAGGGAAAGAGAATTATTTTCAAATACCCAGTATTAAAACACGAAGGAATTCTCACCACGCTTAAAAAAAAAAAAAAAAAAAAAAAAAAAAAAAAAACCAAAAAAAACCACAACAGACCAGAAAACCCAAACAAACCAAAAACACGACAAAAAATCCCTAACAAAATAATTCTTTTAATTACGACAATCTAAAAGTAGCAGAAACCTGAGCGTTTATTGACTCATTTTCTTCTTCTCGAGGTAGCGGATGGTATTTAAAGTTCAACATTTCACACAGCTCCTTGTTTAGTTTAATTTCCTCGACAATCTAGGCAATTTCAGCAAACTGAGTTAAGAATTTTGGTACACATTTGAGTATGGATATGCATAAAATAGTGGAGGCAGCAGAACTGGGGAGAGGGTATTTTATTATTTTAGGAAGAGAAGGGAGTGTATGTTTGCATGTGTGTGGGGATGCATGTGAGAGAGAGAAACAAATGGAGAGCTTTGCACCTTACATTTGGTCTGTGACTTTAGTGTGGACTCTGGAACAAATATGTATTAGATTTCTCTGAGAAATGTCCCACTTGGGCAGATGGGCCTCTGTTTTGAACGAGAGCTCCAGAAGATGGAAGAAATGTATGTTGCTCCAGCACAATTCTTCACCAACCCATTTCTTTTTTTTTTTTTTCTCTTTAGAAAGATTAGTTTCAGCTCTGCTATCCTGGGCCCATTTTCTGTCGGGGAAGGGATATAATAATGATCAATGCCCAGCACTTCTCATTTCTTTTGTACTTGGTAAATATTCGCAATGTCTTGAACTCTGAGGGGAAGTGGAGAGATGAGGCCAAACTCAGCTTCAGAGAATATCTCTGTCCTCTGGCTCTCACCAGCACTCACACTGAGGGGGGAAAAACCCCAGCCAAGAAACTAAACCACTCAGAAGACCCTCCGGCCCACACCTCCCCTACAGCCATGCTCTTGGTATTTTAGCTACCTGCTTGGTGATGTGGTAAACATACATCGAGCTACCTGGGTTCATGCAACCAGCTCAGGGTGTACGTTAATACTCCAGTTGGAAATGGAGCCTGGAGATGTTGAGCAAACAGTTCCCGCTTGACTGTAGCGCGGACTGAATGCTGTATAGTCAGCTCTATGGAGCGCTGGCAGGGAAGTAGCACCAAGCATTTCCAAAACTAATAACAAAAAGGTTACTATATATAAAACGTTTATACAGCCCACACTGCCTCAAGTTGTTTAAATTTTGGTTTGATGCACATAAATATAGCAGCCATGCGGTTCCCCATTAGCCAGCCCCTGCTTTTATAAATCAATTCATTTCAATTTGAAAGGATGGCCCCTAAGAAAGACAGCAAGACAGTCAACAACCCTTTGACTTTCTCCACTCAAAGTGGACCTCAGGAAGAAATAGCGTCTGTCTTTGTCATTTCACAAGCATATCTCTGTGCCTTGACGTTATGTTTAAGAGCAGGCCTACTACAAGTGAGGGTAGCAGTCCCCAGCTGGTTTCCCCTTTCTGATCCATTTTCCCCTTTTTCATCTTAGGTGTCTTCTGAGGAAGAAAGAATTCTGCTGGGCCCTGTGCCTGGACTTTGGTCTGATCTGAAAGCACCATCCCTGTAGGTAGAAGCTCTCCTCTGTGTCTTGCACCTTGCAAGAAAAGCAGCAAGGGGACACTTGGAGTGACCAGGCATCTGACATCAAGAAGCAGCAATCCACTTTGTGTTACTGCAGGAGAAAGTTTGTTCTCAAACCAAATACATTTTGGTACTCAATACTGGTGTCAAACTGGTTTGAACCATCCAAAGCCTAAAATAAAGATCTCTGTTGTGATATGCCAATGAGCTCATCTCGCTAACCCTCCCCTGTTTGCATTGAAGGTATCAAGCTGATGTAACGCTGTCTTTTCACCCCAGTGATGTGCGCAATAGGGACAATTCAGAAAAGTTCTGTTTAGCGTTTTTTCCCTTGTAGTTGCAGAAATGCAAGCTATCATCAGAAACAAGCCTATGTTTGAAGGTACAGTTTTCAACATGTGAGTGGGAAACATATGTACTGGCACAATTCAACCGCTCTGTAAAGGCTGTGCTCGGATTTTGGCTTTTAATCTCAACTCTGTTAGAGAGAGAGAGATGCAAAATGGAAGGGAATGTGATTATTTATGCTGTAGCCTTGTGATACTCATCCTATAACCGTTGGGGAGAGAAGCAAAACACTCTGCTAAAGCTTTGGGTGAGCCTGAGTTTCAGGGGGACTCTAGTCTTCACAGGTTCTCACTTCACTGCCTTTCTTCCTTTGGTATTTGTTATATGGGATTTTTTTTTTTTTT